>NC_062548.1:76113473-76436223 GCF_016906955.1 Phacochoerus africanus
CTTATGTTGAAGGGGAATCTAGCTAAGTTTCTTATCAGAAAAATAAACTCAGAATAATTTCTTGCTTCATTTGAACCATATTTTGTATTCATATTTAAACCAGCACATTGCCTTAGAACAGCCAACAAACTTTGTTATGAAAAACTAATCAGAATTCACTCCCCAAGGTACTATGAGTAATTCTGAGACGGGAGTATTTAAAGACAATGTCTTAATTTTCTTGGCAAATTAAAACCTTGATTTGAAAGGCATTGCCAAAATAGCTTGTGCTTGTCTTTGCAGTGCACAGAGATGACTTTAAATAAGCTACAGCCACAGCTTCCTGGAGGCCTTACTTCTGTTTTGTTTTATTTTGTTTTGTTTTAATTCTATTATATATATTTATTACATATACAATAGAAGCACATGCAATTGTATATGTAGAGAGATGTATATATACTTCTATATGCTTCTGTATAAGTGAGATAAGTGACAGCAATGATATAAGGTATAAGCAAAGGACGGGAGGAAGGAATTAGGAATATTTTGTTCTCATAAGGAACTTGTACTGCCTGTGAAGCAGTACAGTGTTATTTGAAAGTGGACTTGGATTATCTATAAATCTATATATATATAATTATTGGTCAAAATATAGTTAGTTTACAAGGTTGTGATAATTTCTGCTGTACAACAGAGTGACCCAGTCATACATATACACATATTCATTGGGTTTTTTAATTCAGGTTTGTTTGTTTTTTTAAAATAAGCCTGACAAATCTTTCTGAATTTGACAAACTTATTTGCAATTTTATACACTTATTGAGAAGAAAAAAACATTTCCTCCTCTTCTTGTATCAATCTTAAGTTTTGAAGCAGGCATCCTCTCTTATAAATTACCGGGGTGGCGTTCCCGTCATGGCACAGTAGAAATGAATCTGACTAGGAACCGTGAAGTTGTGGGTTCGATCCCTGGCCTTGCTCAATGGGTTAAGGATCCGGCGTTAGCTGCCAAGAGCTGTGGTGTAGGTCACAGACTCGGCTTGGATCTAATGTTGCTGTTCCTGTGCCTGTGGTGTAGGCTGGCAGCTGTAGCTCCAATAGGACCCCTAGCCTGGGAACCTCCATATATCGCAGGTGCAGACCTGAAAAGCAAAAAAATAAAAATAAAATAAATTACCGAGGTGATCGTAATGTACAAGGAAGCAACATAAAGAAAACCACAGGTACCACCATCCATGAAACTGGGAATATTTTCCATAGAGCAGTTTCCTTATACTCACATGTATCTCACAGTAATCCAACTCTCAGAGAAACAGAGTGAAAATGTATTATACTTTGCTCATATCCTTTCATGAGTTGTACACACAATGTACATAGTATATAATTACACATTACTGTGTCAAACAGTACATTCAAAACCACTCTCTATGCTTCACAACCATCAAGATATTTAAGGATGATTTTGACTGTAACCAATTTTGGCCTTACTTATGGCCTCTGGAACCTAAGATATGACTTTGAGGTGATAATTTTGACCTATCTAATCCCCTCCGTACAGAGGCTTGGATTCTCAGGTAGGCTGTGCTGTTGAAATGGACCAGGACCCTATGGTCCTTCCCCTCCATGTCCTCCGCTTGCCTTTTATTTGTAGAAAAACTTTAGTTAAGAATAAATGTAGGAGTTCCCGTGGTGGCGCAGTGGTTAACGAATCTGACTGGGAATCATGAGGTTGCAGGTTCGATCCCTGCCCTTGCTCAGTGGGTTAACGATCCAGCATTGCTGTGAGTTGTGGTGTAGGTTGCAGACGCGGCTCGGATCCTGCGCTGCTGTGGCTCTGGTGTAGGCCAGCGGCTATAGCTGCGATTCGACCCCTAACCTGGGAACCTCCATGTGCCGCAGGAGCGGCCCAAGAAAAGGCAAAAAGATAAAAAAAAAAGAATAAATGTAATCAGAGAAGTGAGAGAATGCAGAAACAAAGGAAAATGGTCAAACAAGACCCAATAATAATAGGTTAATCGTTAAATAAAGTCACAGGCCTTTACTTCCTCCTCAAGAGCTATAGATATTATTCTGAGCCCTATCTTCTGAGCTGTTTTGTAGAGGCTGAAACATCTTCCAGGTGGAAGAAATTAACCACATGATGACCAAACTGTAGCCATGACATTAAGCCGTCACAATTCCCAGAACTGACCTTAAAGAGATGGGAACAAACTGACCCTGAAATTCAAGATTATCTGTATTTAAAACAATCACAGCGACACTGATCAGACAGACCACGGCACGACCAATTTCAAGATGACCATCAGAGCTTCCTGTGCTGTTTCTGCATGTAGCTCTCTCCCTCCACCTATGCATCCCTGAAATTCCCCTTTAAAAGCTCTTTCCAACTGACTGTTGGTGAGGGGTCTGCCTTTGGACACCAGCCTGCCCTTCTGCCAGTTGTGGGCCTCCAAAACAAAGCAAGCTTTCCTTTCCACCAACCTTGTCTTTTTATTGGCTTTAGAGTGGTGAGCAACTGGACCCTACTGTCAGTGACAGAAGTGTTATCTGACAGCAGTATTAGTTTTGTTTTTGTTTTGTTTTGTTTTGTTTTGCTTTTTAGGGCTGCACCCACGGCATATGGAGGGTCCCAGACTAGACATCCAGTCAGAGCTATAGCTGCTGGCCTATACCACAGCCACAGCAACATGGAAGCAGAGCTGTGTCTTCGACCTACACCATGGCTTATGGCAACACCGGATCCTTAACCCACTGAGCGAGGCCAAGATGAACCTGCATCTTCATGGATCCTAGTCAGGTTTGTTAACTGCTGAGCCACTCAGGGAACTCCAGTTTTAGTATTTTTGTAGCAGGCTTCTCATTTAACACATGTATAATAAAGTCCATAGCATGGGATTTAATAAGCTTTTCCCAGTGAGCATGAGTTTTTCCTTCAGGGCAAGGTTAAACCCACATTGTCAAATATTATATAATGTAAAAAAAATTATAATACATTTATTTTATACTGATTATAGATAGCTAAGAACCTCATTTTTAAGCTCACCAGATACATATTCAATGACAGGGATCCTAGAGCTATTTTGCCAGATTTCTTTATACAAAGTACATCAAGGAATTCAGTTGGATTTTGTTGCCCTAAAAGGTGAGCGAGCCCCAAAGACAGATAACAGCTACTGTATTTTTTTGTCTTTGAGTTTCTGTGGCCTTTCTCATATTTCCCTCACTGTTGTTCTGTAGCCACAAAGAGTTGAAGCATCAGTAGATATGAGCTGAGTCTGACTTGATGTTTCACCTTGACCTTGATCACTTTGGTCACAAGCATCATCATGTTTTCTTTCGAAATCCTCTCTCTTTCAGGGCCATGATTTCACGTCATCTAAAAGAAACAATATACATGAATGTGAAAAGCTAGAGAAGAACACCCCAAACTTAGTTTTTTTCCGGTCAAGAGCTGGCTCCAAGCAGGTATAGCTGAACTGGTAGTACCCTTTCCTCTCTGTACAGATGTTATTTTGGGAAGAGTTTTAACATCTCTAGGGGGCAGTTTTTTGTTCATTAACAAATTGCTAACTTGCTATTACCTAGTTTTACTGTTTTGTGGTCAGAGAGTATATCTTTCTCAATTTATTAGATTTATTGGAAGTTCCTTTGTATCCTAATTTGTAATAATTTTTTATAAATGTTTAAGGCATAATAGAAATATCTCTAAGACCTCCAACCTGTTTTAAATAGGCAATTTACCTTTTCTTTTTAACAGGCAATCAAAATGGCTCAAGCCCCTATTCTACAAACTATGGGGAGGTCCATGCCTTTCCCAGATTCCCCAAGACTTTTTGGGTGGAGGGGCGACCACTTCTCGGTCCACTTCTTACTCCATGTGCTTTTGACCATGACCTTATTATTACTATTACTCACAACAGGCCCGCACACTGCGATGTCAAGCTACTCTGTGATCTCAGTGGCTGAACATGACAGATTTCTCTCCTGCTCCTGCCGTGTGTTCACTGAGTTTTGGTGGGAAACCTGCCCCAGGTCTTCCACACTTAGAGACTTAAGTTAATGAAGTCACTGTCTGGAAATCGCTAGAGGCTGCAGCAGGAGAGGCAGGGTTCTAAAATGCCTCTTTCTAGATATACCCTTGTCCGTATTTCATCGATCACGAAAAGACACTTGGCCATGTCAGACTGGAAGAGAGTGGAAATAATCGTCCTCTCCAATATCTGCAAGCAGAGAGCAAATGGATGCTGGTGAACAATAGCGTCCAGCCCACTTGAGAGCTCACCTCCCAGAGGAGCTGCCCTCTTGGTTAAGACATTCGCCCTCATTAAACACTGTCCTTCCCCCTTTATTCTCCCCAAGCAGCACTAACACAAAGCTCTCCTGCAAGTCAGACTTTTAATCAAAGGATTAGGCATCCGGAAGCCATTTATAGTATAGGGCTGGAAACAACTGCTTTTCTGTTTTTGTTTTTGTTTTGTTTTGTCTTTTGTCTTTTTAGGGCCACACCAGCAGCATATGGAGGTTTCCCAGGCTAGGGGTTGAATCGGAGCTGCAACTGCCAGCCTACACCACAGCCACAGCAACGCAGGATCTGAGCCGTGTCTGCAACCTACACCACAGCTCATGGCCACGCCAGATCCTTAACCCACTGAGCGAGGCCATGGATCAAGCCCGGATCCTTACGGGTACTAGGTGGATTCGTTTCCACTCAGCCATGACGGGAACTCCTGGAAACAACTTTTTAAATTTAATGTCAGGCATCAATGATTCTTGAAATTTCTTAGCCATTCCCCAACACAGGGACATTTCACTGTTTCTTTGTATAGGCCTCTGTTCTTTGCTGTGTTCTATCCCAGGGCCCTTTGCCTGTCCTTGCATCTCCCGTTTTTCCACATTTGCGGTTGACGCTCTACTTACTTCCTCTGCAGGGCACTTTATCCCTTTGTTTCACCATCTTTTTCCACATCAAGGCTGGTGAGGGCTGGCAAGTGAAAGGAAAACACTGGCTTCTTTTAGGCTGCTAACTCCACTTCTGGCACCAAATGTCTGACTCCGCCCCCCGCCCTCCCACTGGCCAGTTCTTCAACCCCAGCTGGGTGTCACGTAATTCCATTCAGTTCTGACACTATTTCCCTGGAATAAGCATCAGATCCTACAAGTTAAGGGCTCAGTCCCACAGAGTTGCCCCGCCTTCAGATACCAAGTGCAAGTCCAGGCCAAAAAAAAAAGGACAAAACAATTTATCCTGTCCACTATCTCCCTGAGGATAAATGATGCTTCTCCTAGAATACAGAAGAGCTTTGCCGAAGTGTTTAACTGGCATTTTATCCTGCTCTAGATGCTTGCAGTCAAATTGTTTTCTATAATGCTAATGCTCAGAATACATCTTGCCACTTAAATATGAGTTCCTGAGTTTGTACTGTGACAATGTGGATAGTGAGGGATTTTTTTTTAAGTTTAGTTAATCAACCTATTCAGATTCATTATTTCCTCACTTTTTTTTTTTTTTTTTGGCTGCACCTACAGCATGCAGCCAGTTCCCGGTCCAGGGATCCAACCTGAGCCACAGCAGTGACAATGCCAAATCCTTAACCACTAGGCCACCAAGGAACTCCCCTTCTCACCCATTTTTTAGGTTCTTTACTTTGTTGTGGACTGAGAAGTATATTAATGTCATCTACTGTTATTGGGATCCTGTTATTTTCTCACCGATTCTCAAGAGTTTTCGCTTTATATGTACAGTCCAACGCTATATTATGTGATGTATAATAGTTCAATATGATGGTTTCGTTGTGGGAATTACTCTTTTCAAATATAAAAATTATTTTCAGTCATGACTTCATCATATACATATCTTTTTATGAGTCACCCAGAGGTGGCTTTTGTTTGACTCCCCTACTTATCCTCTCCCAGCCATTTTTTATTTGTCTTAAAATATCTGGATGTAAGATAGCATTGGGATCCACGCCTGTCTCTGGCCAGTGCTGTATGACTGACTCTGCAAATCTGGTACAGATGTAGCATTAGAGATGCTCACAGGGATAATATGTGTGTGAAATGGCTCTGGCCGCTTAAGGAACAACTGTCACATCATAGTGGGAAGTTTGCTAAATTTTCTGGAGGGTAGAAACCCTGAGGGGAGGCATTCAGTTGGGGAGGAATAAGGCCTCATCTTCCAGCTAATAAGATCTCTGTCCCCCAAGTGACAAAGACAAGTGCCCCTATCAGTCACTAGTTGTGCCTTTCTTTTCAATCTCACATGTCCTGTGCCAAGTAAATATTCACATCCATTGTTCTGGCTCTAGTCTAATTGTCAGTCTTCATTTTTGGAGTTCTTATGAGTTAGGATCTTATTTTGTAGATGAGTTGACATTAAAAAGAGTGAAGTTGGGGAGGGTGAGTGATGGATCACTAGCCATCAGCCAGACATCAACTTCACCCTGAACAGGAATTCCTTAAAATATTTGTAATCGTTTAAAAAATTCTGGTCTTCTGTCACTGGATTTTTGTTTTCATTTACAAATAAGTCTCACAAATAGTGTTAATTTTTAAAAATTAATTAATTAATTAGTTTTTTAAATAAAGATAGAGTTGACTTACAATGTTGTGTCCAATTTCTGCCATACAACCAAGTGACCCAGTCATACACACACACACACACACACACACACACACACACACACACACACTATTGCTCAAGTAGTGTTAATTTAAAAAATGCAGAAGTAAACAAGCTATAGAAATAACTGGAGGCGTCAGAGTACACTGGGCTCTGGAATCAGATGCATGTAGGTCCAGTGTTCAGTTCTGCCGCTTATTAGCTGTGGATCTCTGGATAAGTGACTTAAACTCTCTAGGCCTCTGTTTCCTTTTCTGTAAAATGGGCATAGTAATTTTCACTCTAAAGAGTGGTAGTGAAAATCAGAGGCAATCTGTCTGCTAGAACTTGCTCTCTTTGGGCTTCATATAGACATGAGAAACTGAATCAAAATTGGAAGAATTCTTGGGTAGATGGAATCAGAGCAGGAGAACTTGGATGAGTTAAATGTTTAAAATTGTATCAAGCCTGAAGTATTCTTTTTATAATAGGATTCTCCCTCTCTCTTTCTCTCTCTTTCTCCTCAATTGCGCCTTTACGAGCATTCTGAGAAAATTCTACCTCCCTCCAAGCTGACATTATTTAAGTGTTCATTTAACTTTTTTTGCTTCTCAGGGCAGCACCCGAGGCATATGGAGGTTCCCAGGCTAGGGGTCTAATCGGAGCTGTAGCTGCCAGCCTACACCACAGCCACAGCAACACAGGATCCAAGTGGCACCCAAGACCTACACCACAGTTCACGGCAACGCCGGATCCTTAACCCACTGAGCGAGGCCAGGGATCAAATCTGCACCGTCATGGTTACTAGTTGGATTTATTTCCCCTGAGCCACAACAGGAACTCCTAACTCTTTTTTTTTAAGCAGGTATGGGAAGAAGTAAATTCTCTTCAGGTCCAAAATAAAGAAAACATTAATAAGCTTTTCTGAACTGGGCAGCTTCTCAAAAGGCATATGAAAACTTCTAGAAGTTATATCATAAGCTAAGTAATTTATCTCAGTACATAGCACTCTGTCATGTCTAATTTAGAAATTCCAGCTGAAGGTGGTGACAGGCTTCAGGGGACTGTCATGCTTCTACCATGAGACCTGGAGGGGCATTTTACAAAAATACTTAAAAATTATAGGTCAGCACAGTCAAGGAGCTGTCATAAGTCTTCTGTCTGTTCAATGGGAGTGGAACCATTTTAAATTTCATCATAATGTGAAGAGTCATGTACGGACACTTGAGTTAACTGGTGCTGTTTCTATGAAAACTGGAATGTTTTTCTATATATGTTAGAGTGGTGATGTTGTAATGTTTCTTGGTGACTAGAGCCCCAAGCACCTGCCCAGCTCGCCTGCTCTCCAATCCAGCTACTGCCCCGTGTCACTCTCCTTGATGCCCTTGTGCCTGTTCAATGCTCCTTCTTCCTGACATCATCTCTCTTCGGGTGATGGGGCGAAATTCATCACCATCTGATTGTTCTCAGCCTTTCTTTACCCTGGCAACTGAAGAAGACTCTGGTTTTGTGTCCACAGCTTCTCTCATCTTGTACCCTCTTGTGCGGTAAAGGCATGACTGCCCAGGTGCCGTGCTTGAATACATTTGCTGGGTTTGGCAGCCACAGTCCAAGGGCTGTCTTTATTGGATCTGCCATAGGCCTGTTCTTCTGGCTTCTGTGAGGAAAAGTGGGGAATGGAGGTGGGTGTCTCACTGTAGCTTCCTCTGCTGACAAGAATCAGTACCATTCATCGTTAGTATTAATAACAAGAAGGCAATCGCTATCACTGGGGCAGATGGCTGAAGCAACCTTGTGAAGTGAAAACCCAACTAAGACTCTGAACTCTAGAGGCAGAAAGCTTAACATTGTCAACACTTTGTGTAAGTGATGCCATAGGATCTAGAATAAGAAGTCATTCACTCATGAAAACGCCACAGATCCTCAGCCATCCTGGTATATGCCAGCTGTCCTTCCAGGGCGTGAGGATGGAGGGATGGGTCAGAATGGGCCCCTCAGGGACCCTGGTTTAAAAGGACAGATGAACTATGTATCCAGAAGGTATAACTCAAGGTATAGGCTGCTCACTTCTTTTTTAAAGACTGAAGTGTGGTTGATTTACAATATTGTGTTAGTTTTTGGTGTACAGCAAAGTGATTCAGTTACATTTTTTTTCCATATTCTTTTCCATTAGAGTATCCTATAAGATATTGAATATAGTTCCCTGTGCTATGCTGTAGGACCTTGTTGTTTTCCAATTCTATATAAATAGTTTGCATTTGTGAATCCCAAACTCCCAGTCCATCCACCCCATGCCCCTGCTTCCAATCACAAGTCTATTCTATGTGTCAGTGAATCTGTTTTTGTTTCATAGATAAGTTCATTTGTGTCATATTTTAGTTTCCACATATAAATGGTATCATCTGGTATTTGTCTTTCTCTTTCTGACTTATTTCACTTAGTGTATGTAGGGGCAAATGGCATTATTTCATTCTTTTTTATGGCTGAGTAATATATATATTAATATGTATCACATTTATATATATCATAATGTATATTACATATTATACAATATTACATATTATATTATAATGTCACATATATATTATATTAATATGTATTTTTATATATCACATTTTCTTTGTCTATTCTTCTTTTGATGGACATTTAGGTTGTTTCCATGTCTTGGTTATTATAAATAATGCTGCTATGCATGTGTCTTTGTGAATTAGCATTTTCTCCAGATATATGCCTAGGAGTGGAATTGTCAGATCATCTAGCAACTCTATTTTTAGTTTTTTAAAGAATTTCCATATAATCCATAGTGGCTGCATCAATTACTTTCCCACCAACGTTGTAGGAGGGTTCCCTTTTCTCCACATTCTCTCCAGTGCTTGTTATTCATAGATTTTTTGATGATGGCCATTCTGACTGGTGTGAGCTGATCTCTAATAATTAGCGATGTTGAGCATCTTTTCATGTGTCTGCAGGCCACCTGTATGTCTTCTTTGGAGAAATGGCTATTCAGGTCTTCTGAGGCTGCTATTTCTGAAAGGGGTAGTGACATGGTGTTGGCTCAGAGAGTTCAGAGGATCAAGTACATGGGTTTCTTTTAGGCAAGACTGCCCTTAACAGATGTCACCTCAAGGCCCCAGGCTTGGTTTTCACAGAGCACATCCCTGAAGATGCCAGTGGTCTTCTTCCCTCCTCTGCCAGCAGCCGGTTTCCCCCTGTCTTTCCCTGTTTCCTCTGTGTCTCAGACACCCCCTCCCATGGTGGCAGCAATACTGAAGTTCTCCTCCCAGACCCTCATCCTACCCAGGACTCTAAAATGCCCCCACTGCTCCAGGAGCATTTACCCAGTCCCCCTACCCCAAACAGCTTTCCTGAGTCCCACTCCCTGCCTCGGGTGGAGTGTGAGGTTTGTACTCTTGGTGGACACCAGTGGGGTGACCCTCCTGTTTGAAGAAACATGGGGTGGATGTTTTGGAGGGGAAGTGCCGGGCTGGCTTTGGGTGGCCCATCCTGCTTCCTTAGGCCATTCCTGGTAACACGGGTCAGTCCCTTGGTGCTCGGCCCTGGCCCCCGCCAATTGTCCTCTCCCTTTACACATGAATAAACTCATCTTTTTTCCTATTGATCTGTCCCTGTGGCCTGCACACCCGCCTGCTGGTTGCTTTGGACTGTCAGTGGAGCCCCCACTCCACCAGCCAAAGCTAGCAATTCTGTGAACAGGTCCTCAGTGTCCTCGGCGGGGAAGAGATGGCAGGCCCATCAGGAGAAGCGAGCAGAAGGCACTGCCGAGGCCAGGCCCAGGCTTTCTAAATCTAGAGCTCAGAACAGACTGGTTTCCTTGACAACAGAGATGAAGTCTGCTCATCCGCTCCTGGGGATGGGCTGTGTGTGTGTGTGTGTGTGTGTGTGTGTGTGTGTGTGTGGAAAGCATGGCGACTTGGGGACAAGAAAGGCGATCCTTTCTTAATCAGTGTAGCTGCCCATTTCTGAAAACTCACCAACTCTTACTGTATTATCAACCGCATTAAAAACTTCCCAGGTGGCACGGAGACATCAGCTATGTAATCTGCACATTGGGAAGCCAGATATAGAATCTTCCCTCCCTTTCCACGGTGTTGCCTCTGATCCTGGACGTATTTTACCGGCAACTCCTTTTTGATACCGTGTTTTCAGGTGTCAGTCAAATATGTACTCTCCCTTAGCACTCTTGAAGGCTCAGTGAAAAGCATTTCTTGCTTCTCCAGCTAACAACGATTTGTGTGGCTGGGACACTGGGAGGAAATGAAAATCAGCTCCTGACAAGCTGATGTTGGCTCAAACCTGCTCTTGTCAGATGGCATCCACAGAAAAGGCTTGGGGAGCCAAACCCTCATTCTTGATGCAGATCAGAGGACTCCGGCTGAAAAGCGGGTCCATTCGCTTTGCCCACCAGGCCTGATTTCAAGCAACACGTCTTGTCTTGGAGGAGGCCTGGTCTTTAATTCATGCACCACCCCTCCCTTCCTATGCATTATTAAAGCCTCTTTAAAAAGCAGTCTGTGGATCGCAGGGGAGACGTGTGCCAGCAGTGATTTCACATCTCTTGCAAGAAGCAACATCTGCTGCCAAAAAAACCCAGAGAAAAGATTCGGCAGTGTTATAGCCTATGGCAGATCTAACAAAGATGGTCCTTGAACTCTGAGCTTCTATAAGCAGCTAATTTGTTCAAATGTGTTTTATTTTTGTGTGTGTCTATGGCAGGGCATGGACTTCCTGAATGGTGGGCAATATAGACAGGAAACTGTGAGCTGGACTTATGTGCCAAGAGTGATGGTGACAAGATGGGAATTAATTAGCAGGGGAAGTGGATCCAGACAGATGTAGGAACAGATAGATGGGGGCCAGAACCTGGTACCTTTCCATGAGACATTTCAGTGACTGTTTCCTCTTGCTCAAATTTAGCTCCTGCCCATCCCCCTACCTCAGGAGCCAGGCAGTGAGCTGTGGCATTCTAAAGCCCTCCACAAGTTCCTTTGTTTCCTTCATCTTCCCCAAAGGAAAGTCACTAACACCCCCATGCAAACAGTGGGCTCTGCCAAGGCTGAGTTCTTTGTTCGGAGGCAGCCTCCCTGGCCCCTGGGACCTTGTTGATTTGACTCTGGACAACACGAGATCCTCCTCTCTGGCCCCCTTTCCCTCATCCCTGAGGGCCATCTGAGGATGGCTGGGGAGGGGGTGAGCCCGAGCCCGGGGGCTGTGTGTCCCACCCCAGCCCTTGCCCCACATGGACCAAGCAAATCACAAGCTTCTGTTCAAATCACAGACTCAAAAGAGCACCTCTGAACTGGCAGGGACTTCAGAGGCTGCTTTGTCCCGCTCTCACCTTTACAGTGGGGGACACTGAAGAGCCCAGAGAGGTTACACGGCTTGCTGTCCATCACAGAGTGTGTTAGTTGGAGATCCAGGACCAGACCTCTGGTCTCTTGAGTCTGTCCAGTGCTCTTGCCCCATGACACAGCTTCAGGCCTGCCCACTTAGTGCCCTGGCTTCTCAGTACGTGTACATATCAAGGGTACCCAGGGGTCGGGAAAGCTTTCTGTTTCGTACACATAGATCTTGATCGGGCCAGATACCCATGGCGTTCAAATGTTTCTCGATCACACAGAAATTGATTGAGAGCTGACTGTGAGCCCTGCACTGAGCCAGGTACTTCTGTGTGGATCTGGATGTTTGGAGACGGGCCTTGGGCAGGAGTATCACTGGCTAAATCCGGTGCTGTTTTTGATTGATTGACAGAAGAGTTTTGCAAATTGTAAAGATCTATGGGCTTTACCCTATTTATTTATATTTTACTTTTTTTCTAGGGCTGCATCTGTGGTGTATGGAAGTTCCCAGACTAGGGGTTGAATCAGAGCTACAGCTGCTGGCCTATACCACAGTCACAGCAGCGTGGGATCCGAGCTGTGTCTTCAGCCTACACCACAGCTCACGGCAATGCCAGATCCTCGACCCACTGAGCAAGGCCAGGGATTGAACCCACGTCCTCATGGATACTAGTCGGGTTCATTTCCACTGTGCCACAATAGGAACTCCTAACCTATTTATTTTTTTTACTACCTCATGATTTGGTTAAAAGACATTAACTTTGTTCTACCTTCCCATAGAATCATGGTCATGTTCTCAGCTACTGCTGGTACTGCTTAATCCTCTGAACCCGTTGAAGGGAGGGGAAAATTGAAAATATAGCCATATACAATCGATATCATATGATATTTGTCTTTCTCCGACTTACTTCACTCAGTATGATAATCTCTAGTCCACCATGTTGCTGCAAATGAATTATTTCATTCTTTTCTGCAGCTGATTAATATTCCATTGTTTATAGGCACCACATCTTCTTTTTCTGAATCTACTACAACATGGTACAAAAGAAGTTATTTATAAAACAGAAACAAACTCACAGATTTCAGAAACAAATCTAATGGTTACCCTAGGTGAGATGTTAAGAGGAGGGAAAAATTGGGAGGGCAGGAATAAGATATACACACTATTGTGTGAGATAGATGATTAACAAGAACCTACTGTAGGCACAGGAAAATCTACTCAATAGCTTCTTCTTCTTTTTTTTTTTTTTTTTTTTGTGCCATTTCTTGGGCCACTCCCGCAGCATATGGAGGTTCCCGGGCTAGGGGACAAATCTGAGCTGTAGACACCAGCCTACACCAGAGTCACAGCAAAGCGGGATCCGAGCCACATCTGGCGACCTACACCACAGCTCAAGGCAACGCTGGATCCCCAACCCACTGAGCAAGGCCAGGGATCGAACCCACAACCTCATGGTTCCTAGTCAGATTCATTAACCACTGAGCCACAATGGGAACTCCCTCAATAGCTTCTAATAACCTGTATGGGAAAAAAGAATGGGTATATTTATATATATATAACTGATTCACTTTGCTGTACATCTGAAACGAATACAACATTATAAGTCAGCTATGCTCTAATAGAATTTAAGAAGGAAGGAACAAAGGAAGGAAGGAACGAAGAAGGAAAGAAAGAAAAAAAGAAAGAAAAGACCACCATAAACATCACTTTGGGGCATTGGGTCCAACAGACATTAGCGGTTTTATTTTGCTTGTGATGCCTGAGAAAATGAAGGGTGGAAAGTACCCCCAAAGAATTTCCCTTGTCTGCTGAGGCAGAGCCTGCCGCCTACTGAACCACAGGTTTGGCTGAGGAAAACGTAAGCTTGGTTGGAGCTGTATCTGCCTCCTGTCATGGGCGGCAGCAGGAAGATGGCTGAGTGGCTGCAGGTGACAGGTAGGTGGGCCGTTTAGCAGATGCCGCCTAATGAAGGCAGTGACCCAGGGGGACATCAGGAAACCAGCAGAGCTCAGCATACATCTCGTTGGGGTTTGCCAAGGGGTCTTCCTCTTCCCAGAGGCCCATCCCCAACTCCAGCAAGAGACGATGCAGCTGCAAATGGTCGTTGGAGCCTTCAGACATGGGATGGGGAGCCCTCGAGAAGTTCTTTTGGCGTGTTGGTCTGCTCCACCTCATTCACGTGACCGATTCCCGACTTCCGTAGGGCACCTCCCATCTTTCAGGCACTGCCTGAGGTGCCAGGGATACAGTGAGGAGCAAAATCAGACAGGGCCCTTCCCTCTGAGAACTTCCAGTCTCCTGGCAGGTGGAAACCTGATCTAGTTCTTTAGATTTTCAAGTGAGATGGTTCCACATAATGGGCTTTGCTCCCATCACACACAGTTTTATTTTTAGCCCTGCTTCATTGTCAGCCTTTTGTTCACCTCTTTTCCTTCCCTTCAAAGAAGCAGCATCCTGAAGCTCTAGTGGGTGTGGGGGTGAGAACCTGTTCTAGGTCGAGCCTTGGGTAAGCAGGCCTTCCCTCTCTCCTCCCTCTTAGGTGCCTCAGCAACGTCTACGTACCCCCTTTCCTCCACTCCCAGGGGTTCAGGGTCCCTGTTACAAGGAATCCTCCTAGAGCTTTTCCCTTAAGTGCACCAGATCCTCCTTGAGCTCCCTGACCTCTGAGCCCCCGATGTCTGCCAAGCTCTGGGGGGCAGGCCATCTTGTTCAGTCACGGTGATCTAGAAAGGGTTAACATATATCTGATCAGCTGTCCCAGGAGGGCTGGCCTTTAAAAGGAGGAGATATAGTAGGAAATAAACCTCCAAGGATGGAACTTCAAACACAGAGCAGTGGGGCGAGGATGTTCGGGCAGCCTGGTGAGATCTGGGGGCAGAGTGCCCCTGGCTCCAACTCTGCACCTGTGACTTGGTTTGCCCTGCCTCTCAGGCCCACACAGACTGGGCTCGTTTTGCCCTGTGCCTGACTTGTTCAGACAAGCACTGTGTGTGCATCTTCTTCTTAGGTGGCTGTTTAATGACCCAGATGCATCTGTGTAATTAACCTTGGCCCATCGGTCCTTTCAAAGAACATCAGTGTTCAAAACACCTGAAGCGGTGCTCTGCTCACATGTCCCCATTATTCCATGCCAGGGGCTCACACGCCTCTTCTCCCACCACTCCATTTGCACGGGGTGGAAGAGGTGAGATACTGCACATAGACAATCCCAGTGCTGCATTTGGGAAATAGGGTTCATTTTCTTGACACTGTCTTTTACCAGTTACAAATGGTAATGATTGGCTGTGGGACTCTGGAGAAATTATGAAGTGTTAATTAGCAGAAGCTCTGTGTATTTAAAATATATGGCATATTGAAATAACTATTAAATGAAGCCTACTTTCCAGAGTTGAGAAACCATCTGGTCCAAAAAGCTGAGGAGTTGAAATGGGTCTGCATATATTAAGAGAAATGTTTAAATGCTTAAGGAAATGGTCGTTTTGTGTCACTTTTGTTTCCTCAGATATGGGAACTGAGGCACAGGAAGCATGCCATGACTTAGCCATAGTCACCTCCTAGGCTACTCTAATGGATGTGCTGCCATCTCTCAGAGTGAAGGTTTAAACTGCCCCTTATGTCCAGAGGGCATGTTTAGAATGTGAAAGAATTATGGCTGTGGTTGTTTCTTAGAAGTCACATATTTCACACTCGATCCCAATGACTCATGACTCTTTGGGCTTAAAAGTGAAAAGCAAGCATTCCCTGCTATATTCGGCAGAGATGAGAAGGACAGAGCCCGAAAATGCAGTCCAGTAACTGATGACTATGTACTGGTGTGTCTTTCTTTGGATGCATCCCAACCGCTTGGCCTCAGTGTTTTCATTGGTTTAATGAAGTGGAAGGCAAGGGTTGGGCTGTGGATAGGTCAGGGTCTAACCAGGAAAATAGAAGCTTCAAGTATCTCAACAGAAGGAATTGAATGCAGGATATTTACCCAAGAAATGGAGGAGCTGAAACAGACAGGGCTTAGGGAAGAAACCCTGCGATTAGCCCAGGCAGGAAGTCTCTTCTCCCTCCAGGTTGGAGGGAATAGGGGAGGAGATGGTGTCATCCCAGCCCAGGGGCCAGGGTCACTCTGTGGAAGCTGGAACATGGGGACCTCTGGGATGAGAGCTCGGGCCATGGAGGGATTGCCACTTGAGGCAAAAAACAAGAGAGGAAATGCTCTGGCATCCCCCCATCTTGGGTCAGGGCCCCCTATTGCCTCCAACCCAACAGGAAACCAGCTGGGTTGCGCAGGGAAGGCTGAGAAATAGGCTGGAAGCAGCCAAGGCCAAGTTGCTGTCGAAGTGCCCCTTAACTCTGACATTCAATGAGACTGAGAAATTCAGTGTATCCTCAAGAGTGTGCTGGTGGGACAGCCAGGCCCATAAGGCCACACTGCTCTTTTATTTTTTTAATTTTTATTAAAAAAATTTTTTTTGGTCTTTTTTATAGCTGCACCTGCAGCATGTAGAAGTTCCCAGGCTAGGGTATGAATTGGAGCTGCAGCTGCTGGCCCACACCACAGCCACAGCAATGCCAGATCCTTACTCCACTGAGCAAGGCCAGGGACGAACCCTCATCCTCATGGATGCTAGTTGCAGTTGTTACCGCTGAGCCATGACGGGAACTCCACAGAGTGTCTTTAACCAGTGCCTGTCTGGCTGGATTGACCACACACCCCCTCATCGAAGGCGTCCTCTTCCCAAAGTAGGGGCAGTGGTGTTAGCTCTGACTTCAGCTCAGGAAGAGCTGCTTACACAGGCATCAGCTGCTAGGGAGTCTGAAGTGCTAACAGGCTCTATCTCATGGGCTTGAGATGCTTTACCAGGAAAGTGAGGGGTTAGTGTGTTTTCAGGTCCTCCCAACTCTGCCCTCTGGGACCCACCCCAGCCCCTGGCAGACGATGGCAAGACATGGCCCTTCCACCAGGCTGGGAAGAGGGCACCCATACAGCCATGTCCCTGGAGGTGGCTCAAGGATGGACTAAGTAACTGGAAGCCCTTTGTAATAACTCGCGGTCTTGCACTTCCTGACAGAGAAATGGGGAGTGGGTAGCGCCCAGCACGGTTTCCTGCAAATCCACACTTCTCTGCTGCACGAGGCCTTCAAACCCACCAGCTTCCTTGAAGGGCCATTCTGCATCACGAAGCACAAAGAACCACGGAGGTGAAGCTGGCTCTTGACTTTCAAGGAGGGGTGGCTGGGGGGAGGGGGAGAACAGAGGCCACACATGCCTTCGTCACTTATGTCCTGACTCATATATGGAGATGAGCCATAGCGAGGAAAGCTGCCAGTTTGGTGCCAAATGACAGGTCCAGGAGCTGAGACGAGAGAAAATAGAAAGACCTTGGCCAGGGGAAGACGAGCGGTCCATCCAGAGCCTGGCAGAGGCAGGAAGGCGTGCGCAGTACGGGGGTGGGAAGGCCGGCTGGCTGTTGGTCTGGGCTGGAGCTTTCATGTAGAGGGAGCCTTTCCTGTAGAGGGAGATGATGCCAGGGGCTTGAGCCTGAGTGGCTTGAAAGCCAAGGTGACCTTATCCTGCTGTCCAGAAAGAGGTGGCATGGTGCCACTCCCCCTGCCCTCAGCCCACGGGCACATGCTGGAAGCCAATCAGCTGAATGCAGAGGACTCGCACTCTCCTAAGGGGAAATCTCCTGATCCACTGGGGACTGTCTGGCTGTGGACAGGACGTCATGGATAGTCTCAGGGAAGCATTTTAGACTTTTAACCATGGGTGTGGATTGGATTGAAAGAGCTGGCGCTGGAGAAAGAGATGAGTGAGTGGGGAAATGAAAGGAGTGAGATTTTAGGCCAAGGAACATGCGTATATTCTTCTTCCCATTTCTACTTTGGACTTGGGGGAGCAGCCTTTCTTGTTTTTGTTTTTGTGTTTTTTAAATTTTTATTCTTTCTATTACAGCTGCACCCACAGGATGTGGAAGTTCTGGGGCCAGGGATTGAATCCGAGCCTCAGGGCAGTGCTGGGTCCTTTTAACCCACTGCACTGGGCAGGGGATCGAACCCTCTCCGCTACAGAGATCAGAGCTGCTGCAGTCGGATTCTTAACCCACTGTGCCACAGTGGGGACTCCTTATTTTTGTTTTTAAGCGTAGGCTCTTTTATTGGGTAAAGCTCCTCAACTCCCACCCTCACCCTGGGGCCTACATGCAGTAGCCTCTCTTGTCTATCAAACTGAGCTTCTCAGGACCCAGTCACCTAAGTAAGAGCTCATGTTTCATTAGAGGCACATTCTTGTCTTCTTTGTGGACCAAGCCCTTTTCTATAAAAACATTAAGGCAAAAGTACTGATGTAGAGGTCTCCATCAAGTTCACCAAAATTAGAAAACTGGAGTTCTGTCATCCAAGTTTCCATTCTCCCAGGAATGGTTCTGGGCCCTTTGTAAGCCAGGGATGAGGAAATCTGGTGTGTGTGTGTTTTTTGTTTTGTTTTTCTTTTTCCATCCAAAAGGATGAGACCACTTCTTGGTTGACCCTGTTAGAGACTGATGAACTGGAGCAGTCAGAAGCTATTAGCATTGCCCCAGTGAGCTGCTGTTCAATTTAGAAGCATTGACAGAGCCCAGGGAGATGCACCATCAGAGGTCGATGACTTGCATCCACGCTTCATCCTGTGGCTGAAAGCCAGCCTCCTCCACTGTCACAGTGGCCCCACACAGTGGCTGATGGCATCTGCAAATTCCACACTTTTTTTGTCCCAGGGGTCCCTGTTGCTATCATGTGCTGCCGATGACAATATTCTCTTACACCCTTGCTCCTCAAAGCATGGTCTGTGGACCAACAGCGCCAGCCTCATCCGGCAGCTTTTGAGAAATGCAGAGTCTCTCGGGCCTCCCTCTGGATCTGCTGTCTGAATCGGAACCTGTAGGTGAGCAGGATCCTCAGGCAATGAATATGCCCTTTAGGGTTGGAGAAGCGGGAGGCAGCTGGGGAGACCGGAAGTGTGAAATTAAAGTGTCAGGCAGCTGCTCTCCCTCCCTCCAAAGTTCCAGGAGATAATCTTTTCTTTCCTCATCCAGCTTCTGGTGGCTCGTGGTGTTCCCTGACTTGTGGCTACATCACTCCCATCTCTGTATCCATCTTCATGTGGCTTGTGAGGTCAGCTGTGACAGGACTTAGGACCCACCAGGATAAAGTAGGATGATTTCATCTAGAGATTCTTAATTTAATTACATTGGTAAAGATTCATTTTCCAAATAAGGTCATTTTTAATGCAGGTTCTTGAGTTGGAACATGGACTTACTTTTTGAGGGAAGGGGGCCACTGTTCCACCCACTACAGATCCCCCCTTGGAACATTCCAGACAACATGCCTCCAGCTACCAGTCCAGCCTGGTATTCTGACTTACCTGTACTACTGGATGCCGCCAAATAGTACCAGCCATGTTGATGCCTTTTCTATGACAGATGTTGTCCTCTATGATTTGCATGGATGACTCCATTTGATTGCAGCAACCCCTCAGGGCCGCTACCAAAATTTACCACTCCCACACTACAGATGAGGAAACTGAGGCAGGGAGGAGGAGTTCAGGAATCACCTAAGCTCTCACAGCTAGTAGAATCAAGCCTGGGATACCAGCCAGGCAGCCTGCCCCAGAATCTGTACCCTTTACCGTCAGTAATAATGCATCTGAAATTATGGAGGGTTCAAAAGGTGGAGGAGATAGAGGGTACCAGGGTCCTCTGATTTGCTTCTCAGGGGAGCTGGGTGCAAAGAAGCCCCCAAAACAGTGTGGGCTCTCCTGCTCCCACCCCACAGTGTGTTGAGGTTGGGGTACCCCCAGTTGCTGGTGCCTGGAGGATGGAGAACCATTACATACCAGTGAGTGGCTAACACAGTGCCTCCCATCTGTGTCTAAGGAGCAGAGGTATAGCCACGGCGGGGGGCATTGCTCGGGGCAGGGGTTGGTGGGGACTCTCTCCACCGACCCACCCAGGATGGATGCTCAGCTCTCTAGAGGGCACAGAGCTGAGCCCTGCATCCCTGAGATGGGGGGGTGCAAATCAAGGGGACCCAGAAGCAAATTCTGAAAGTGCAGGAGGGGCCAGGACCCCGGGGGGGATGTCATCAGACCACCTCCCGGTGCACTAGAGGGAGCAGCCCAGGGAGTGCACAACTGACTTGAATTCTGGAAGGCCCACGTGCACAGCGCGTGTTTGTGGGGGACAGGATGAGACAGAGACCTATGTGCCCTGCAGAGGGGCCTGCTTTCATTAGGAAGCTGGCAGCTGAGCCACGCTCTGAATCCCTCATGAAAAAGCCACCCCGAAATCCAGGTGAGCCATTTCTCATGAGAGAGGCACTGCCATGACCACCGTTTAGAAATAAAGCACACACACAGTATGTGTACGCGGGTAACTGAATCACTTTGTTGCCCAGCAGAATTTATCCCAACATTGTAAATCAAGCATGCATCGATAAAACTTTTAAACATAAAAAAGAGAAATAATTCAAGAAAAATTTTTAAAGAAAAAAAGAAAGAAAGAAATGAAGTACACAGTGCTGGAGGAAATTTTGCCCAAGGCCACACATCTGCCCAGGCCCTTGGCCCACAGTGCAGCGTGGGCTCTGGAATGGCAGATCATGGCAGGGTAGTGCTGAGCACAGTCCTGGGCATGGAAGGCACTGAAAAAAAGAAAAAAAAAAAAGATTCTACTCTCAAACCTTTTTCATTTAACACTGTATGTGTATGTGTTTTCATGAGAGTGTATTTCTGGCCATGGCTAAATGCCTTGTGGGTGTTTATTATTAAGGAAGGTCTTTAGAAGAGTATTTAGTGTGGTTGCATCACTTGGCTAACACATGCCATTTGTTTACTGACCAGCATGTGATTTCTCATTTAATTTTCTTTAGCTGCCCTTGCTTTGAGTGCTGAGAGCAGGACCTCCCCTTCCTTCATCCCCCCCAGCATTTTCTGCCTTGGTTAGTAATCCTTTGCCACCTTCTTTTTGACCCACACTGAGAGACTCACTCCTTTGTCCTGAGTTCCAAGGTTAATTGCCAAAAATTGCCAGAAGGCCTTTTGAAGGCACAAGCATGGCAATGACTGGACACAGCCTTTTATACCTGCGATAAATGGCCGGAACAAGAGGGTCAGAGAATCAGCTGGAAAAACCCACACCCAGTCCGGGCATTCTCACCGGTGATGCAAGCAGCATTGTAATCAGCAGTGGAAGCTCTAGATGACCTGCTCAGATGGAAAAGTGGAGCCCACCATTTAAAAATGGGTATCAGTCCCACATCTACTTGTGTCTTTTCCTTTCTTTCTTTCTTTCGTTCTTTCTTTCTTGTTTTAGGGCTGCACTTAGAGAATATGGAAGTTCCCAGGCTAGGGGTCAAGTCGGAGCTGCAGCTGCTGGCCTATACCACAGCCACAGCAACTCCAGATCCTTAACCCACTAAGCGAGGCCAAGGATCAAACCAGAATCCTCATGGATACTAGTCAGGTTCGTTACCACTGAGCTACAATGGGAACTCGCATCAACTTGTGTCTTTAGTACAGAAATTCAGCAGCAGACATAACCTGCCTAATTTTATTAAGCTCGGTTTGACATTCCCTTGAGAACATTTGATAGGGCAGTCAGCCCAGATGTACGCTTGTTGGCAAGACAGAAGCCAGACTATGATTTAAAGATTGAATTGTTACACTGTCAATAGACCACATGAGGACTGATTGAATAGTAGCGTGTAGCATTTACTGAGCACTTATTATCTACCAGGCTCTGGGCAAAGCTGGTGCCTACATTAATTTTCTCACGTAATCCCCCAAGGAGGTTCTGTTCCTCCCTCCAGTGCACAGGTGAAGAAAGTGAGTTTTTGAGAAACTGAGTAGGAGCTGGAAAGGTGGAGAGCTGGGATTCGATCCTGGGCCCATAATGCTCTCCAGAGCCTAGATCTCAGCCATGGTGCTGCATAACAAAGACAACTCCCTGGGCTCTTAATGTGATGAGATTGCTGTGGACTCCTATTGAGTGATTTACCACACTACCCCATCCCCACTCCCCACAATAGCGCTTTAAAAATTCTTTTAATGATTTTTATTTTTTCCATTATAGCTGGTTTACAGTGTTCTGTCAGTTTCTACTATACAGCTGGTTTACAGTGTTCTGTCAATTTCTACTGTACAGTGACCCAGTCACACAAACATGTATACATTCTTTTTCTCACATTATCCTCCATCATGCTCCATCATAAGTGACTGGATATAGTTCCCAATGCTACACAGCAGGATCTCATTGCTTATCCATTCCAAAGGTGATAGTTTGCATCTATTAACCCCAGATTTGAGTCCATCCCATTCCTTCCCCCTCCCCCTTGGCAACCACAAGTCTGTTCTCCATGTCCATGATTTTCTTTTCTGTGGAAAGGTTCGTTTGTGCCATGTATTAGATTCCAGATATAAGTGAAATCATATGGTATTTGTCTTTTTCTTACTTCACTTAGTATGAGAGACTCTAGTTCCATCCATGTTGCTGCAAATGGCATTATTTTGTTCTTTTTATGGCTGAGTAGTATTCCATTGTGTCTATATGCCACATCTAATTAATCCATTCATCTGTCAATGGACATTAAGGTTGTTTCCATGTCTTGGTTACGGTGAATAGTGCTGCAATGAACATGCAGGTGCATGTGTCTTTTTCAAGGCAAGTTTTATCTGGATATATGCCAAGAGTGGGGTTGCTGGGTCATATGTTAGTTCTATGTATAGTTTTCTAAGGTACCTCCATACTGTTTTCCATAGTGGTGGTACCAATTTACATTCCCACCAACAGTGCAAGAGGGTTCCCTTTTCTCCACACCCTCTCCAGCATTTGCTATTTGTAGACTTATTAATGGTAGCCATTCTGACTGGCGTGAGGTGTTAACAAATTTTTTTTATTATAGTTGATTTACAATGTTGTGCCAATTTCTGCTGTACAGCAAAATGACTCAGTCATATATATATATATATATTCTTAGTTATATATATATTCTTAATCATATATATATTCTCAGTCACATATATATGTATATACGTGTGTGTGTGTATTCTTTTTTATATTGTTTTTCCATCATGGTCTATCCCAGAAGATTGAATATAGTTCCCTGCGCTATACAGTAGGATCTCATTGCTTATCCATTCTAAATGTATGTTTGCACCTATTAACCCCAAACTCCCAGGCCATCCCACTCCCTCCTCCCTCCCCTTTGGCAACCACAAGTCTGTTCTTTGTCTATGAGTCTGTTTCTGTTTTTTAGATATGTTCATTTGTGCCATATTTCAGATTCCACATATAAGTGATATATGGTATTTTTCTTTCTCTTTCTGACTTACTTCATTTAGTATGAGAATCTCTAGTTGCCTCCACAATAGTTCTTGATTTTACCTCTGCTTACCTGAAATCTCTCTACACCCAACACTGGGAATATGTAGGGCAGATCCCAGTGGCAGATCTGGGAGGGTCTTGGAGAGGATGTAGAGGATGGAAACTGGCATCGGTGGAGCACTTACTATGTGCTGGAGAAAGAACACTTCCAGCCTCGGTGGTTTTCATTGACTCTGCGAATCAGAAATCCAGGTAGCAGATCTATTTTCACTTTGGTCTCATCTTTATTTATTTATTTATTTATTTATTTATTTATTTATTTATTTATTTTAGGGTGGCATATGGAGATTCCCAGGCTAGGGGTTGAATCGGAGCTATAGCTGCCGTCCTACGCCACAGTCACAGCAACGCAGGATCCAAGCTGTGTCTGTGACCTACACCACAGCTCATGGCACTGCGAACCTGTGTCCTCATGGATGCTAGTCAGATTCATTAACTGCTGAGCCACGACGGGAAATTCTATTTTTGGGTCATCTTGATGTCTTTTTAAGTTTGGCCTTCTCATCCTAGTCTGTTCCTATCTTATAATATTATGTTCCTGTTTCACAGAAGGCGAAGATGCCTTCTCAGCCAAACATGGGTGTACACTGTTCGGCCTGCCTTGCTGTTGTAAATCTCAGGACACCATACCTGGCAGAAGCAGGACCGGTAGCTGACAAACCTCACCTGCTGATAAATCCCGAGTCAGGATGTCAAGGGGCCCTCCTAAAGCCCAGTTCTCCTCATTCCTTTGCTTCCTGATTTGGTGGATGACCTGCCACCAGCATGTGAAGGGCAGTCTCAGAGTTGATGATATTAACCTCTAAGGCGAGTTCCTATGCTTCATCACTTCTAAGGCACACATTTCCCCCATATTTCAACGTCTCTGAAATTGGGATGTGTCCTACAATTAATGATGACTTATAACTAGCAGTGGTTTTCCTTTCTTAGCAATATTTAAAATAATGATGTGTCAGGAATTCCCATCCTGGCTCAGGGGAAACAAATCTGACTAATACCTATGAGGACGCAGGTTCGATCCCTGGCTTTGCTCAGTGGGTTAAGGATCTGGCATTGCTGTGAGCTGTGGTGTAGGTCACAGACACAACTGGGATCTGGCGTGGCTGTGGCTGTGGTGTAGGCTGGCAGCTATATCTCCGGTTCTACTCCTAGCCTGGGAACCCCCATAGGCTGCAGGTGTGGCCCTAAAAAGACTAAAATAAAATAATGATGTGTCAATGAATTGAGGATATCTTATATTTGAAGAAATGCAGTGATGCCACTGTTTATTTATTCCTCAGTATAAAATCAATACCTGGGCTTATATCTCTGCCTTCACTTCTGAGGCCTGAATCAAAGATTTTCCTTGCACTGACCTGTGTGACCAGCCTCTGTGTCATTGCTCTAAGCAGGAGACACCCTAGGAGTAGGCTGACTGAGTCACCGGTATCAGCCCTTAAATCGTTGCCATGATGTTGACCTTTCATTTCCTCGGCCCCTAAATCGTATCAAGAGTGTTACAGACTCTCAGGAAGTTATGAAGTGGAGGGTCATATTTTTAAGATTTGTGAATTCACTTATTTGTTTCTTCAATGTTAATAGAATAATCACCCACCTAGAAATGAGTTTGATTGAACTTCATTCAGTTTTCTAATTGTACACGTTTTATAACCTGGATGTGGGGTCAGGCTGGTTTCCTTGACAGTTGTCCTTTTATATCTCTGATCATTAAGGTAGTTTTTGTGGTCAACTTAGTGTAGAAATTGCCTGGAGGTAATAATCACTATTAATTATGCACTGTATTTAATTTTCAGGAATCATGTGGTTTCCTGATCACCTTTTGCTAAAAGCTATGTTCTTGGGGATTTCCTTTCCTTCCCTTCCCTTTCTCTCTCCCTTTCTTTCTTTCTTTCTCTCTTCCTTCCTTCCTTCCTTTTGTCTTACCAGGAGCGTGTGGAACCCCCCGGGCCAGGGATCAAAGCAGTGACCCAAGCCACAGCAGTGACAATGCCAAATTCTTAACCCGCTGAGCCACCAGAGAACTCCATTTCTTAGGGGACTTGGTTTCATCTTATTTGAGAATAAAGGAAAAGAAAGACAATTAAAAGCATCTTGAGGCGTTCCCGTCGTGGCTCAGTGGTTAATGAATCCAACTGGGAACCATGAGGTTGCAGGTTTGATCCCTGGCCTTGCTCAGTGGGTTAAGGATCTGGCGTTGCCGTGAGCTGTGGTGTAGGTCGCAGATGCGGCTTGGATCTGGTTTTGCTATGGCTGTGGTGTAGGCCGGAGGCTACAGCTCCGATTAGACCCCTAGCCTGGGAACCTCCATATGCCACGGTGCAGCCCTGGAAAAGACCAAAAAACAAACAAACAAACAAAAAAAGCATCTTGAGAAAAGAGACTGCAGAGGAAAATAAATCATTCAGAAGACTCAAAAGTACTTACCTCTTATAATAACCTGCCATGGGAACCAGAAGAAAAACGTCAGAAAACTATTTAGCATCCTTTAAATAGTTTTAAAAGACATGGCTTCCAAGAAATAGGAGAAGGCAGTCATAGGAGAGAAGAGACTACGATGAAAACTGAGGTGAAAATGGAGATAAGGAAAGTATGCAAAAGAGAAAAGGTTCAATACTGGAATTACAATTCACATTAATTTTGCTGAATTAAAATTACTGAAGTTGGCCAATGGGGACCTGCTATATAACACAGACAACTCTACCTAATGTGCTGTAATAATCTATGTGGGAAAAGACTCTGGAAGAGAATGTATGTGTATATAAACTGAATCTTTTTGTGGGTTGGCAGAAATGATCACCACCTTATAAATCAACTATGTTTCAATAAGTCTTTAAAAATGGAAAAAAGGTAAAAAAAAATTAATGAGGTTGGAAATAATAATGATAAACATTATTAAACAATGCAAGGAGAATGTCAATAATAAAACTAATGAGAGGAAAAATGAAAAAAAAATTAGAGAGTAGCGATTCAACATATGGATAATTGGTGATCCTGAAGGAGATGCTTGAATAAGTGGAATGGAAGCAGTAACCATAGAGCTAATGGGCTACCATGTGCTAAAGAAAATGTGTGAATATATTTTTCAGGGTAGGCTACCTGCTGTAACAACAACATCAGACTCTCTGATCAGATGCTCAGTGGTCTGCCTTCCCCGACATCCCAGCTCCTTCCATCTGGTGGTTATATCCTCCCCAGGGATCCCAGAGTTTCCACTGGATCCTCTGCATCCAGGAGGGAGGCAAGGAAGGAGAGCGTGGAGAAGGCAGCTCTGCTCTTAATTGCCTGGTTACAGGTGACGCACGTCACTTCTGCCTACACTCATTGGCTTACATTTCATCTGGCCCTATCCAGAGGGAAGAGAGCTGGGAAATATGGGTGCCCAGGAAGAAAAGGAAGTGAGTTTGGTGAGCACATGGCATTGTCTCTGACACATAGATATGCAGACACACACAGAGAGATATACAAAAGCAGCTGAAATCATTCTTTCCCTGCTATCTTCAGGATAAAATCCAAAGCACACAGGATCATAGAGAGGAGTGAAAAGCCAAACAATATGCCTCCTATTTTTCCCTGCTTGTTCCTGACACAAGGTGACATGGTGAGCCTGACTGCTCAGGCAGGATTCAGGCTGTCTCTACATAGACTTCCAGAGACCAGAACGTTCCCCACATGAACCTTTAGACCCTCCTTCCTTTTAGCATATTCTCTGCAGGTCTCACCACCCTCTCTTTCTGGGCCTGTTGACTCTTCTCCTCACCCTCCCCAAATCAGCAAGCCCCAAGTCCCATTGAAGGTGTGTATTTTCACAGCTTCCTCAGTGTGGAGAGGGGAGGGATGGTGTCAGGTCCCCCCTCTGGTCCTAGATGCAAGATGTTCTTATCATTTTCTCCTGCGCCCAATTAGTGAAGGAAAAAACCCCAACAGATCCAATTTAAAAAAACCCACATAATAATTTTGACCTTAATGTGCTAAAAGAACATTATTTATTTATACATTTATTTCTACCTCTGTGGCCTAAGATAGGGTTTATTCTATTAGACATAAAAGGACACAACATAAAAAATGAAAATGAAAAAAAAAAAAGGACACAGCATCCAACAATTCCCTGGATTTCTTGGTTGGAGATGGGGTTGGAGGCAGGGGTAGTCTTGTCGTATGATTCGATGGGGTGCACTTGCTTTTCCTATGGAAGGATAAATGCTCTCAGATTAGGCCCCAAAGCAGAACCAACTGTTTTATGTTTGAACTTGACCAAGGTGAGACTTTTCAAAATATAGCTCCATTGGTTTTTAGGTAGAGTCTTGCCTGAAGGCAAAAGGTAGAGGAGATGACCGCTTGAAATCTGTGACTGGAGTTCCCGTTGTGGCTTAGTGGTTAACGAATCTGACTAGCATCCATGAGGACACAGGTTCAATCCCTGGCTTTGCTCAGTGGGTTAAGAATCCGGCATTGCCGTGAGCTATGGTGTAGGCTGGCAGCTACAACTCCGATTGGACCCCTAGCCTGGGAGCCTCCATATGCTGCGGGTGTGGCCCTAGAAAGCAAAAAAAAAAAAAAAAAGTATCTATGACTGGATTCTGGGACAGCTTGAGGTGTGGAATCAGGGGATGTGTCAGTTCAATTAGCCTTTTGGATGAGCTTTTAGCCACAGATTATGCAAGTTTGACTGATCTCTTCATGAAAGGGACTGAGTCTTTGAAGCCTGAGCCCAGCCATCCTGCTAGTTCCACACTCTCTCTGCATCACCAGGGTTTCCCGAATCCCCCTTTCCTTCCCTTCACTGTAGGCATGAAGTCCGCATGGTTTTGCAACTGGTGCAGAGGCATCTGCCCAGTGGGTTAAAGCTCATGTGGGAGCCTCAAAGTCAGGACCTCCCTGGAAGCCCATGGTTCATGAGCCTGGACTAGATACTGCCCCCCACCCCCAGCATTGTAATGATCTCTCTATGTACCTCCCAGTAAGGCGATGATCCCCAATAGCTCCGTGGCCCTGATCAAGTCACTCCATTTTCTGAGCCTCAGTTTCCTTACCTGAAAACTTGGGTGATGGGTCCTTGACCTCGGTGCTAATGAGAAGGGCTCGGCACAGCACTGACACCTGTTTGGGTTTAACAGCCCCAATTTTTTTTTTTTTTTTATTGAATCATGTCATCCTTCTTAGACCTGTAGCAGTCAAGGGGGTTAAAGGGTTCTTCCAGCCAAGGGAGCTTTCAGACATGGACAGGAGGAGAAGCTTTCCCATTTTTCTGTCTTTTTTTCTTTTTGCTTTTTAGGGCCACACCAGCAACATATGGAGGTTCCCAGGTTAGGGGTTGAATCAGCTTCAGCTGCCAGCCTAAGCCACAGATACAGCAACTTGGGATCCAAGGCACGTCTGTGACCTGCACCACAGCTGACAGCCACACCAGATCCTTAACCCACTGAGCAGGGCCAGGGATTGAACCCACATCCTCCTGGATACCAGTGGTGAGCATTTCCCATTTTTCTTTATAACTATTTTTGTCCTACATGGTCACAGCAGTGGATAGCTATTGTAGAACCTTGGAACATTCAGAAGTACATGAAGAAGCTGATGATAAGCGTCAGCCATAATCCCATCACGTGGGGGCATGAGCTTTCGCCCTATCTGAACACACCAGGCTGGGTGTGGTCGGGGCCCTTACTCAACGGTCTCCATTTACTCTGCAAAGTAACCACAGTAAGGCCTTAAGCAGCTTCCCCCTCACTTTTGGAAGATTCATTCAGGGATCGGTGAGTTTGGGCTCTGGCTTCAAGTCTAAGGCTTAGAGCAAATGCCATGCTGTCCTTGTCTGGGGCCAGGGCCTGGGGCTTTAGAGGTTGGTACCACCCAGGGGGCTGCCGAAGCCGTGTCAGCCATGGGGGCAGCTGGGAAAGGACCCCTTCCTGCATCTTTCTATGTTGGGCTCCAGGTGTGGGCAACACAGACTGTCTGTTCCTATCTGGACTCTTTCCACCAAAGAGGCAGGAGACAGGCACCTGCCTCCCTTGTGTGTACTCGTGGGGCTTAAGTGGGATTTTGCCAAAAAGTCAGACAACTTGAGCATCTGTTACTCCTCTCCTAGACCTTCCATTTCTTTTATAGCTTCATGGAATGACCCCCAGAAATGCGATTTCATACTCCAATGGTTACATCTACCTGGCCTTCAGTAGACGGGGAAGAAAATGGCCAGTGACAGGGAGCATCTTCCATGATTTGTGATCCCCGGCTGCTCTCCTAGGAGGTGAATCCCGGCAGAGTCTTTGCGGAGGAGGGTCAGAAGTGTGAGGATGCAAACTGGAGATGCCCAGAAGGAGCTAGAGGGTATCGGGGTGGGGCAGGGGAGGGGATGCCGGAGAAAAGTGGTGAGAGAGATGGAGATGGGGGTGGGGCTGAGCTTTGCGGAGCTGAGCGGGGTGTGTGGTGGTACCTTCTCCTCCGTCTCACACCATCGGTGTTCCATTGTGGAGTTGGATTTGTTAGAGCTGCAGTCAATCAATTGTAATCAATTGCTGGAATTCTGCCTCAAAAGAGTCCAGAAGCGTGTCTGCCAGAGCAGGCCTGCCTGGCCATTGGGTTATATAACAAAAGAACAGGTTATTTTAGAGCCGGTGCCTGCCATGTACCCCCCCCCCCCGCCCCCGCCGTTATCACTTGGCCCCTTACTCTGAAATGAAGCTTCCCTAGGGCTTTATCTTTGGGAACCCAGGACCTGGACAGTGCTGCTTTGCTGAACCATCCTAACTCCTCCCAGTTCCCCTTTAGTTGAGTTTTAATGCAATTAACATTTCTTCAGCATCTACCTGGCACCAGGCCCTATAGCAACACAAGGGTAGAGAAATGGCAAAGATACAGGCCCTGCCTGCTAGGAGCTCATGATATAGGTTGTTGCTGTTGGGTTGGAAGTGGGATGAAAGAGGAGGGTGACCATGATGGGAGATCCTGAGGATCCGGAGTTCGGGGGGCTTCCAGGAAGAGAGGGCAACATGTGCTGAAAGGAGATGGCAAAGAGGAAAGAGTGCTCCAGGCAGAGGCCAGCAAGGGCAAAGCAGGGGGGCCTTCTGGGTCCTGGGAGTAGCCCCAGAGCACCAATGATAGGCAGGGAGGGCAGGGTTGGGCACTGGGAGGCCCACGGTGCTTTGGGGAGCAGCCATGAAGGGCCTCATTTGGCAGGGAGCATCCTTGAGAGGAAGGGAGTGTCCAGAGAGAGAAAGGCATGGTTCCCCCTGCCCCTGGTCAGGGATGAGTGGGTTTGAATTTCCACCATGGAGCATGCATTTGGTTTGCAAGAGCAAATTTAAAGTTTTACATTTGATAAGAATAAAAAGGATAGCTGTCCCTTTGGTAGTACAATCTAAATTTGACTAAATTTTGGCTAGAGGAGCAGATACTAGGGAAAAGGGGGGGGGGGGACTGCCCCATGGGAGGAGGCAGGATAGTGACAGACATGGGCCAGATTTGCATTTTCATCTATTTATTTTTTATTTTATTTTTCTGCTTTTCAGGGCTGCACCCACGGCATATGGAAGTTCCCAGGCTAGGGGTCAAATTGGAGCTACAGCTGCCAGCCTCCACCACAGCCATGCGGATTCCTAGCTGAGTCTGCAACCTACACCACAACTCTTGGCAATGTGGATCCTTAACCCACTGAGCAAGGCCAGGGATTGAACCTGCGTCCTAGTGGATTCTAGTGGGGTTTGTTTCCACTTTGCCACCATGGGAACTCCCAGATTGCCGTTTTAGAACAGTCTCTCTGGCTACTGATTGGATGCGGGGAGTGGGGGGTGGGGGGATGAGGGGGTATGAGAGAGGGAAGACTAGTCAGATACTGTGAAAGGAATGGGAGTGACATTGGCCTGATTCAGGGCGTGGTATTCTGGGTGGGGAGATATTTAGGGATCCCAGGGCCTAACTCCTCCTGCCTCCCAGTCAGCTTGGCTGCACTCCAAGAGCAGGGAGCTGGTGGCCCAGGGGTGCCAGGCCTCCCAGGAAGTTCAGACATGCTCACTAAATGGTGGTACCCCTGGCTTCTCAGTTCTACCCTTGAGGCCTGGGTGGCTGGAAGGTGGGGTCAGCTAGGCTGGTGAAGCACATGCTGGGGAAGCTGAAGACGGAATGGATCATGATCATGGCCTTGAAAGCACAGCAGGAACAATTCAGAGGAGTCTGTTGGGCCAGGGTCCCCTGAGGCACACCCAGGACTACCTCTATGCCCCAGGTGCTGGACCCTTCATCAGACCTCTTTCTTGTTGATCTGGTTGTTGATCAAGACTTGCTGATCTGGGAGTTCTCATTGTGGTTCAGCAAGTTATGAACCCAACTAGTATCCATGAGGACTCAGGTTTGATCCCTGGCCTTGCTCAGTGGGTTAGGGATCTGGCGTTGCCATGAGCTGTGGTGTAGGTCACAGACGAGGCTCAGATCTGGTGTGGCTGTGGCTGTGGCATTGGCTTGCAGCTGCAGCTCTGATTTGACTCCTAGCCTGGGAACTTCCATATGTGCGGGTGCAGCCCTAGAAAGAAAAAAAAAAGAGTTGCTGATCTGGTACCCATCCTGGCTCTGCCCAGCCTGACTCTGCAGTCAGAGATTTGACAGGCTTGAGAACACAAGAGAATGTTTAAAATAATTCTTTGCCTACAATACCTCTCGGGGCTATTTTCATTGTAATCAGAGGATAACAGTATAAGCCAAGGAGTAAAGTTCTAACAGTGGAATTGCAACATGGATAGAGATGGGGGGAGGGATTATTCAGGGTTCAAGTGTATACTTATCCACAGGACAAATGTTCTGCCTTCTTACATGAAGGACACAGGTCCTTTCTGGGGACAGAAGATTAATTCTCTCAGTGGACACAAGAAATAGCTCAGACTCTGAAAATCCAAACCTTAGCAGAGAGCTGTGGTGGGGGTGGGCGTGGGGGTGAGGATGCTCTGAGGGAGACAAGCATCCCTTGGGTGTGAACAATAAGCACCTAAGTGAGAGGGACCAAAAAAAGATAAATATCACTCGTCCTTTTTTAAAGCATGTTGATGATTAACCCTTTGATGACCTTGACCTCCAGGATTTGGGGATTAGTTAACTCTCCCTTGTTTGTAAGACATGATCAACTTTACATTTATCCTTCAGTAGTCCTTTATGACCTGTTACCCAGTCATCAGCTGGGAACCTTTCTTCTCCTTAAACTCTTGGTAAAATTGTCTTGAATCCACCAATTCATGGCCGGGGCAACTCCAACATCCTCCCATTCCCCTGGGGTGTGATATTCTTCAGGCTTCTCCTGCCTCTTTGGGCTGCATCCAAAAATCAGTCACACCAGGATCTGTGAGTTTAGGAGCTGTTAGTGAAGTATGGGGAGTGGGGGGTCGGGAAGGGATCCACCCCCCCAGCCCACCCCCCTTTGCTCATGCCCTTCTGGGCTTGCGCAGAGTTCTGCGTCCTCCTCTTAACACCGTGTGTGGCAGCCTCCCTCTTCTGGGCTTCCTTGGCCAATACTTGGCAAAGGCATTTTCCAATTCCTCTCTTTGAAAGGAATTTTGATCCCAACTGTAATGATAATAAAGCCTTCTTTACCTTTTTGTAGATGTAATTTGATTTTCAAATAAAAATGCATCTTAAGTTCATTTTTAAGAATTTCCCAGCAGTCCTTAAAATAAACCTGCACCCAAAGCTGCTGCAAAAACAGGGCAAGAGTCACGGTGGTGTGGACAACACCCTGATATCTGTCATGCTTGTGTTTTCCAGTTTCCACCCAGATGTCTGAAATCCTATAGCTGCGGTCAGCGATCCCCAGAGTGGAGTGCAGTGTGGAGGCTGAGTGCTGAGAAGAGGCAGCCTGGGGCAAGGCTGGTCCACCCTCCTGGTAACTAGTGGGTAGTTTTTGGTGGTGATGGGGGGTGGGGTGGGGTGGTGAAAGACACTTTTTGGTTGGCTCCGTCTTATCAGGATGAGCTTCTGAACCCTCAGGCCTATGCCATGAACTCCCCTGATCCTGATGCCTCAAGAGCTATCATGGCATCTGAAAGACCTTAGAGGTCCCTCATCCAGCCCCCAGCAAGAAAGAAGCTTCTCTCCAGCATCTTGTAGTCCTTCTGACTCCAGGGAGAGAGCTCACCACCTAACAAGGCAGGCTGTCCCATCTTCTCGTCACCGAGCAACTCCTGCTGGTGGAAAGTTCACCCTCCCACTCTCGGCTAGAATCTGTCTGCCTGCAACAATCACTTGGTCTCCTGGTTCTGGCCGCTAAGGTTCTAAGGAATCAGCCCAATCCTTCTTTCACGTGGCAGTCCAACAGCTATTTGGGGACAACTGGAGTGGAGGAGTTCAGGATCTGGGACCATAGACAGGCCTGGTTGAAATTGTAATGCACTGTTATCTGTGTGACCTTGGGCAAGTCAGTTAACCTCTCTGATTCAGTTTCGTTATCCATGAAGCTGAGACAGTAATGTCTGCCTCACACAGTGGTCCCAGGAATGAACATCAATCACAAATAGACGTTGCCGGGTGCCATTCCGTCCCCAATTCTCCGACACCAACTGGATGTGCTTCAATCCAACTCGTCTGACACTACCTTTAGTTAAAGGGCACATAAGCTAAAAGGCAAGATCATGGATGAGCTTCCCCTCACTTCAGAGGCCACCTGCACTTCTGACTGACTTGACGGTAAATGTGGGTGTTCCCACAACCTCGCTTTCAGTTTTGTTAATTCCCTAGAATAACTCGCCAAACTCACTAGAAGTGCTGAAACTGTGATTACAGTTTTATTATAAAAGATCCAACTCAGGAACAGCCAAAGGAAAGCAGAGCTATCCTGCGCCCTCCTTGTGGGATTCCTCACCAGCCCCGCAATGTGCTCACTCACCAACCAGGACGTTCCTTCAGGCCTCGGTGTCCAGCGTTTTTTGTTCTTTTTTTTTTTAGAGCTGCGCCTGTAGCCTATGGAAGTTCCTGGACTAGGGGAATTGGAGCTGCAGCTGCTGGCCTACACCACAGCCACAGCAATGCCGATTAACCCACTGAGTGAGGCCAGGGATCAAACCCATGTCTTCATGGATACTAGTAGGGTTTGTTACCATCGAGGTTTCTTTTTTTTTTTTTTGGCTTTTTGCCTTTTCTAGGGCTGCACCCGAGGCACTTGGAGGTTCCCAGGCTAGGGGTCTAATTGGAGCTGTAGCCACTGGCCTACGCCACAGCCACAGCAACGCAGGATCTGAGCCACATCTGTGACCTACCCCACACCTCACGGCAACGCCAGATCCCCAGCCCACTGAGCAAGGCCAGGGATCAAACCAGAAACCTCATGGTTCCTAGTCGGATTCGTTAACCACTGAGACACGATGGGGACTCCGAGGTTTCTTTAATAGGAGTGCATGTGGTATTACTAGGCCCAGCTGGTTAAATCAATTGCCGCTTGATTGAATGCAACGTCCGGCCCCTCCCTCACTTCCTCCCTCGATGGTTGGGGTGGCGCTGAAGTTGCAACCTCGAATCTTGTGCTTGGTCCTTTTCAGTGGCCAGTCCCTCCCTTGCAGTATCTAAGTGCTCACCGAAAGTCACCTTATTTGCATAAAAACTCAGGCTTGGAGTTCCCTTGGTGGCTCATCCGAAAGGCATTTGACTAGTATCCATGAGGATGCAGATTTGATCCCTGGCCTTGCTCAGCGGGTTAAGGATCTGGTGTTGCCGTGAGCTGTGGTGTAGGTTGCAGATGCGGCATGTAGATCAGTGGCTACAGCTCCGATTCAGCCTCTAGACTGGGACCCTCCATGTGCTGTAGGTGCGGCCCTAATCAGACAAAAAAACAAAAAACAAAAACGAAAACACCCCTCAAGCTTGGTGAAACAGCTCATTATGACTAACAAAAGACACTTCTAATGGATCTGGACATTTTAGAAATCCCATAGGTTTTGGAAGCTCTGTGTCAGGAACTGAGGCTGGAGACCCCAGATATTCTTGACGACTTCACATCTGGCCCCACAAACACCGGACTCCTGTGATCTTCAATGCCTGCTTTCCCCCTTTTCTGTGATGTCCAGGTTAACATGTTCCAGCTATCTGGTCAGAGAATGAGGCATTCTCGTCAGCCTTTTTTTTCCCCGTGGATTTACTTTTTGTTAATATAACTCAAGATTGAATTAGTCTGGGGACTAAAACATATAATTACAGTTATTTAGTATGCACCTGTTTACAATTGAATCATAAGCCTCTCATTACTTGAGTTCCTCATGCTACGATGATTCTAGCCCCAAAATGACACATAATAAGCATTTGCTCCACAGCAGGCGCTGTTTGAAGTACTTCACATGCACTAACTCACCTAATCCTCACAACAACCTAAAGAGGCGTTAAAGAGGTGCAGTCCCCATTTAATAAATGGGGACGCTGAGGCACAGAGAGGTTAGGTAATTTGCTCAAGATCACACAGCTAATAAGGGGCATAGGTGAGATTTGAACTGGTGGTCTGGTTCCAGAGTCCCTGCTTTTTCACCCCTAACCTGTGTATGACTTTGATCACCTCCCAACATTTGGGGAAGGGAAGGAGGGAGCACAAGAAGATGTGTCTGGTGCGCAAGACCAAAAAGTGCATCCTGACCCCTGCCATCATGGTGACGGAGTCAGGGCTTCCATTTCCTACCCCACCCCCATCAGAGCCCATCTTGAGCAGCCCTCAGGGGCTGGGCTCTAAGGAGGGAAGATGGGCCTGGGGGCTTCTGTGCATCGGGCCCAGCACTTCTTCATTCCTCAAGCTTTGTGGGGGGAGAGGTGCTCAGCCTTCACAGGCCCATTCCTGGGAAATGCAGCCACTCCAAAGGGAAGGGAGAGGACCAGCCTTTTCCTGCCCAGATGAAAAGGACTGAAGCCAGGAAGGTTCAGTGTCAGACTGTTGGTCCCAGAGAAGGTGACAGCTCCAGTGGTTCTGGAGCTGGTAGGACCTGGCATCTTGTAAGGAACACAGGGATCTCCATGCTCACATCCAGGGTGCCCCCTGGTAGGGGTTGCTTGTTGCTGTTTGAAAAATAACATCAAAGATTTGGGGCTGTGCAGGTGCCAAAGAGAATTAGAAGGGATGAGTGCATGGGGGCAATGCCTCTGGAAGAATTCTGGTCTGCAGCAGTGTCTGCCTAGAAGAATCTAGGTGGTGACCCCATGTCTGCATGGCTTTGATGCAGTCCCATTGCATTTGACCTTGCAGTCTTTGCTTGCTTCCTAAGTTCCAGAGATGAGGCTGGTGGGAGCATGATGGGGGTGAAATATTCTTAATGCATCCCATGCATGTGGGATTGACTTGAAACCACAAGGTGACCAGCTCCTGTGTGTTCTTTGCAGATGTTTCTCTTCTGGCATTTGGCTTGAGGAAGAGGCACTGGGGGGAGGCAGGAAGAGGGTCTCTTGCTCCAGGAAACCTGGATCCCCCACCCTTCTGCCTTTTCTACATGAATCTGTCTTTCTCCATACAGCGCCAGAGCTGGAAGGGGCCCCAGAGGTCCATTCTGTCCCCTCCTCCATCTAGGGATGGACACAGTCAGACTCAAAGAGGGAAATTACTTGTCCGAGTCCATGAACTAGAGAATGTTAGAAGCAGGGCAACACTGCAGGCTGTGACTTCTAGTCCAGAGCTAATTCGACCAGAAACATCCCTGAGGGACTCAGTCACTCTCCACTTAGATTAAGAATCTAGCTTTGGGAGTTCCCGTCATGGCTCAGTGGTTAACGAATCCGACTAGAAACCATGAGGTTGCGGGCTTGATCCCTGACCTCGCTCAGTGGGTTAAGGATCCGGCGTTGCCATGAGCTGTGGTGTAGGTCACAGATGCGGCTCGGATCCCGAGTTGCTGTGGCTCTGGTGTAGGCCAGTGGCTACAGCTCCGATTAGACCCCTAGCCTGGGAAACTCCATATGCCGTCGGCCCTAGAAAAGGCAAAAAAAAAAAAACACACACAAAAAAACACTGGCTTTAATTGGCATTAAATACAATCTCAAACATTCTAACAACCTGCCAAATATGTTTCAAAATATGTCTTTCGAGAATGTTTGTTGTGTTTGCTTGTTTGGGGCTGCCACGTGCAGGTGACTCCCTCTTCCATCCTCCATCCCATCCGTGTGGCTGGCGAGGGTGGCGCCAGCTGGTGGAGATCTGATGAGGGCTTTCATGAGGAGCCGACTGACTAGTGACAGAATTAAGATCAGAGGTCATAGTCTCAAACTTGACAAAACAGGTTGTGGTGGCATTTGGAGGACTCTTGTCGTCCCAGGTTGGAGTGGGAAGAAGGGTCTGGATGGCCTTGGGAAGTGGCACCTGACACTGGCGTTAGAGGCGCTGTGCCGTCTTTGGCAGACTAGCTAGAAATGGTCGGCATCTGGAATGGATGTCTTCCGTTCCACAACACAACCCCTAACATCTAGCCAGTAGTATTTTAACCCTGACTGCCCATTAGAATCACTCAGAGCTTTTAAAAATCCTGATGTCCAGGCCATGCCTCAGACTAATAATATTAAAATCACTGATATCAGTAATTTTTCAAAGTTCTCCATGTGGTTCCAATGTGCACTCAAGGCTGAGATCCCTGCTCTAGGCCAAGGGTTCAGGTCTGTCCCTGGAGGGATCCTGTCCATGTGTCTTCCTTTGAACTTGCAATTTGCCTTTTGCAAAGGAGAAGAATGCAAAATAATAATAATAACAGCAACAACAATAATATCAATCAGTGGATCACCCAAGTGTTCCGGGCTGGTGGGACAGACTTCCACTTCCCTGGCCTAGTGCATCAGCCCAGCCCACCCACTCCAAGCAGCTGTAAGGTGGAGGGTAAAGTGCTGACAGAAGATGGAAGAAGAGGTCACAGACGGCTCACGGCCAGCAAGAATATGCTTTCCCCGTGGTCAGCAGGAAAAGGTAGCTGTGACCAGCCCAGCTCTCCAAAGGCTCACTCCAGGATCTAGATATATGGGCCTCTGGGCAGCAGGGTAACGTGGTGCCCTTTGGACAGCGTTTATTCTGTTAATGTTTCTCAATATTTATTTAGTAGGGCTTAAGAGAGACTAATTTTCCATTCGTAAAAATGGTACACCTTTTTTAAACTTGGAGTAAGACATTTACTAATTCTGCATTGAGACACTCTTTACATAAAGATTCATGATTCAGAGGCCAGGGCAAAGACAAAGTTGTAAAGAAAAGCCCTGCGGGAAGCATTTACCGCCTCTTAGACGTTCCCCGTTCTCTTTTTGTGAATTTCCCACATAATGTTTTTAGGAGGCGTCTTAGAAGGTTTACATTTTACATCAAGTCCGATTTCCCAGTGAACAAGTTTACACTGTGTAGATAAGCATTACAGAACTGCCGCCAAAGTCTGCAGGTCGCCCTCACCCTGGGAGACCAGACCGCTTGAACCAGAGTAGGGGCTGAAGCCCGGGGGCCTGGAGCTGGTGACAAATTTCCACTTAGTCGGACGGTGCATCAGCGCCCCCTATAGGCCGGTAGCCGCGGAGCCCTGTCCTCCAACCCGCGCGGTCCCACTCACACCCTCCCGGGTATAGCCGCATCCCACCGCGAATGCCGCGGAATCCAAGCCCTCTGCTTTAGGAGTCGTGTACCCCGACTGGGAACAGCCTCCTCCCTTCTCTGCAGGGTTCCAGGAGTGGACCATAAACCCACCAGGAGGACAATGAGTGAAGAGACGGTCCCCGAGGCCGCCTCCCCGCCGCCCGCGCAGGGGCGGCAGTACTTCGACCGCTTCTCTGAGGAAGACCCTGAGTACCTGCGCCTTCGCAATCGTGCGGCGGACCTGCGGCAGGACTTCAACCTGATGGAGCAGAAGAAGCGCGTCACCATGATCCTGCAGAGCCCAGTGAGTGGGGTCTGCCCCAGGCGGGCAGGGGGAGGAGGAAGCGGGTGGGGGGACGTTGCACTTGAAAGATAAATAACTGCTCTTCCGCTCGTTCAGGATCTGAGCAATTTTAAACTCACTGAGCAAGACGCCCTGGTAACGTGGGTGTTTGGGTCTCTCTCCAGGCATGGGCAGCTGGCACATCCTCATTTAGGGTTTGGCTGGGTGGTTGGGGGAGCTGGGTCTGAAGGACAGGAGCCCCACCTCGGTTACTTGTGCCCCTTCTGAGTCTCAGTTTCCAACCTTCTTTTCTCTCCTCACTACAAGCTGTAACAATGACGTAATAGATTTAGGTAAACCAAGGGTGGGGGTGTGGGGGGAGGGTCACGTAGGAGATTTGGGGCTCCCTTTTCTAAACACCAGAAACTCTGTCCTGGCAAGTAAGGCTTTGATACTGGGGCAGGGGTGAAGTGGGTCTGAGCTCCAGAAGGTGGCAGAGTGGAGGGCCCAGGGGGCAGGTCCTGATCACCGAGCCATGGTGCCCCTCTTGAGGTCAGTTGGTGCCTGCCTGGCGTGGACACAGAGCTCTTCCTTGAGGCGGGTGATGGCTGAGAAGGAGGGAGGGTGAGCCTCCTGGACCAGTGAAGCAGGCAGGTGATGCAGTCCTTGGAGGGGAGGAAGAGCAGTGGAAAGAGGCAAGCGGGAGCCTCCCGCTGGTAGAGCTGGGGGCTCCTCAGGAAACAGGGCCTGCTCCTAAGTGCTGAGAAGTTCAAGGATGGAGCTGGCAAATCCAGGTACCTGCCAGGATGGGCTCTGCCTCAGCCCCTCCCGGGCTTTTGGAGACCCGGGGTAAGCAGGGCACTGTGTGTGACCCTGGTTGAAAGGGCACATAGAGGAGCAGTAAGGGGGATGGGCCTGAGGTCTTGGTGACAGGTGACACTGGGGAGTCTGGAGGAATATGGGATGACAGGTGTGGGAGGAGAAGTGGCAGAGTTAGTACCAACCCAAGTTTTGGGGCCCGAAGAATGGGACTTCTCAGGCAGGCAATGGGGACAGGAGGTGGTCATGCTTCTACTGTCCTTTTGTAGATTCCCCAACCCCTAAGTGGTTCCCTGTTTCCTCCTGAGGGTTCCAGGCTGCCACCTGGTGGGCAGACATGCCCTATTTGTGTCCCGATGGTCTGAAAAGCCACGCTTAGGGTAGCAGGACTTCAGAAGTGGAAGTGATCTCTGAAGTCATTGAATCCTTCTGTATATGAGGAAACTGAGGCCCAGAAGAGCATAGGCCTGACTGATGGACAGGAAAGATGGCACACTTTTTTATTCAGTTCTGCTTTTTAAAATGTCTTTTAATCACTAAAGCGAAGTCTGATGGGAAGAGGGGGTCTAGGTTATCACTAAGGCAAAGGAAGGACCTGGAATCTGGAATATTGCCCAGAGGGCAAAGGGCACAGGATTGTCCAGTGCCCTCTAGGGCCCAGATATCCCACTTGTGGCCCTGGCCTAGCTGACCCAGGGACTAGGGGTGGGCACTTGGAAGAGGGGCCCTTGGTCTCGCACACGAGATGCCCTGGGAGGACCAGCGCCTCGGGGCCTGCTTCAGTCTTTCAGGGAGGAGCTGGAAGGCCTCATCCAGGAGCAGATGAAGAAGGGGAACAACTCCTCCAACATCTGGGCCCTGCGGCAGATCGCGGACTTCATGGCCAGCACCTCCCACGCAGTCTTCCCAACATCTTCCATGAGTACGTGGGGAGCTGGGGAGCTGCCAGGAGCAGAGGTGGAGGAAGCGGGGTGGGGAAGGTGCAGCAGGAAGCAGCTCGGTTGCCAGGCTACACAGTGAGCGGTGCAGCTGCATTAGCAGACCTGGGGGAGCTGAGCAGCAGCCAGAGAGGTACCTGGAGCTCCTTTTGCTGTGATATCAAGAGGAGAATTATCCCTGACGCCCAGACATAGGAAAGGGGGGGGGGGGAGGGCAGGGATGGAGACTTAAGGGAGAACCTGCCTCTGGCTCGGCTAGGGGGAGGGGGAGGATGATACTGTGGCTGTGATGACACTGGGCAAGGCAGCCTATGTATGATCCCACCAGCCCCACCCCTTATAAGTGGATCAGCATGAAGGGAAGAGCTTTGCAACTCAAGGTCCCTTACATGGCTTCTGCCCGAGGCCCAGGAGTGGACAGTGGAGACGGAGGATTCTGCTCCCTGTTACTCTAGCTATGAGTACAGAACCTAAGAAAAATCCTGGTGTCCTCACAGCATCCAGCCCTCAGACTGCTCTTTCCTCAATCCCCTGGAGTCACTCCCTTGGAAATGGGGTGAGGAGGATGGGAGGAGGCCATTGGAGCTGGTGTCTCCACCCGCCTCTGGACAGGCCAACCTGACTCCATAGACAAGAGCCGAGAGCAGCCAGGGCTAGGCATGAACCCATTTTCCCGGGCTCCAAAGCTCTGCCCACAACCTTTAAGACACAAACATCAACAAGATGATTAGAGTTGAAAATTAGGAAAATAATTGAGAAAGGGAAATAAAAATCACTACTGTGAATCAAGAAATTACTGTTACAAGTATTTTGCTGTGTATCCTTTCAGCCTTCATCTTTTAATACATGCAGACTATGCCAAAAAAATTGGAATCACATTATACACACAAATTTAATAGCCTTAGCATGTCTTGACTGATTTTTCATGGAATAAAATATGGTTCTGTAACATAATTTTTGGTGGATTATGCTGTTCTACCCATATACCATGGTTTATTTAATCAATTTCCCATTTGTGGACTTTTAGGTTGTTTCCAGCTTTCTGCTATTTTGAACGACAATGCACTAAACATCCTTGTCAATAAATCCGTGATTATATCCACGACTACTTTTTAAGATAAATTACTAGAGGTAGAATTGCTAGATTGAATTATATGCATGTTTTAACGGCTATAATGCATAATGCCACATTACCCTGGAGAAAGCCAGAGCAAATTTAGATTCCTACCAGAAATGCAAGAGTGCCCATTTCCTCTACCCTGATCTATAGTATGTGCTACCATTTGTTTCATCCTTATAATTTGATAGGTGATAAGTTGTCCATTGTAGTTTAATATGCATTTGATCACTGATGCGATTGAATATATTTTCATATACATATTGGGCATGATTTTCTTTTTGTAGTAAATTGTCTGTCACAATTTACTTTTGTAAATTTGCCAATTTACCTATTTGCATATCCTTTTCTTACAGAGTTAAAAATCTTTATAAAGTAAGGCTGCTTCCCTACTACATGTCAAATATATTGCAGATTTTTTCTAGTGTCTCCTTTGCCTTTTAATTTTGTCCATGATATTTTTGTGTGGTAGAATTCTCTAATTTCCGTGTAGTTAGATCCGTTATTATTTTCCTTTGTGCTTTCTGCTTTTAATTCCATGTTTAGAAACACCTTCCCCATATTTTATCATCCAGTAGAATACCCTTAATTATTCACTCTCCAGTTTTTCTCAACCATTGTACAAGCTGATTCTTTAAAATAACATTAGAAGTATTTCGTCAAGCCTCTCCATCTACCTTAAAAAATTCAGTTTGGCATTTTTATTGGGATTATATTAAATGAATAGATTAATTTGGTGGTGAATTTATAAATGTACAATTTTATATTAGAATATAAGCTCCCGGAGTTCCTGTCGTGGCTCAGTGGTTAGCGAATCTGACTAGGAACCATGAAGTTGCGGGTTCGATCTCTGGCCTCGCTCAGTGGGTTAAGGATCTGGCGTTGCCGTGAGCTATGGTGTAGGTTGCAGACGCAGCTCAGATCCTGCATTGCTGTGGCTTGGGCATAGGCTGGTGGCTGCAGCTCCCATTAGACCCCTAGCCTGGGAACCTCCATATGCCATGGGAGCGGCCCAAGAAATGGCAAAAAGACAAAAAAACAAAACAAAACAGAATATAAGCTCCATGGGGGAAAGGACCTTTGTATGTTTTGTTCACTGTTCAAGTGTCCTGGACTTAGAAAAGTAGCTGGCCCATAACAGGTGCTTAAAAAATAGTTGCATGAATGAATTTTAAATCTTTTCAGAAGTGATGTGTATCTTCTATTTATTTGTCTTCTTTAATATCCATCAGGAAAGTTAGTGGTTGTTTTCATGTAGTCCCTAAGAATGTCTTATTAAGTTTATCTCAGAAATTTTATGTTACTTTGTCATTTTAAGTGACTCTCCAACTTTTTTTTCTGGTTATTGCTGTCATCTAGGGAAATCATTGGATGTATGTACGTATATTTAATAATATATTTAACATACCAATATATATTTATAAATATATAGAACAAATATATTTAATAAATATACATATATATATTTAAACTTACCCCTTATTGAATTCATAAATTCTAATATCTTCTCAATTAATTCTTTTGGATTTTGTATATAGAAAATAATCTGCAAATAGTGGTCATTTTTCATCTTTCATTTCAATATTTACCCTTTGGTTTATTTTTCCAGTTGTTTTATTTTAATGGTTTTTATTTTTTCCATTATAGTTGGTTTACAGTGTTCTGTCAATTTTCTACTGTACAGCAAAGTGGCCCAGTCACTCACACACACACACACACACACACACACACACACACACATTCTTGTTCTCATGTTATTTTCCGTCATGTTCCATCACTACTGACTAGGTATAGTTCCATGCGCTGTACAGCAGGACTTTGTTGCTTATCCACACCAAATGCAACAGTTTGCATCTGTTAACCCCAGACTCCCAGTCTATCCCATTTCCTCTATTTTTCCAGCTTTTTCATCCCATCCACTAGAACTCTCAGAACAATGTTTGATAACAGATTAGAGAGTAATCATCCTTGTCTGCTTCTCACTTTAATGGAAATTCTTTTACCACAAGAGTTTGAGATAGTTATTCTTTATCATGTTGAGGAAATATCTTTTCATTCTAGTGTAATACAGGTTTTTCTCAGAAATGGATATTGGATTTTATAAAATGCATTTTGGGCATGTATTGATTTTTCCTTTCCTTGGACTATTGATGTGATGAATTATATTAATAGATTTCTGAATATTGAACTGTTTTATTCATTCCCACATCCTCACAGAGACAACGTGAGGATTCCCCTTACCCCACTGAGCCTCATTGGGACCTCTTCCCTGGAATATTTTTGATAACATTTTTTTCCTCATTTTCATTGAAAGCTCTTTAAAATTTTATTTTGCTGCTTCTTAAGTAAATTTTGGTCATATACTTTTATATAAAAATAATCCATTTCATGGGCTTTAAGAATTACTAGCATGATTTACAATATTATTTTTATCATTTAAACTTTTTGCTGTGGATAAGATGACACCCGTTCACATTCCTGGTACTGTGTATTCCTGTTTCCTCTTTATTGGCCAATCCAGATGTTGGTTTGTTCATATTTCATCTCACATAAGCCAATTCTTGGATTTACATATAGGGTCTACTAATTTTCTTCCTGATTTACTGATTTTGTTTTTATATTTATTAATTTTTTCCATAACTTTTCTTTGGTTTATTTTGTTCTTTATATTTTTTCTATAATCAAATAAAATTTTTTCTAGGGCCACACCCGCAGCATATGGAAGTTCCCAGACTAGGGGTCGAATCAGAGCTGCAGTCACTGGCCTACACTATAGCCAAAGCAACAGCAGACCCGAGCCGCATCTGCGACCTACACCACAGCTCACAGAGACACCGGATCCTTAACCCACCAAGTGAGGCCAGGGATTGAACCTGCAACGTCATGGTTGCCAGTCGGATTTGTTTCCGCTGCGCCACAATGGGAACTCCTATTTTTTCCATTTTTTTAAGCGATTTTTTTTTTCCGTTGTAGCTGGTTTACAGTGTTCTGTCAATTTTCTACTGTACAGCAAAGTGACCCAGTCACACATACACATGTACATTCCTTTTTCATTAATATCTTATTAAAATGATATGTGGTTGCAGACTCTATCTCTGGGGAATAATATTTAATCTCTATCTTCATTTATTGTTTTTGACTTTATAAAAAATGAAAATTGTGTTTTTAACTCCCAGGCTATTTGACTTTTGTTCATTTCTCTCTGTATTTCTGATAATGTCTGCTTTGTGAGGAAATATGTTTCACAGCATAAGGGTTTTAATAGCTGTAGCTTCCTTGTGGATTATGCCTTTAACCCATATAAAATGACTTACAAAATGGCCTTTTTGTCCGAAAGAATATTGTTTTCCCTGACTTCTACTTAGATAAATCGTGGCCTCTGTTTTTTTGTTTTTTGTTTTTTTTTTTAATTTGCCTGACGTACTTTTTTTTTTTTTTGGTCTTTTTGTCTTTTTAGGGCTGCATCCGCGGCATATAGAGGTTCCCAGGCTAGGCATTCAATTGGAGCTGTAGCCACCGGCCTACACCACAGCCACAGCAACGCCGGATCCTTAACCCACTGAGTGAGGCCAGGGACTGAATCCGCAAACTCATGGTTCCTAGTCGGATTTGTTTCCGCTGCGTCACCACGGGAACTCCTGCCTGACATACTCTTGATTGTCCCTTTACTTTTACCTGTTTTGTGTTACCTTATTTTAGTGTTTGTTTGCTCTTTGTAAATCTCCTATAATATTGTCCAGCATCTACTGCTGTAGCAGAGAAATCTGAACCAATGTATGATTGGTTCCCATGTAAATAACCAAATTTTTTTCCAGCGGCTTATGCATTTTCCCCCTTAACTTTATGTATCAGAAAAGTGTCAGGAAGCATATAGTGATAGATTTTTTTTTTCTTCTGATGGGCTTTTCTCCTGGAATGCAGCAGTTCCTTTCAGTTTACATGGTATATACACATGCTCTTTTCTTTCAGTTCAGAAAGTTTTCCTTCTGTTATGTCAATACTGATAATTTCTATGCCAGGCTTGCTGGTCTTTGTCTCCCACTATCTATCGTATTCTTTCTCATTATGTACATGTCTCTGACCTTATACTCTTCCTTTTAAGAGAAAAATAGGACTGACCAAGCATTCCCATGGCCCCTCTGATCAGCATCTGCCAGAAAGACAGCTGGACGCCTGAAAATGTGATGGTTGATGTGCGCCAGGGTATCTGAGTCAGGAAATGTGGAGAGGGAAAATGCCAAGTGTCATGAGTTTAAGCCCAAAGAGCTTGTTCTTTGCCTAGTTCCATTTGCCTTGGAATTTTGTTTGATTGGTTTTGGATTTTTTTTTTCTTTCTTCTATATATATGTCCTTCAGTCTTAGCTTTCAGGGAGTTTGGTGGATTTTCTTTTCTTTTCTTTTTTTTTCTGTTCCCTTAGGTACTTTGAAATAATGGCCCAGTTAGATATTTACTTTGGTGAGATTGGTCAGAATAAACACTCTTTCTGTGAAGACCCTGAAGTCCAGTCTCTTCTGGGTCTGTGGGTGAGGTCATCCTCAGGGGAAGCTCCACAAGGTTGGGGAGGTGACTCTTTGATACAAGACACAGAGGACACAACAGAGTGAGTGTTTTTAGACCCATCCTGGCCTCCTGCCCATCTCTGGGATGTTACTGTTATGGCTAAGAGAAGGATTCAAAGAACTCTGGGTCTGAAGACCCTCCCCACAACAGTCTCCACCCCACCCCACTCCACCGCTTTGCTTTGGGGACTTATTCATATGTCACCCTTCTCACTGCCAGGGGGAAAGGGAAGAGGTAAATACTTGTCTGGGGAACTGGAGAGGAAGCAGGGATCCCAGACTGTTCCATTTGAATTAGAAACCCTTGACTTTGGGATTTTGCGGTTGCTCTTCTTGACAGTTGAGGTGGGCCTTTGGACCACTTCTGTCCCTGTCAACTTTGTGTGCTGGACACATGCCCTGGAGGCGTACCACCGTTGGGGGGCACAGGTCCTTGGGGCCCATCTTCCTGACATGGGGTGTTGGTGGCTTGCTCTGCTGGCTTAATGCCCCTGTCCACCCTCATATTTGCAGACTATCTTGTCATTTCGACTAATGACAAACCTAACACAGGACACACACCACATGGTGTGGCAGTGAGGTTTCTAGAGATGGTGCAAGCTTCCGAAGAGCATTTTAATCCATTAAAGCTTTAGTGGGATGCTGAGAGAGGGCAGCTACAGGAGGCCAGACATTATTTCAAGCCAGAACCCTTTTCTATTGATTCTTTTATTATTTCCCAGACACTGACTAACAGTCGCCTTTCTCTGCCTTCCTGAGGCATGCAGGCGGTGGTGATTGTGGTTAATGAGACAGACTGGGTGTCAACTCCTAGAGCCTTTGGGTGCCCTGAGCACAAGACTATCAATTCTCTAGGCCCATTACCATATTACTTTCACATCCCCCCAAAATTTCCAGAAAGACCCATGATGACCAAAAGACTGCATATCCAGAGGGGAACAGATCTGGCCCACCCAAGGCCTCCAGCCCTTCAACCAACCACAGCCACCCTGACTTCTGGAAGTTTATGACTTGTCAGAAAAAGTTGAGGAATTTACTTCCTGGCTAACTTGGCTTTCTGTTTGCCCTGTTTCCAAATCCAAGAAAAAGTTATATTACGTGGTATAGTTCAAACAATATAATAATAGTGGGTCTAATGATTAGTAACTTCATTAAAAGCTAACTGATAAAATGTCCCCTTATGTCCACTCAGAAATTCATTTGTGCTTTTATTCAACATCTATCTCTAGGATTTATGGTAAGCTGAGGACCTTTCACTCTGTGGCCTTGATTCTGACCATGACTTTTGACCAAAAGCAATGCCAATCTTTTTTTTTTTTTTTTTGGCAGGGCCTGCAGCGTACAAAACTTCCCAGGCTAGGGATGGAACCCAAGCCACAGCAGTGGCAACACCAGGTCCTTAACCACTAGGCCACCAGGGAACTCCAGCAATGCTCTTCTTACCCAAATGAGCAGAGGACTTTATTGGGCACAACTATCCATTCCATGGATTTTCTTTTCTGGGGTCAGGGTCAGAGGATGTGGAATTCCCTGCCGGCAGAAGTCTCTTGTGCAATTCTAGTGCCAGGGAGAATGTGGAGAGGACTGGGACCAGGAAGGGAAGGACAGACAGGAGCCCCCGACCTGAAAGCTGCCCTGTCTGCCTGCAGATTTCTCCATGATGACGCCCATCAATGACCTCCACACAGCTGACTCCTTGAACCTGGCCAAGGGCGAGCGGCTCATGCGGTGCAAGATCAGCAGTGTCTACCGCCTCCTGGACCTCTATGGCTGGGCCCAGCTGAGTGACACCTACGTCACAGTGAGGAGCCCATCCAGGGGTGGGGCAGGGCACTACTGGTGGCCTTTGGCCAAGATTCAGTGAGCCCTTCCAAGGTTTCGAACCCCTGTGGTTACTTGAAATAGATAACCTGTCCACTGAGCACTTCTCTGGATGAGGACCCAGGAATTTCTGGGTCCCATTTCTAGGGGTACTCTTGACCATTGGGAGATTCCCCTTGTAGCTCCGTTTCCCCAGCTCCAGATAAGGGCTGAGTCCTCTTCAGCTCTCAAGGGTCAAAAGGAGGTAAGGGTTCTGGGGGTGGTTGGGTTGGGGGGAGATTTAGGTGACGTGGATTTAGAAGAAGAGGGAATTCAAGCAGCGAGTCATTGGAAATGACCCTTCTCCATCCTTGCTGCTGAGAACATGTGTTTTTTTCTCCAGCTGAGAGTCAGCAAGGAGCAGGACCACTTCCTAATCAGCCCGAAGGGAGTTTCTTGCAGTGAAGTCACAGCATCCAGCCTGGTAAGTACAGTCTGGCATCTCACTGCCCAAGTCTTGACAAAGAAGTCACATGGACATCAAAACAAGCTGAGTGCAACCGAGCATGTTGTGACCAAGAGACCAAATGTGAGGTGCAGGCAGCAAGCACGGTAGGAGGGAGGCAGGAGAAGAGATGGGCCGAGAGGCCTCTGAGCCTGGGATTGGACCACAAATGTTTGGAGTTGGGACGCTCTCCTAGCTGGCAGGGGATGGGGGGCGGGACACATTGTCCCAAAGCAATGCAAGATTCTTGTAGTGCCAGTGCCACGAGAGAGAGACCTTTCTGTCATCCTGCTCCTTCTGCCTTGGGGTAGGAAGAAACTTCCAGAATTGCTTTCGATCAGAAAGGATTTCTGGTTGGAGCGAGGAAAGTAGTAGAAGGGATTGCCATAGAAGCAGAGGCCCAGTGCTTCTTAGATGCAGGGCTGTGGCTGCTGTGCCAGGTGCCTGGGAAAGGAGGATGCCGCCTGGGGTCTCTGCCAGGCATGAGACACGCTCAGATGTTGAATCCAGGTACTCAGTCAAAAGAGCGGCCTGGCAAAATCTCAAAATATGTGCGCAGGGAGGGACCTGGAGGACCGGCTAGGCCACTTTTACAGGTGGGAGAGGACACTGGTGGCCAGGGGAGGTCAGTGACCTGCACAGGGTCACCCAAGGCAGTTATGGCCAAGTCAGACTGGGACCATGGACACAGGGATGGCCCAGGCTCTGCTTTCAGGCATTTATAGTTTGGAGGGGGAGACAGGTGAGGCCATCAGAGATGAAACGTGGAGTGCAGGTGCTCTGATAGACACTCGAGACAAAGGAAGCTTGGGAGCATAAAGAGGGGCGCTGAGCCCAACGGGTGCCTGAAGAGGTGGAGGGGACTGGGAGGAGTGTCTAGGTTGAACCGGTGGTCAAGGAGCAGAGTCCTCAGCAGCCCACAGGATAAGCAGGCACAGACCAGGGCGACAGTGAGGGGCTGGGCAGAAGTGACCATGTCCTCAGGAGCCCACCAAACCCAGGTGCACGTCTGGTCTCGGTGAACCTGAGGACAGGAGAGCGGCTGAGTCTGGCTCACATATTCCGTCTAGAGGTGAGGCTGGGAAGGAGAGCAGGACTAGATAGCAAATGGAGCGTTGGCTTGATTCTGTTGGACACGCAAAGCCTCCGAAGCATCATGGGGCAGGTGGGTGATGTGATCAGGTTCCAGTTGTAGAAGCTGCACCCTGATAGCTGTGTGGAGGCAAACCCACCTCAGGACCACCAGTGGGGGCTGTTACAGTGAGCTGGGAAGGAAATTCTCGGCCAGTGGTCTCAGCGGGCCGGGTGAGCAATTGGGTTGGGGGTGTGGCATGGAGTGTGAGGAGCTGGTGGCAGGGTCAGGAGAGAAGTCATCTGGGATCTGGTTAGCCCAAGGTGCAGAAGCGATCTGGCTGAGAGGTACAGGTTTTGTGAGTCATAGGCTTGAGATGTTCAGGTTGTGAGTGGACTTGAGGCTGCCATGTGTGGTTGTACAGCTCATGCACTGCACGAAGGAGTGTGGCTAGAGATGGGAGTGGGGAGGACGAAATCCCAACCTGTGCTCCCTCTCGAAGTGTGTCCTGGCACTGGGCTGCTTGTCAGATTTGCACAATGGCAGCATCTGAACACCCCACGGCCCCAGAGCAGTTCTCAAGAGGAGGCGTGGGATGGTGGCTGTCTTATTAGGCTCTAGAGATTCTTGAGTGACAACAGATCACACATCCAAGGCTGAGAAAAGGAACACATGAGAGCAGAGAAAGACCACGCTGGAGAGGGAAGTGAGAGTGGGCCACCCAGCCGAGGAGATGGGCGAGCTGGGCTGAAGGGAACCCAGGGTCTGCATCAGACTCTCACAGGTTTAAGTATGTGAGACGGGAGGGTTGCTGCCACCCCTGGAGGTCAGGCCACTTGGAAGTCATGTTCATCCTGTAAAAGTCACTTAAAATAGACTTTTGTTAGAGATGGTTTGTTGAACATCTTGGCATCTGCTTAAGCCAGTGCTGTCAGCGGCACCATCCTTCCTTTGGTACCATCATGTCTGGGCTCCAGCTGGGCATGCTAGGCGTGTGCAGAACTGCCCTGTGTGCTGCATTTGGGATGTCCCAGCACTGCAGTTTTGAGGGGCCAAAGCTAGTGCAATCTGGGGAACCTAAACTCTAGTTAGTTAGCCCAACTTACTGACTCTAGGCATTTTACTCCTGGATGTCAGGCTAGATTTTAGGAGACTGCGTCCAGGAATGGTGTGTTGAGCCCCAGGGTGGCCTGTTTCAGGATTTGGGTTGTGTTGGCGATGTGGGGGAAGAGCCTAGGAAGGAGGCACTGGGGGGTGCGCAGTCAGCTGTCAGACACTGGGCAGTCCTTGGAGCAGAGGGGAGGCATGGAGGGAGGCTCAAGCCACCAATGGTGCAGTAGCAGTGAGTGTCTCCTGTTAGCTGGGAGGTAGCGGTGGTCATTTTTGCATGTGAACAAGGTTGTTTGTGTCTGTGTGTAGACGTGATTAAGGAGTGGCTTTTGTCTTCCGTGCCAGAGTCAAAAGCGGCCTTTTCTGATGATGTTCACTGAGGTTGTTTATGTTAAGCAGGGGGCACCATGGCTTAGCTGTGGCCATGGTGCCCCCTCACACACACAAATGCAAGCACGCATGCACACGTGCATACACATGCAAGCGCGCGTGCACACACGCACACACAGGTGTGTGAGTTTTAGCCATGACACCCACTAGCCACTTGGAGTCAAACGCGATTGTAAGACTAGTAACTACTTTCTATTTGTCCTTTAAGACCTAGCTTTCAGGTGACTGGTAAACGGGTGTTCATTTTATTGTGGTCTTTACCTTTGTGAATGATTAAAATTTTTTTCCAAGTAAAAAGCGGAGAAAAGAGTTCTTTTGTGGCACAGCAGGTTAAGGATCTGGTGTTGTCACTGTAGTGGCTCAGGTCACTGCTGTGGCAGGGGTTCGATCCCTGGCCCAGGAACTTCCACATGCCACAGGTGCAGCCAAAAAAAAAAAAAAAAAAAAAAAGTGGAAAGAAAGAAAAAGGCTTATTTGGAGTTCCCATCGTGGCGCAGTGGTTAATGAATCCGACTAAGAACCATGAGGTTGCAGGTTCGATCCCTGCCCTTGCTCAGTGGGTTAACGATCCGGCGTTGCCGTGAGCTGTGGTGTAGGTCGCAGACGCGGCTGGGATCCTGCGTTGCTGTGGCTCTGGTGCAGGCCAGCAGCTACAGCTCCGATTTGACCCCTAACCTGGGAACCTCCATATGCTGCGGGAGCGGCCCAAGAAATGGCAAAAAGACAAAAAAAAAAAAGAAAAAGGCTTATTTTAGGTGTTACTCTGGGATGGCTTTTCTGTCCCTCCTGTTCTCCAGGGATTAAACTCCCCCTGTCTGCTTCTAGAGATTTCTGTGAATGACCCTTCTTGCACTGCCTCGCCAAGGGTGGTCTGTGGCCCCACAGTAGAGGTATCCCTGGGAAGGCATTAGAAATGCAGACTCTCAGGCCGCTTTCTTGGCCTTTTACTGAATCTGAATCTGCATTTTGACAGGATCACCAGCTGATTCTTAGGCACGGTCAAGTTTGAGAAGCTCTGTGCTGGCATTTGTCCCACTGAATCATAATCACTTTTACTTCCCATTAGCCCACGTGCTCACTCTGAGGGCGGAACAGGGTCCCTGGCCCCCACGCCAAGCACAAACGTTGTCCATGGTGTGGTGGAGAGTGGATGCAGGCGGGAAGCGCCTGGCCCATCTGTGGGGAGGGGATCAAGGGGCCTCTGCCTGCCGGTGGCAGTGGCCGGAAGTCTCTCTTCCCCTCCCACCCAGATCAAGGTGAACATCCTGGGAGAGGTGGTGGAGAAGGGCAGCAGCTGCTTCCCGGTGGACACCACAGGCTTCTGTCTGCACTCCGCCATCTACGCTGCCAGACCCGACGTCCGCTGCATCATCCACCTTCACACCCCAGCCACCGCGGCGGTGAGTGTGGGCTTCTCAGCCAGCATTTCAGTCCCCGAGTCTGGCCGCAGACCTGTGGCCCTTCTCTCTGAGAGTCTCCTCGAGGAATGACATAAGCCCCCAAGCTAAGAGCCATCTCACCATTTAAAACAGTCCTGGAAAGATGCCCTGGAACTCAGGCCAAGGCCACGAAAGGGAACACCCATGGAGGCAACTTCCTCCGCTCCATTGTTCTAACCTTGGACGTCTCAGCTGGGGAGAGAGGGGAAGATGGGTGATGTCTGCTCCCCCGGACCCCACATACTTTATATGCAGACCAGCACCACTTCTACGCATGCCGGCGTCCCTGTGTCCCTGCTTAGATCAGGCTGGCACCTGCCCCCACAGCCCAGGCTCTGCAAGGGCAGGTCTTGATAGAAGATTAGATGGTGGGAACTGGCACTGTGCCCACTTTTCACAGGACAGGCTGAGCGCTGGGATGGGAGCAAGGAGAACTGGGAGAGAGCAGAAGGAAGCCCTCAAGGAGCAGGCTGTCCCCAGGGTCCCTGGGCATTTCTCCATGTCTACCTAGGACACTGCAATGCACTTGGAAAGACAGAGACATGCAGTTCTGGGGGTTCCCTCAGCTCTCACCCCGGGCCACACAGCCACAGGAGAGAGCAGACCTGTCGCTGGCCTGTGCCTTTCTCCACAAAGAACACCAGTTACAAGCACTCAGACCTTCCAGAATTTGGACTAAGCCTGGGTGATGTACATGCCAGGGCTTACATGTGGGGCAAGATGAGTGGAAGAGGGCAAGAGGCTCTCCTAACCTCTCCACGCTCCTTGCTTTTAGTAAAAGGCGGGGATTGCGGCATGGAGGTTGCAGCCTAGGTTTTAACCCTGTTCCCTGGCACTTGCATGGCCCCTTCTTGAGTCAGATGGGGCTTTTCAATGGGCCTCCCTGTCAGCGAGGTGTTGTCGTGGCTGCTTCTGCACTGACCCCCAGGTGGAGGGTCTTGATCAACTCACCCCAGGGACCCTGCTTCACCCCCGCCTGGTGCCAAGTCCACCAGCCCAGCCTCTTCCCAGGTCCTAGGATAAGAGCCAAGCTGGAGTGAGAAGCAGTGCACCATCCCTCGAGTTTATTCTTTGCAGCAATTTAAAAAAATGGTTTTTATGATAGTTGATTTACAATGTTCTGCCAATACCTGTTGTACAGCAAAGTGACCCAGTCATACACACATATACATGTATATGTGTGTATACACATTCTTTCTCTCACCTTATCCTCCGTCACACCGCGTCACAAGTGACTGGATATAGTTTGCTGTGCTGTATAGCAGGACCTCATTGCTTATCCACTCCAAGCTCAGTGGTTTACATCTCCTAACCCCAAACTCCCAGTCCGTCCCATCCTCTCCCCTTCCCCCTTGGCAACCACAAGTCCATGTCCATGTCCATGAGTTTGTTTCTTTTCTGTAGATAGGTTCATTTGTTATCCTTTGTAGCAGTTTTATTATTTATTTATTTTCCTTTTTTAAGTTTTATTGAAGTATAATTGATTTACAAGGTTGTGATAATTTCTGCTGTACAACAGAGGGATTCAGTTATATGTATAGGCCCATCCATTCTCTTTCAGATTCTTTTCCCATATAGTTTATCACAGAAGATGGGGTAGAGTTCCCTGTGCTACATAGAAGGTCCCTGTTGGCCAGGCATTTCATATAGCTCAGTGTGCATGTGCCAGTCCCAAACCCCCGGTCCATCCCTCCCCACCCCCCACCTGTCCCCTTTGATAACCAGAAGTTTTTCAAAATCTATGAGTCTGTTTCCGTTCTGCAAATAAGTTCATTCATATCCTTTTTTTTTCAGATTCCACATATAAGTGATATCATATGACCTAGAGATTGTCATAGTAAGTGAAGTTAGACAGTGAAAGACAAACATCTTTGCAGCAGTTTTAGAAGTGATACATTGACAGGGCTGCTGGGAAAACTGTGACACGAAGACATTAGAGGAGGCAGGGAGAAAGCCAGAGCCGAGCCAGGGGAAGGGTGTGCCTTTCACCTCTGCTCCCTCCCTCCCCCCGCCCATCCCCAGATGCACCTGGACTGTGCCCTCCCAGGAAAGGGCAAATGTGACAGAGGGACGGTCGGTGGGGTGGCAGGAGAGAGTTGCAGGGCTAACTATTCCATCGCCTCACTAAAGGTGTCAGCCATGAAGTGGGGCCTCCTGCCTGTGTCCCACAACGCCCTGCTGGTGGGGGACATGGCCTACTTCGACTTCAATGGCGAGATGGAGCAGGAAGCCGATCGGATCAACCTGCAGAAGTGCCTTGGACCCACCTGCAAGGTTTGGTTCCGGGAAGATGCTCTGGGTGGGCCTGTCAAAAACCGACATCACAAAAGGGACAAATGTTCACTGGCAACAAACAGCAATAACCCCAAAAAGTGAAATAAAAATCTTTCATTCTACCCTGAGATGCTGGTGCACAACCTATGTCAGTTCACATAGATTTACAAAACTAGGATTATAAAATACATTCTCCTCTTCCCCCTTAGCAATGTTTGTATGTTAGAAAATACTTTCTGCAGCACTATTTTAAATCATACCCCATTGTACGAGTGGCTGTGCCACCATTTACCTGGATAGTCCTCTAGAGTTGGACATTGAAAAGCTCCCACCCACACATTTTCTCTTGAGAAAAAAAACTCTGTGATGAAAATTCCTTCAGCTGAGTCTTTGTGTTTTCTTTAGGATAAATTCCTAAGTATGCACATTTTATTTTTATTTTTTGTCTTTTTAGGGCCGTGCCCAACGGCATATAGAAGTTCCCAGGCTAGGGGTCAAATCAAGCTACAGCTGCCAGCCTACGCCACAGCCACAGCAATGCAAGATCCAAGCCATGTCTGCGGCCTACACCACAGCCACAGCAACGCAGGATCCAAGCCATGTCTGCGGCCTACACCACAGCCACAGCAACGCAGGATCCAAGCCATGTCTGCGACCTACACCACAGCTCAAGGCAATGCTGGATCCTTAATCCACTGAGTGAGGCCAGGGATCGAACCCGAGTCCTCATGGATACTAGTCAGAGTTGTTTCTGCTGAGCCACAGCAGGAACTCCAGGGTGCATATTTTAAAACTTTTAATTCATGTTATCAAATTCTACCCCCCCATGACCAGTATATGAAAATGCTGTTTCCATGCAGTCTCTCCAAACTTGAGTGTTAATCTTTTTTTTTTTTTTGGCTAACTTGATAAACGAAATCTCATTATGGTTTGATTTAAGCTGAAGACCTATTTTGTAACAGCACATAATTAGGGCCGGTCAGTTTAGTGTGGGAAGTTTCAGAGCCAAGCCTGGGTTGATGGACATCTGCCCCCTTCCTTGAAAGGCACCCACCCCCTTCCTTGAAAGGGACCCCTCCTCAGTCACCTCCCATCTGAGAGGCCCTGTCGTCTCACCTCTGAGGCAGAGCAGAAATCCCTGCCACCGCCTCCAGCCATTCTCTAAAGCCTCCTTAGCTGTGCCGGGAGGGGACACCTGTGAAATGCTACAAACATTTACAAGATGGGGTGTTGGTTACCTGCAACATCACGGTCTTTTTCCATTTCTATGGATCCTGAGAGGAAACAACTCCAGCTGTTTTCAGCAGGAGTGGATGCGATGCTTAGGCCACCAGACCTCAGCCCAGGCGCTATGAGGACAGATATGATATGTGGGTCTGTGTCCCAGCTCCCAGGTGGGTATCACCCAGGTGTATCGTTCAGAGTCCTTGAGGATAAAACCAACCAAGAAGAGGTTCTGATAGGGAGGGTGCCCCTGGACCTCAGGATAAACACATTGCTGTTTGTCCCCCCTTTTCGATCTGCCTGCCCCTGCTGAGTCAGAACCACCGCACCAGCAGGGAGCCTGGGTTCTGGTTCCAACTCTGCCCCTAGTCAGTTGGGAGACTGTCCGTTTCTTTAAGCTATTTCCTTATTAGGAAAACTAGGGAGTGATTCAAAGGTCACTCTGACCTCTTTCATGGAACTGTTGGATCTTAGAGTTGCCAGGGCGCCTCCCGGAGATTGTGGGGAGGAAACTTGAGGATCACAGAGGTGACCGGACTCGCTGGTTTCTGAAGGGGTACCTCGAGAGCCCCCGTCCCCTCCTGCCCCTCCGACCATGGCTTTGACTCCTAAGTCCACTAACTCACAGCGGGCAAGAGATAGCTTTTGAGCTTGCACCCTCGTGTTAGACAGCGAATAATTTCTTTCACTTTAACACAAACATTAGGTTTTTTTGACTTCTAAGCTCTTTGGGGCATTGGAAAACCCAGGCTTGCCCAAAGAAATCCACCAAGCTCTTCAGTCTGTTTTAAAATGCATCTTCAATTTCTTAAGATGGATGCTTTAAACATTCTTTAGATGTTAAAACTCATGGGGTGGGGAGCATTGGGCGTTTGGATAGGGAGAATGAGTACGGAATGAGGTGGGGATCCCATAGGATTCCCCATCCCGTAGGATAGGATTTGGAACTGAGCTGAATAAAATGAACATTCTCTTCCTCTTCACTAAGGTTTAGAAGACTTAAAGTTTTGTCATTGTTTTTAACATGTATTCAAACACTTTGATTTCTGACGTATAGAAAGCTTAAAGTTTTAATTGGCTGTTTGCTCCTCTCCAGATCCTGGTGCTAAGAAACCATGGAGTGGTTGCTCTGGGTGACACCGTGGAGGAGGCGTTTTATAAGGTCTTCCACCTGCAGGCTGCGTGTGAGATCCAGGTGAGCAAGTTCCTCTGGGGTGTGGGCCAAGGAGGGGCTCAAGTGGGGGCTTGTGGGCAAAGGTCGGGGTTCAGGGAGAACTTTGAGCTTAGCCCTCTAAAAGCCTCACGCTCTTTCTCTGCCTTGGCATCAGCTTATTCTTCTCAAGTTTCATACTTAGAATCAGTTCTGTAGCTTTAAAAACTTGTATCACCATTGTCTCACAGGGCACACCCAATGTTTGGGGATCAGTGCTCAGGACGGGGAGCTGTCTGGGCTCATCAGTAGGAAGGGGGAGGAACCGAACTTACCATGCTCCTGTATTAACTGGGTGTTTCCATTACATCTAGCTGTGCCCCATAGACACCCCACAGATAGGTCTTTTCTTTGTTTGAAGGAGGGTAGTTTGCATAGATCATGAACATGGTCAAGTCCAGAAAGCGATGTGGAGAGTAAGCCAAGGTAGAGGATTGAGAGGCAGGACTGATACGAGGGAAGCCCCAAGGTGATGTCCAGGCAGCCCATTAAAATTCTCCTAACCAGTAAAGGATGAGATGGAGGGGGGGTGGGGTGTGTCAGCGGTCGTGGACCCCTAGACAAGTTGGTGGAGAAGCAATGGGAAAATACACATCCCTTGTTTTCATCAGATAACAAGGTGGTGTTGGATAAGCCAAGCACATGCTCCTTTCAGTGCGGCAAGCCGTCGGGGGGAGGAGGGGGCCTTGCAGCCTGACTGGGCGCCATCCTTCCCAGCCCCAGGCTGTGTGCCCTTGGGTCGGGGCCTTGTCCTCCACAAGCCTCCACATCCTCCACTGCAGACACGGGTTTATAGAGCCCTTGTGAGGATGGCCTTTCAGACTCAGAGAGGTGTTGCTGATGGTATTTTTAGGACTCAGTTGACAGAAGGGGAGGCCGGATGAGTCAGCTCTCTGCAGGGCCCTCTTGGTGTCCCGCCTGCCCTCTCCTGGCTGGTCTGGGCAGAGCAGCGCCCCAAGGAAGCCGGTCTGCCCTCCTCTTGGGCCTTATGGGGGAAGAATGGGATCACAGCATCACTGGTGGAGGCTATACACGCGGTGCTTTTCTCAGTGGTTTATAAAGGATAGATATGTTGAGAGTTCGGGGATGAAGAGGTATTAGAGGGAGTGATGTGAGATACTCCCCCTACCCCTCCTCCCCCATCCGATGATCCTGGCCCTGAACTCTGACCCCTGACTGCTGTTAGAACCTGGCAGAACCTCTGATATGCCCGCTTTCCCTTCTCCACATCTGAACTCTGAGGAGCTCCCCATCGTTATCCTGAAGAAGAGGCTTCCATGAGAACACAGCTCATGAAAAAGGCTTATCCCTTTGCAAAGATAGCCCAGCCCTAAAAATGAACGGACACAGGTGCCCAAGTGTCTCCCCCAACACACCCAGTGAAATATACCTCCCATCAGCTCCAGATCCCCAGAAATGGCCAGTGCAATTTAACCAAAGGGAGGATGGGCATCTAGCAGCTGGGGACATGAAAGGGCAGAGCTGCCAGCCAGAGGCCCAGCAGCTCCCCTTGGCCCTGCCTGCTGTCACTGTCTTTTCAGTCAGGACTGGTTTGATGTGACCTTTTAAAAGTGCATCAGGTGATGAGGGCAGGTAACCCCCAGAAAAGCTCCAGTGGCTTTTGTTCACTTGGTGGAGCCGCAAGGCTTCCAGAGGGAGAAAAGGAGCTAAAAGGTGTGGAAGAAAAACAGGAGCGATTCGATCAAGGGTGTGGGTGGATTAAGCCCTGGAGAGGCCCAGGTACCAGCAGCCTGCAGATGCTGTTGGGATTGCAGCTCCTGGAAGGGTCGTTTCTGGTCAAATGACCAGCACTGAAGTTCTGTAACCATCGTAGGAGTAGTTTTCTTCCTCAGTGTCCTTGGCAAATGAGCAAATGTGTCTGTGGTCATTTCAGTAGTTCAAGGCTAAGAGCCTGTTCCATTCTCCTGGGGACCATATTCTCTTTGCTCCCCATCAGTTTGGGGTTCCAGGAAACTGGGTCATCCTCAGCCTAGAGAGGCAGCTCCCTGCTCTGTTATAGGCAGATGGGAAGAAGCTCAGACAATTTCCCAGCTGCTGCCCATCACCATGGAAACAGACAGGGGAAGAGGGAGGTGGAAGGAGACAGCTCTTGCAAGGATATGGGCAGTTCTCGCCTCCTCCATGAATGACCAGGCCCCAGCAATAGCCATTGCTTCTCAGCCTTTCATGGAAAAACCTTGGAATTTGTTTATCATAAAGATTTGTACCCACCAGGTGCTATTCTAAGTGCTTTACAAGTACTACCTTAAATAATCCTCATGAGATAGATGCTACTATGTTCATTTTACAGCTGAGAAAACTGAGGCACAGAGAGGGTAAATAGCTGCTCAAAGTCACACAGCTAGTAAGTGGCAGAGCCAGGATCCAAACCCAGGCAGTCTGATACCCGAGTCCATATTCTTAACACCACATTGCACTGCTTCTCAGAGCCGCAAGAGTTGGTGGGAAAGGTCAGAAGGAAGGCTGGAATCTCTTCTCAGAGAGCTGGCACCTCGAGTCAGGGTGTCAGGGACCTAGGCTGAAGCCCTGTGTCTTCGTCAGTCCGGGATGAACTAGGTAAATGATCAACCAGCTGGGATTCACTACTTATGAGAGCGTGTTCCTACACTCTCAGCCTCAATGCTGGGGGCGGGGGGAAGAACTTCAGAATTAGAAAACATGGTCATTTCAGTAGTTCAAGGCTAAGAGGGCAGAACTGGGACCCTCTGCTGAATGAACCTAATAAAAAGTAACTTTCAACTCAATGTAGTCTGTATCAATTCACTGTAACCCTTCTACCATTTGGAGAAAGCAGTACACTAGGCTGCCTTCCCACGCCTGGAGCCGACCACCTTCTAGGAATATTAGACACAGACTTTTACTTTTGGTAGGAGGATGGAATAAATGGCCTCTAAGGTCTCTATGTTTGCAGAGTGTAGAATCACCTTTTTCAGATAAAAATGGAGGCCTCCATTGGACACATATCTTGGATGAAGAGGGCACGGAAAATGTTTGTTCTTGTTCGTCCCTTTTCACAGAGTGTTGAGAGTCACCTTGGAAAGGCTGCCTGGCTAAACTCCAGGAAGTCTCATAGGGGCCAGGTGTTACACTGGTGAATTAAACACACTCTGGAGTGTGTTCAGGATCCTTGTGGGTTCATAGGCCTGTGTTTGTCAGCAAGCTATATTGGATTCTTTCATTTTCAGTAAAACAATAACTGGCACAAAAACTGGAACACTGAAAGTTTATATAACCAGAGCAGTTCCTCTGTAATACGCAGGGCTACATGGATATCAAATATTAAATCAAAATGCTAGTGCCTTTTTAAAAAATTAAAGTGTAGTTGATTTACAATGCTGTGCCAGTTTCTGCTATACAGCAAAGCGACTCAGTCATAGATATATATATATACACATATGTGTATATACACACATTGTTTTAAAATTTTTTTATTTTTTAAAAAAATATTTTCTATCAAGGTCTACCCCAGGAGATTGGATTGAGTTCCCTGTGCTATATAGTAGGACTTTGTTGTTTATCCATTTTAAATGGAATAGTTTGCACCTACTAACCCCAAACTCAGTCCATCCCATTTCTTCCCTCTTGCCCTTAGCAACCACAAGTCTGTTTTCCATGTCTGTGAGTCTGTTTCTCTTTTGCAGATAGGTTCATTTGTGCCATATTTTAGATTCCACATGTAAGTGATATCATATGATATTTGTCTTTCTTTTTCTGACTTACTTCACTTAATATGAGAATCTCTAGTTGCATCTGTGTTGCTGTGAATGGCATTATTTCATTATTTTTTATGGCTAAGTAGTATTCCATTATACATATACCACATCTTAATTCATTCATCTGTTGATGGACATTTAGTTATTTCCATGTCTTGGCTAATATGAATAGTGCTGCTATGAACATAAGGGTGCATGTGCCTTTTTGAATTATAGTTTTGTCTAGATATATCCCAGAAGTGGGATTGCTGGGTCATGTGCTAATTTTATTTTGAGTTTTCTGAGGAACCTCTGTGGTAGTACCAATTTACATTCCCACCAACAGTGTAGGAGGGTTCCCGCACCCTCTCCAGCATTTGTTATTTGTAAACATGTTAATGGTAGCCATTCTGACCTGCGTGAAGTGGCGCCTCACTGTAATTATGATGTGCATTTCTCTAATAATTAGTGATGTGGAGAGAATGCTGGTGTCTTGATGTGAAGCACAAAACACTGACTCTACAATACTTGGAAACCACCATCTCTCTCCATATCTGGACCTACCCAGAAGCCAAATCATAACCAGTTTATATCTGAGTGGTGGGCACAGGGAGTAAATTGAATATACTTTCAGATGAGCGTAAATTAAAAAATAAGGAGATGAGTCGGATGAAGAGTTTTTAGGATCATTCTAAAATCGTCTGCTTTATTCATATACCTCCTGCCCTAAAACTCAAAGTCCATTGCCTGTAACCACCTGTGTTGTCCCCTCCCCATGGAGCCTTGACAGCGGGGCAGACGCTCCAAGTCTGTTTCTGAAAGCGTCCTAACCCTATGTAGTGCATGGCTGCGATGTCAGCATTTAATCCGTCTCTTTTTTCTGGGCTTCCGTGACTGGCTAACCCATCACAGAGGATCGGCTTCCTTTAGACCGGCTCATTCAGCCCAATGGGCAACACTCACGTTTTAGTGCCCTAGAAGCCAGTTTATTTCTTTCAAGCCAGTTTCTTTCTTTCTTTCTTTCTTTCTTTCTTTCTTTCTTTCTTTCTTTCTTTCTTTCTTTCTTTCTTTCTTTCTTTCTTTCTTTCTTTCTTTCTTTCTTTCTTTCCTTTTATTTTATTTTCCCACTGTACAGCAAGGGGATCAAGTTATCCTTACATGTATACATTACATTTACATTTTTTCCCCACCCTTTGTTCTGTTGCAACATGAGTATCTAGACAAAATTCTCAATTTCTTTCTTTTTTTTAAAGGAGAGATATTTCAGTCACATAGAAAAGTGCAGAGAATAATATAATACACCTCCACTACCCACCAGATTTAACAGAGATCAACGGCCTTTTTCTCTTGAAGAAGTAAAATATCACAGACAAGAATTAAAGCCCCCTTTTCTTGTCTTCCCTCCTTTCCCAGAATAATCATGTTCTGAGATTGGCCTGTGTCCCAGGTGACTTTTCAGTCCTCCGTATTGTTTTATTTTTAAGGTTTAACACCTGCTATGTCCTCCTGAGAGCTAACATTAGGAAAGAAACCACAAATACCTCTTTCCCTGGAAGTGGGCATGTGCCCTACAAGTTTGGAGTGGCTCTCCTCTGGAAGGAAGAAGCCAAATCCAGCTCTGTTTTCCAGACATTTCTGTTTCCAATCTTCCCAGACCCCCACTCTCTGTTACACCCAGGAGCGCAGGTGCATGCACAGGAGTGTGTGTGTACACTGGCACACACGTGTGTGTGAGCTGAGGGCTCTCCGTTCTTTGCCACAGGTGTCTGCTCTGTCCAGCGCGGGGGGTGTGGAGAACCTCATCCTTCTGGAGCAGGAGAAGCACCGGCCGCATGAGGTGGGCTCCGTGCAGTGGGCAGGGAGCACCTTTGGGCCCATGCAGAAGAGCCGGCTGGGTGAGCACGAGTTTGAGGCCCTCATGAGGATGCTGGACAACCTGGTGAGTCTCGTGCCCCTCTCCTTTCAGGCCAGTCCTTAGTGGCTTAACCTCCCCCAAACCAGCAGGAGGCATTAGGTGGGCATGAGAACTGCCAGTATCACAGATAAGTTGTTAAAGCCCCTCGATTGGCAACTTGACTTGGAAGTTGTGGTTAGTCTAATAATAATAGTTGGGTTTTCTCAAACGATGGCCTTCACCACCCCTTTCTAAGGGCTGTGGATGTCACTGTACCTGCAGGGTGCTCTCTGGAGAAGAGGTAGAAAGGAATTGGTTGGCATGAGAGGTGGTCACCCAGTAAAAATCAGGACCACAGAGCCTCTCACATTGAGGCTTGGTTTGCTCCTCCTTTGTTGTTAGTCCTGCCTTTCTAATCTCATGATTTTAATGCAGAAAACACCTAATCCACTAATTTCCTTATTCCTGGTGAGCAGCATTATAGCAATATCTTATTCATCCTAATAAATGAATCAATCAGGTAAGGAGTTACCCGGTATGTGTCTAAGAGTGGGCTTTAAAGAATACAAAAGGAGAGTGTCCATTGTGGCTCAATGGGTTACAAACCTGACTAGTATCCGTGAAGACTCAGATTCGATTCCTGGCCTTGCTCAGTGGGTTAAGGATCTGGCATCGCCTGTGAGCTGTGGTGTAGGTCATAGACACAGCTCAGATCCCACATTGCTGTGGCTGTGGTGTAGGCCAGCAGCTGCGGCTCCAATTTGATCCCTAGCCTGGGAACCTCCATATGCTACCAGTGTGGTCCTAAAAAGCAGGGGCGGGGAGAACAATACAAAAGAATGATAAGATAGCCTTCCTTCTGGAGCTAACTGTTTCGTTGATGATATGCAACATAAATGGGAGACAATTCAAGAACAAGAGGAAAGCATATACAATGAGGAGCTAATGCAGGAAGAGGCTATGACCTCTTAGATTGCGCAGAAAAGGAAGCCGAAAGCTAGCTTTGTAACATTTCTGTATCATTTCTCCCTGCCCCCTCACTGCTATTACCTTGGCCCCTCTCTTTATTGTGTTCAGGTCATTGCAATAATGAATCCTTTTCCTCTTGCCTCCAGTTCCTCTAAATCAGCTCCACTTTATTACCAGGCTGACCACAAAGGTCACTTTATCCTGGTGAAAGGTACAATTCACAAGGAAAATAAACTCCTGTTAACATTTGTGGGTTTAGTAATCTGTGCCTAAAGAAAGCAGCAGTACCAAATGGTTTCGTGCAGGAAGTCTTTCAGACCTTGAAGAAACAGACTATTCTTATGCTATTTAAACTGTTGCAGAGAAGAGTGAAGAAGGAAACCAGACCATGACCATTATACCGCATTCAGACTCATCTCACTTTGAGTTGATGAAAAATGCCGCATGAGAACCAGCAAATAGTACCCAGCAGAACATTAGGATAATAATACGCAATAACCAAGTGAGGGCTCGTTCCTAGTATTCAAGGGTGGTTTAATATGATAAACCTTTTAAACGTATTTCATGATATCCATGAGCCAAAGGATAAAGACCTTCTGATCACTTAAGATCAAAAGGTATTTGATAAAATTTTAATATTTATTTATAAACATAATACGTGTTAAGCAGGACAGGAAGCCACACATTTAACTTGATGAAAAAAATTTTTTTCTCAAAACAAGCACTGGTGGTATCTTTGTGAAACACTAGGAAAATTTCCATTAAATTTTGAAACAAAACAATAATCCTGTTCTCAACATTATTATTTAATATTATTCTAGAGTAACATTGGCACTCAATCCAAGGCGGTGAGACATAAAAATGAGAGTCAGAGGGAGGTCCCATTGTGGCTCAGCGGAAACAAATCCGACTAGTATCCATGAGGATGCGGGTTCAATCCCTGCCCTCGCTCAGTGGGTTAAGGATCCAGCATTGCTCTGGCTGTGGTGTAGGCCGGCAGCTATAGCTCTGATTCGACCCCTAGCCTGGGAACTTCTGTATGCTGCAGGTGTGGCCTCAAAAAAAATTTTTTTTTAATTTAATAAAGATGCATTAAAGAATACTGCAAAAGAAACAAAATTACTCTTCTTTATAGTTAGTATGGTTACATGACTCTAAAGTTCAAAAGAGTCTACTGAAAAAAATTAGAAATAGTGCATTTTAAGGTGGGCAGTTATGAAAGTGCATACAAAAACTAGGAGCTTTTTGGTGTCTTAACGTATAGTATAATAATGTATTTGAAAACATAATAATGAGAGAAAATAATCCTCTTTGAAAATGCAGCAATATCATAAAACTTTAAGAAGAACCCAGTTAAAGAAAACTGTAAAACTTTACCAGTAGACATCAGAAAAAACCTGAAGTCATATTTATTCTTGGTTAAAAACCTCAATAGGGTAAAGAGGTTACTTTTCCAAATGAATCCATAAACTTCAATGTAATTTCCTCCAAGGGGAGGGAGGGTATAAGGCTTAGCAGAATGTTCTGTCAAGTGAAACTCAGACTGGCTCAGAAAGCCTATAAAAAGGAGAGTGATTACCACCACATGGCAAAGCATGATAAGGCTTTAGTAACTAAATGAAAGAGCACTAGTCCAGAACACATGGGCAAATTGATGCTGCAGCTTAGGGGATCCAGAAATAGCTCCCAAATACATGAGACGTTAACACAGAATAAACAGCCGTCTTATAAATCTGTGGGGAAAAGATAAACTATAAGCCATTTGAGAAATAAAACTAAAGTGAATTGCTGCCTTATTCCTTTCAACAAAATAAAACCTTGAATTATCAAAAGTTTAAACATGAAAATTAAGTGCATATTTAAAAACATACATTAATATTTTTGATGCCCTTGTGTTGGGAAAGACCTTCTCAAGCATGGCAGGAAAGTCTGAAATTATGCTGACAAATGTTGACAGATGTGATTACATTAAAATTCATAATTGGCATTTAAATAAACTACTCCACCCAGCCTAAACAAAGCTAAAAGACAAACTATAGGGGAAAATATTTGCAGCATCTCTGATGGTCAAAGGAGTCATATCCTTAGTGTAAAAAGAGATGCTACAAATCAATAGGGAAAAGCTAAACATCACAATAGAAAAATGAGCTGAAAACCCAGTTTACAAAATTAGAAATTCAAGTAGCCATTAAATGTAATTAAAAATATCCATTCTTACTGCTAATCTAAAAAAGTACGAAACGAAGCTAGAGGATTTTGCTTTTAACCCATCTGATTGCCAAGGATTTTTTTTAAACCTCTACAAATTCAGGGTGGGAAAAGGAGACCAGAACTGAAAACTCAAGCAAAAATGGCAAAAGTGTAAATTGAATCAGTGTTTGGGGAAGATAAATACATGAAAACTTATACTGTATACCCTTTGACCCAATAATTTCCATTACTCTGCATTTAGGTCAAGGAATCATTTAATTGCTTAAAGAAAAGTATGTTAAAGATACTCATTTCAGTGTGGTTTATGACATTTTGAAAATAACAAAGTGCCACCGATAATTGTCAAATTATGACATGTCCATTCACGGGCACTTTATGCCGTTGTTTAAAGGTTGCTGTGTATTTGTAGGTTCAGTAACGTGAAAAAAAAAAATCTGTAAGACACGTGGATGAGCTGTAATAGCAGGTTATAAAGCTGATTATGTAGCATTATTTACAACAGCCAAGGTACAGAAGCGACCTAAGTGTCCATCAATGGAAGAATGGAAAAAGAAAATGTGGTATTTATATATGGTAGGATACTATTCAGCCATAAAAAAGAAGGAAGTCTTACCATTTGCAACAACTTGGATATGCAACTTGAGGGCATTATGCTAAGTGAGATAAGTCAGACAAGAAAGGCAATGTATGATATCACTGATATGTGGAATCTAAAAAAATCAAAAACCAAAAAAACCCAACAAACCTAAACTCAGAGATACAAAAAACAGATTGGTGGCTGTCAGGTGGGGGTGAAGGGGAGAGAAATGAGTGAAAGGGCCAAAAGGTACACACTTCCAGATATAAAATAAATAATCCTAGGGATGTAATGTACGGCGTGGTAACTATAGTTATTAACACTATATTGTAGATTTAAAAGTCGCTCAGAGAGTAGATCTTAAAAGTTCTCATCACTGAAAATAAATTTGTAGCTATGTAAGAGGATGGATGTTAACTACACTCATGGTGATCATTTTGCAATACATACAAATATGTATGTATTGAATCATTATGTTGTATACCTGAAACTAATGTAATGTTAAATGTCAGTTATACCTCTTTTTTTTTTTTTTTGGCTTTCTAGGGCCACACTCGCAGCATATGGATGTTCCCAGACTAGGGGTCTAATCAGAGCTACAGCTGCCAGCCTACGCCACAGCCGCAGCCACACGGAATCCCGACCCGTGTCTACGACGTACACCACAGCTCATGGCAACGCCAGATCCTTAACCTACTGAGACCAGGGATTGAATCCACATCCTCATGGATCCTAGCCAGATTCATTAACTGCTGAGCCATGAAGGGAATTCCCTATACGCCAATTTTTTAAAAAGCTGCTTATGTGGTACAGTCCTATTTATAAACTGTTTTATATATTCTACATATATATTACACATTAATTACATAGTCTATATATTTACATACATATGTATATGTACACTGTACAGATTTTTAGTGGTTGTCTGTGGGGATGCAGTTTTGCATATAGCCCACTTTTTCCTTATGTTTTTTTCATATTGCTTAATTTTTCTACCTGGCTCTGTACTTTCTTTATAATCCACTTGCTTTTTAAATGCCACTTTAATTTTTTATAAGATGATAGACCACGCTGAGAATTGCTCTAGCAGCTCTAATCAAGATTCCTGAATGTATATTCTCACTGAATAACAGTCCACCTTTGAGAGACATGGTCTTGCTTGGGGATGGGACATCCTTGAGTCAGATTCAGGGTTCCAACAGTGAAATAGTCAAGAAGCCTCAGAGCCAAAGAAGGGAGGCTGCCTGTTGGAGTCAGCTGGGAAGCTTTTTACCATCCTGTAGCCCAGATCGTACCACTGTCCAATGAAATGGGCAGCTCTGAGGTGGGCCCCGGGCCTCTGCATTTTTAAGGCGTGATTCTGATGTGTGACCAGGGCTGAGAACTTCAGGACCAGAGGAAAAGCTGGAGCTCTGCCTGGTCCACGGGGTTCTGGGGGCTTTCTCATCCCTGATCAAAGGGCTGGTTGGGGTTGGGGAGGGGCAGGGCAGGGGAACCAAGACAGGAAACAATTCCGAAATACCCCAGAGGTGCGGCAGGGCCTGGATGGTGTTTTGGAGACTTTGGGTTAAACCGAGTCCCGAAGATGGAACGGGGTAAAGTGGGTGGATGGGTGAGCAGGCACGTGACCAACCATGCTCCCCACCTTAAGTGGTTCTATTTCTGTCCTTTTCAGGGTTACAGAACAGGCTACACCTACCGCTACCCCTTAGTGCAAGAGAAAACCAAACACAAGAGTGAGGTGGAGATTCCAGCCACAGTCACAGCCTTCGTGTTCGAGGAGGACGGCGCCCCGGTGCCTGCCCTGCGGCAACACGCGCAGAAGCAGCAGAAGGAGAAGACCCGCTGGCTCAACACGCCCAACACCTACCTGCGGGTCAACGTGGCCGATGAGGTCCAGAGGAGCATGGGCAGCCCCCGGCCCAAGACCACGGTGAGGAGGGCAGAGGGAGCAGCACTGCGGAGATGAGGGTGGCTGGAGAGTGGAGCTGGGCATGGGCAGCTTTAGAAGGGGAACAGGGAGTTCCCGTTGTGGCGCAGCACAAATGAACCCGACTAGTATCCGGGTTAGTGGGCGAAGGATCTGGCGTTGCTGTGAGCTGTGGTGTAGGTCGCAGATGTGTCTTAGATCCTGCATTGCTGTGGCTGGTGGTGTAGGCTGGCAGCTGCAGCTTCCATTCGACCCCCTAGTCTGAGTGCAAACTTCCATGTGCCTCGGGTGTGGCCCTAAAAAGAAAAAAGAAAAAAAGAGAAGGGGAACGGGACAGACCTCCCCTGGGCCCCCGTTGGGACGATTTCCCCTTTGGGCTTCCTGCTGGGCATCTGGGAGCAGTTGCTTGTGCCCACAGAGCAGATCACCTGTTCCTTGCACCCTCTATGCTGAGTTTTCGGGTGCAGAGGGAGGCTGGACCGGGCCACTCCTAGCAGCACGAAAGCATTTTGCTCCCACATTCGGGAAGGGGCTTCTGGGAAGTTCAAAGGATGTCCAGCTGATGCAGACCCAGGAGGTGGGTGAAATACGTGTTTCTATGACACTGTCCTCTCCCTTTGGAACCCTCTTCCCTAGAGAGGTGCTTGCTTTATTTTTTTACTTTTATTGTTTGTCTTTTGTCTTTTTAGGGCCGCATGCATGGCATATGGAGGTTCCCAGGCTAGGGGTCTAATCGGAGCTGTAGCCACTGGCCTCTGCACAGCCACAACAACGCCAGATCTGAGCCACATCTGCGGCCTACACCATAGCTCACAGCAATGCTGGATCTTTAACCCACTGAGCAAGGCCAGGGATCGAACCAGCAACCTCATGGTTCCTAGTCGGATTCACTTCTGCTGCGCCACCACGGGAACTCCGAGAGGAGCTTGCTTTAGACCTTAGTCTAAGAGACTTGCCAAGAGACTGAGTTTTAACGAATTTTATGCTCTTTTCCTCTCTCTCCCTCATACATACACCCTGACACTTAATTTGATTTTCACTAACAAAGTAGCTGGCAGCCAGCTAGATTAGCTCTTCCACAAGATCATCTAATACTCAAAGGCAGTGGCTGCCTGTCTGTCAAAGCTGGTCACCAGAGCTCTGTTCCTCCTCTTAAGTGGACTTTATGGCCATTGCTCTGGGGCCTTTGACTGCTGGTCATTTCTGCCCATCTCTGCCCTGGGAGACAGACATTAAAGAGGCCCAAGAGGAGGGAGCGTGTCTGTCCAGGTGTACTGGCCTTTCGTGCGGGCTGGTCAGCCCGGATCTCATGTGGTGGACCCCTGGGTTGGACGGTGGGCTCTATGCCCTCGCCTTACCCACCCTGCCTTGTTTGTGTTCAGTGGATGAAGGCTGACGAGGTGGAGAAATCCAGCAGTGGCATGCCCATACGGATCGAAAACCCAAACCAATTTGTGCCTCTCTATACTGACCCCCAAGAAGTGCTGGACATGCGCAACAAGGTAAGACAGGAGCTAATTGTTTCCCATCTCGTTTCTCTCAGGGGTCTGGGGAGGGGATTCCAGAGGATGCTGATGACTTCCCAATATCCCAGATGCCTCTCACGGGAAAGAAACTATCATTTATTGGCCATGTTCCAGGGATGGTGCTAAGTGCTGTGCTTATACAGTCCTGTATAACCCTCTTTTTTACTTATTTTTTTTATTAAAGTATGGTTGAGTTATCATGTGCCAATTTCTGCTGTACAGCAAAGTGACCCAACCGTATATATACACACATTCCTTTTCTTCTATTATCTTCCATCACATCTATCCCAAGAGATTGGATATAGTTCCCTGGGCTATGCAGCAGGACCTCATTGCTTATCCATTCTAGATGGAAGAGTTTGCATCTCTTAACCCCAAACTCCCCGTCCATCCCATTCTCTCCCCCTTGGCAACCACACATCTTTTCTCTGTGTCTGCGAGTCTGTTTCTGTTTTGTAGATAGGTTCATTTGTGTCATATTTTAGATTCTACATAAAGTGATGTCTTACGATATTTGTCTTTCTCTTTCTGACTTACTTCACTTAGTATGAGAATCTCTGGTTGCATCTGTATAACCCTCTTACTAGAGAGGTGCTCGCTTTAGACATTAGATGTGTCTCCGAGACCTGCCCCCAAATTGATTTTTTACACATTTTCTGCTATTTCCTTTTGGCTCATTTTCAAGATTCCAAAATCCTTTATTTCTTCACCTTTGCTTTACAGTTCACTCATTTGTATTTCTAATGTTACTTTAAAACCTAAAGTAACAGACCACCTGCAATAGGTCAGATATGCCCATGGAAAGGTGTTTTAATGTGCCGTCCTTTGAAATGCAGATTCGTGGGTCACCCCAACCCTCCTCCCCATGGGACTGAGAGTCAATCCATGTAGGGTGGCCCCAGGAATCTGTAGCTTAAATTCCTCAGGGGGGCTTCACAGGGATATTAAACATTGAGCTTCTCCCTCTAGAATCCACTCTGCCATGTCTCGCTCTTCACTTCTGACGGTTTCCTCAGAGTTAATGAGGCTCTGGTGTTTTATAGAAACGACTCATTCTCTCTGGATCAGCCGTGGAGACTGTCTCAGACTGAGGTGCTGTGTCAGAATCAGAGGCTCCCCCACCACTGGGCGACCCTCCCTAACGCCACCCCCACCCCCTGGACAGCCAACTCACCCTTGCCACCCCTTTCCACACAGATTCGAGAACAAAACCGGCAGGATGTGAAGTCGGCAGGGCCTCAGTCCCAGCTCCTGGCCAGTGTCATCGCTGAGAAGAGCCGAAGCCCGGTACAGCAGATGCCGCCCCCATCTGGAGGGGAAGTGTGTGCGCCTTCTGGGTCTGCTGTGCCCAGGGCTAGGCAGCAGGACCCCTGAGCCCTCCTGCCGACCTTTCTCTGGGATCTGGGGCGCTGGTGCTTTTGCTGCAAAGTGGATGCTGTGAGGACTGTGGGGACAGAGTTGAATCGCCCCCTGTGGGCAGCGGTCAGGAAAGAGCAGCCCAACCTAGGAGTGATGCAACTTCCAAGCTTCCCGCTGCCCCCGACTCCCGCCCCTGGCACTCCCCTCAATCAGTGTCCCACCAAGTGGGCCCACAGGAGTGCAGCTGCGGCTCCAGGCTGCCTGGCCTCTGTGGGAGCTGGCATCATCGGGTCACAGCTCTGGGAAGATGCCCACGTGCTTGCAGAGGGGAGGCTTGCATATTAGGACTGATGCTCCTACAGGATGGGAAGGGGCAGGTAGCAGCCCGCAAGGACGCACATAGAGTTAGGAAATACAAAGTTGTTTTCATGCTTGAGATAGAACGGTGTCTGTCTGGTGCTTAGCTAAAGGGGTGAAGATCAGGATTCCGGCTTGTTTTAGGATTCTGGCTCGTGCTGAGAGTCACCGCTGCTCATTGCGAGGGAGCAATGGCGGGTCTGGGAACCCCTCCTCTCTGCAGAGCAAAGTGAGGTGATGTAAGGATTTCAGGTCAGGTTTGCAGCCCACGAGGGAATCCCCTGGGGGGCGGGGGAAGGGCCACCTCACCCCACCCGACCTCAGCCAAGTAGAGGAATATCACATGTACTCCAGGGTCCAGGATAGAAATGCCCTGTGATGGTGGGAAGAGGTGAGAGTTGGATACAACACAGCAAAACACTGCCGTTTATACCAAGCGCTCTCCTTGGAGTCCCCCTCCTTGGGCTCCTGGTCTTGGACTCTCTTTTGAACCCCATGATTCCTGGAAGTTATCCCAGGGCTGCCCCTCTTCTGAAAGGAGCCCATAGGCTCAGAAGGTCCCATGGGCCAGAGACAGATGGCCTGGGGTGTGTGGCATGGGCCAGCTGCCCAGGCTCACTTCCCCCAGGGTTCTCTATCTTTGGCTCCTCCTCGGCTTCAGAGTGCTGCATTCCCAAAGGCCAAGATGAGGATGCTGAGTTAGGAGAAAGGATTCTGGCATCTGAACTTTAGTCCCTATCCTGAGCTAGAGGGGTCAGAGAATTCCCAAAGCTGACACAAGGCCCAGCTCGTGGGCTCCCCAGAGGTGGAAAAACACAGTGGTTTTTGCCAGTGTTCCCACAGGAACTTGCAGAACAGGCTTGGTGAAATCCCATATTTAGGACCGTGGCCCCCTTGTATTTTATGACTGTGTGCAAAACAGGGCTAACCGTTTGGACTGAGAACTCCAAAGCCTCTGTGTGTTTTGCATATGACTTACTGCAGTGTGCTGTGGCTTGTGCTCCTGGTGGGGGATCGGGGGGCACCGGGTGGGGAGCATGAAGCTGGTTGAGCCAAGGCTTTGCTTGCTGGGTTGCGGCTGACCGACTGTGCGCCCCTGGCTGTATTTGCATAGTAACGGCTTGCAAGCATCCACAGGAGAGACTGCAATAAAGGTGTGTCTGCCTTCTGCTTGGGAGCATCCTCTGATTTTATTTCCGGGGCAGAGGGGGGATGCAGTTGCCAGGAATCTCAGTCTGGGGGTGAGGCAGCCTTGGGAAGGTGTGACCAACCCCTACCCTGAGGCCCTGAGCTGTTTCCAAGGAGCTGCATGCCACGCTGTCCCTAGCAAGACCGCTGGCAGCCACATGAGTCTGAAAGGAAGCTCCGGCCGGGGCCCCCAACAGCAGTGTTCAGAGGGCGACATACTCTGTGGTTAATTTTCAGTCTACAGAGAGCCAGCTGATGTCGCAGGGCCAGGCGGATACCAAAGACGAGTCTGAGGAGACAGTGCCCAACCCCTTCAGCCAACTCACGGACCAGGAGCTGGAGGAGTACAAGAAAGAGGTGGAGAGGAAGAAGCTAGAACTCGATGGTACATAACCCCAGGTCGCCCTGGGGCTCAGGACCTCTGGGTGGCGGGAAGGGAGAACTGGGGGCCCTTACCACCCCACCAGCAGCCTGACCCCCATTCCTGCCTGCCCACCTGCCAGGGCCCCCAGGGCTCAATCTAGCCGTGGCTTGCTTTCATTTCCAATCTTCCTTTGCTTCGCGCTCTCTGTCTCTTCTCTGTCATGCCCTCAATTTGACCTTCCTGCCCCATCGCCAAATAATATTCTTATAATCATAATCCCATTAATCACCATAATGCCCCTCGTGGCTGACACAGTGCTGCCATGACCCCACTGACCCTTGGGAATAAGGAGTTAATCCGTGTGGAGCGCTTAGAATAGTGTCTGTAAATGTGGCATAGGCGGTAAACACCAGGCAGATGTCAGCGATCATCATATGGTCACTACACTAGTGATGATGATGATGATGATGATTTTGGCTGCACTTGCTGCCCTTGGATGTTCCTGGGCCAGGGATTGAACTTGCCAAGGCCAGATCCTTAACCAGATCAGCCACCAGGGAACTCGCTGGTAATCATTATCATTCATGATCTGTCAGATTTCATATAAACTTCTTAGCCTGGCAGTCAGAACTCTCCACCAGCTGAGTCCTTTATGTCGGAATCTCCGTCAAGCCCATCTCTCCATTGCTGACTTCTGAATAGTGGTACTTCTCATAGCTTGTATGCCCTTGTTCGTTTATGCCTTGGCCCCTTCCTGGCAGAGTGTATCTTCTTGGCTAGCCTGATTCAATATTACCTGCACTTCGGGCTCCATGGCAACCCCTTACCTCCTCCAGCCCAGAAGCCCTTTCTGGCCCTCGCCTTGAGCTGTCCCTTCTCCTTGCTTCAAGTGCCCTGGGGGGCTGAGACACAGAATCCAGCTCTTGGTTTTGCCCATCAGGCAAGGCTTCCATTCTCTAAGGAATTCCCTCAGGAACTCACCACCCCTTTCCACTCCACTCAGACTCAGCCACCTTCCTAGGCACCAAGCAGGCACTAGAAGAACCCCCGCCAGTCTGCTTGGCGCCCTCAGGTGCCAATCGAAAAAGTAGGTAGGAAAATCTGGTGTTTTTTGTCACCAGGGAGTGTTTGGACTGAACATGCAAATAAGCTAAAGAATAAAGGAGCTCCATGCAAACAAATTGTGGGCAGCAGATCTCCTGCCATCTTGCCACCCCCATCAGGGGTAACAAGAGTCCATCTAAGGATGTACTTTGATGGAAGAAGAACTTGACTCTGACTCCTCCCATTTGCCTCCCCCAGGATATAGCAGAATTGTTTTTTGTTTGTTTGTTTTGTTTTTAAGTTAGGGGACGCAACTAACGCCAGCCTGGCGAGCACTCCCCTTCCCTGCCCATCCTCCTCCGCCTGACCTCTATCCTGAGGCGGTTTTCTATATTTCCAGGAGAGAAAGAACCAGCCGTAGAGGAGCCTGGCTCACCTGGAAAGTCCGCACCTGCTTCCCCAGCTCAGAGTCCAGCCAAGTCAGAGACGAAGAGCCCCGTGGGCTCTCCCTCCAAGTCTGTGGACGGTGAGTCTGAGTCGAGCTGAGCAGCTAGTGGGGCGGCTGGGGTGGGAGCAAGACACATCCATAGGCCGGGAAAGGGCCCTGCCTTTCAACAGGTGTTGCCCTTCTATCGGATACTCTCTCCCCTCTGCTACTTCTAGGGAACCTGAAGTAGGGGTGACCAATTTTAAGCTTGTTCCAATCACAGGTGTGATAAGGTGATTTAAGCCTGCTCTAAGCCATGCTGAATAAGTTAATGATGGACCCCACAGCCTCCTCTTCTCTAAGTCAGACCAGGTGGGCTGACAGGCCTTTCTAGATGCACCAGCCCAGAGCTCAGACTTTAAGGTGCACAGGGATCACCTAGGGATCTTGATAAAACTATTAAAATGAAGATGCACTAGGTCCGGAGTGGGACCTGAGATGCTTCATTGCCAGCCAGCCCCCAGCTGAGACTGGTAATGTCATTCTCAACCTTGACTGCACACGGAAGTCACTGGGCAGCTCTGCTGTTCCTGACACTGGCTTGGGTCCCACCCCAGTGGTTCTGGGTTCCAAGGGCTGGGAGTGGGGGTGGGGGAGTGCAGCCCGGAGTCGTCAGAGCTCTCTGGGTGAAAACAATGCGTAGCCCAGGTTGAAAACCACTTCATTAGATCCTAGTTTAGAGACATGAGTTCTAGGGCCAACACAACTGCTGACTAGTAATAACTCAGCTGCTGATTTTAGAAAATCAGATCAGCTCCATGCCTGAGTTTCCTCATCTATCAAATGGGGCTACTGATATTTCCCCTTTTCAAGGTTCTTATACATTTAAGGGGAATTGTAGATGAGAACATACTCAGAAAGAGTAAAAAGCGTGATTTAAATATAAGATCTAATTATGCTTATGATTAATAACATACATGGGGGACAATGGTATTATAGTCATTACTTCGTAGACCATGAAATCAGTGTTTTTACTGAGCTCCTAGAATCACTCTGGGGCATGAACACCCGTCCCAAGGTCCCTGGGCCCTCATCAGGGAGGGCTGGAGAGTACCAGCTGGGTGGCCTGTGGGACCGTCCCCTTCCTGGGTAGAATGGCCACATGTGGATGCTGCTTGAATCCCCCAACCCTTGAGCTGCCCCTGTCAGTGAATTGCTGCCTTGAGCCCAGGCCCAGTGTGTCCAGAGGAAGCTCGAGGCTGGAGCCCCAGGTGGATGTGCCATGACTGTGTTCATCAGTTCTCACTGTGGTCTTGTCAGCCTGTCTCCACAATGTCTTCCTTTCTCTCCCCATTGTGCCTTCATCAGAGGAGTTCCCTCTGATTCTGAGTACTTGTCTCTGTATTCAGTACAGGGAGGCTGTTTACTAGCACCCCGACACTGGCAATGGCAGCGGTGAGGGAAGACTGTTTCCACGGAAATACATTTCTCTCCAATGTTTTCTTGCAAGCCACAACCCTGCCTTCAGGAGGTTTCCTGACTATACATGTCACGACCAGGAGTTCCCGCTGTGGCTCAGTGGGTTAAGAACCCAGCATAGTATCCAGGAGGATGCGGGTTCCATCCCTGGCCTCACTCAATGGGTTAAGGATCCAGTGTTGCTCTGAGCTGTAGTGTAGGTCGCAGACACAGCTCGGATCTGGCGTGGCTGTAGCTGTGGCATAGGCTGGCAGCTGCAGTTTGGATGCGACCCTAGCCTGGGAACTTCCATATGCGGCGGGTATAGCCATAAAAAGGAACAAATAAATAAATGTCATGACCAAGTCCACTTGTGCTACATGTGGACTAGACATCCCTCTAGCAGAGACACACATAGGAAGCACTTATGCTCAAACACACTCTCCTACTCGCCCCCCCCCAAAAGCAACAAGCCCCCACAGCAACACCAGATCTGAGCTGCATTTTTAACCTATACCACAGCTCATGGCAATGCTGGATGCTTAACCCACTGAGTAAGGCCAGGGATTGAACCCACATTCTCATGGCTACTAGTCAGGTTTGTTACTGCTGAGCCACCACAGGAACTTCTGCTAGGTCGTCTTAATTCTCCAGCCTGAGTCTGGTTCAGTGGCACTTCTTCTGCATTGAATTGGTTCCTCTGAGTCAGAGAGCCAGCCCAGATGCAGGGTGGGAGGGAACCATACCCCAAGGGTGGGGTCTTAAAAAAAATAGACAGATGCAAGTATAAGGTTCATATATTAGTAGTAGGTGTAGAGAAGGGCAGGCTCATTGTCAGTTGTCAAGGGAGGCTTGAACCAGACCTTGGGGAAAGACATGCTTGGACTGGCAGACAAGAGAAGAGGGAGGAATGTTGGAGGATTGAGAGGCAAGTGTTTGGAGGCCGAGGGATAGTGAGAAATCCAGTCTGAGAGGTAAGTATGCAAACAAGCTCAGCATCTCCCTACCAAGGCACCTGCCTTCCTCCTCCAGCCTCTGCAAGCCTTTCAGCTCTTTCCAACCCTGGCTGCCGAGTCCAGCCTTGCTCCAGATCACCTATGCTCCCTATTCCCTCTCCCCTTCCCCCTGTTTCCTGGCCACCATCCTTGGACGAATCCCCCCATTTTCCAGCCTCTGCTCCACTCCACCCACCTGCACACCTGTCTCCTACTCCACGTGCCCCATCCAGGAGAGAAAGCCAGTGGTTCTTCTTAGGGGATGCTAGAGGGTGAGTTCCCATCTGCCCCAGCTCCTGGGGCCCTGCCCAGCCTGGTCTTCAAATAGCTGAAGACCAGTGTGATCCTGACCTTTGCTGTCCTGGGCTGTTATTGGAGGAAGGATCTGGCCTTCAGAGCTGGCCTTGATACTTTCCAGGGGCCCAATGAGTGTTTCTTTCTAGAGCCCTGTCCTGCTGCCCTATCTCTTGGCCAACCGCGCCCTCCAGGGGCCTCTGCCCCTCTAGCTGAGGACATGGTGACCTCCCTTTGGAACCTGACTCCTCTAAGATCCACGGTGCCTCCCAGCCCTACTTTCCATTCACAGGGTGGGAGCTCTCCGAGGTGCTGGCGGTGCCCTCGGTGTGACCTTGTTTGCTGGACGGTGAGAAGAACGCTGGGTGGGCGCTCCTAAACCAAGACACAGCAGGGGCTGAGGCGGGGGGCGGTGGGGGGGGGGCGGTGAGGCTGACAGGGCGTGTGTGGTGAAGGGCACGGATGAAGGGCGCTGTTGGGGCGAACCTACATATCACTGCCTGGGCAGGTAATGGCACCTGGACAGAAAGGGGGAGCCCTCCAATCCACAATTGCGTTCATGGAGCTAGAAGGCAGGTAACAAAACTTCTGAGAGGGTGAGACTTGAAAAACATGTCCATATGGGAGTTCCCGTCGTGGCGTAGTGGTTAACGAACCCAACTAGCATCCATGAGGACGTGGGTTCGATCCCTGGCCTTGCTCAGTGGGTCAAGGATCCAGCATTGCCATGAGCTGTGGTGTAGGTTGTAGATGTGGCTCGGATCCCACGTTGCCGTGGCTCTGGCGTAGGCTGGCAGCCACAGCTCCGACTAGACCCCTAGCCTGGGAACCTCCATATGCTCTGAAAAAGACAAGAAGACGAAACAAAAAAAATGTCTGTGTGGGTCATCCAAGTGAAGAGGCATGGGGGGTACAACAGCCCAGGAGGCTGAGTGTGGGAACAGGGGACTAGGTGCAGGAGACAGAGGCCAGCTCCCAGGGCTGCTGTTTGTTTTCATGACTGAGTCCAGTTAGCCTAGAAGGCTCAGGATGGGACAGACAAGAAAGAAGGTGATGTAGGGTGTTCGCTCATTGAGAATAAAACCATTCATACGTTCATGAGTTTGCTTATGCATTCAACCATTTGCAGATTCCACAACTTTTTTTTTTTTGTCTTTTTGCCCTTTCTAGGGCCACAGTGCGGCATGTGGAGGTTCCCAGGCTAGGGGTCTAATCAGAGCTGTAGCTGCCAGCCTACACCACTGCCACAGTAACACCAGATCTGAGCCGCATCTGCAACCTACACCACAGCTCACGGCAATGCTGGATCCTTAACCCACTGAGCAAGGCCAGGGATTGAATCTGCAACCTCATGGTTCCTGGCTGGATTCGTTAATCCCTGAGCCATGACGGGAACTCCTTTTTTTTTTTTTTTTTTTTTTGAGTACCTCCTATGAGCTAGTCACATAGATAATTAGACACAGTCTCACCAACTTATTGCCGTTTTGAGGGGAGGGATGGGCATAAAAAAGGAGGTGTGATTGTTTTGCAGTTGCTGTGATGGACATTTCTGTAGTGGGGATGGAAAGGAAGGAGTGACAGATAATCTAGAAGCAAGGATGGGATCAGGAAAGAGACACAAAGAAAAGATAGGAGGGCCTTCCAGACAGAGGGAAAGAGGCTGGGCGGGGTCCAGGGACCAGGGGGTTGACGAGGCCAAATAGCAGGTGAAGAGAGGAGAGGAGATGGCGTCAGGGAGAAGGTTGTGTCTGGACTGCATTCAAGAGTGTTTCCAGTGATGCCCATGGGAGCGCATGGTGGGAGGGAGGGCAGTAAGGGCCAGAGGAGTCAAGGGCATTCGAGAACGTGGAAGCTGGGTGATGACAGGATTCGGGCCAGACAGTAGGAAGAAGTGGAGCCAGGGCCAAGGTCTTTGGTACTAAGAGAGAGACAGCCCTCAGGAGCGTGCGCAGAGGACTTTGGCTCAGTCAGATGGGTACACTAGCCCATTACAGCTGGCCCCAAATTGACCCCCCTCTGTCCCATCCTCCACATAACCAGACATTTCTCTAATCTTCACCCCATCCAGAACCGGGCCTTTTCCCAAGACGTCCATCTGCCCCACTCCTGGGAATGACGGGGGTCGCACCTTTCCCAGTCCCCACACCCCCTCCTTCCTGGACCTGACGCCCTCACACTCAGCCGCAAGCACCCTCACATGTACCCCTCCCTAAGCTCGGACATCGGGAGATCAAGGTCTGCCCACGTCTATGCCTTTACTCAGTTTTCCTGCCTGTAAAACGGGAGGCACTCCGTGACCACTACATCCCTTTCTACCTTCCACCGTCTGTGGTTTTATGGGGTTCCCTGGTGGTGCTGCAGGGTAAGAATCCAGCACTGTCACTGTTGTTTCTCTGCTCCCTGCTGTGATGCAGGTTCGGTCCCTGGTCCGGGAATGTCCGCATGCCACGGGCATGGCCAAAAAAATTAAAAAGAGATTCAGAGTCGACAGTTTTATGATCCCTCCTTCCTCCAACCAGGCATTTCAGTCTTGAGCGGAAGCCGGCGGGGGCGGGCAGGGGGGTGAGGATGGGAAGTGAGAGGGGGCGGCTGGGGGGGATTCGGTCCTGAATCCCTGAACAAGGTGGCAGTCTGACAGCTCCCCTGCTGCCGGCATGGGCCAGCCGGGCCTCTTCCCCTTTGGAAATGCAGCGTCCGTGCCGTCCTCCCTCTGCCCACCCCTCGCTGCCTGCTGGGAAAATGCTTTCCATTCTTTCCAAAGTTCCTCACAGGTATAGGAAAGGCAGTGGTATGCACACGTGTCATTGCCGTGTGGTTACTGGTGAAACTGAACCAATTGCAGTTCTCAGTCACCTCCCCCAAATTGTACTTGGCCCTGCCCTCCCCTTCCCGCAGCCCCTCTGCAGCCTGCATCTCGTCCCTCTTTCCATCCCCTAGGACAGCGCTCAACCAGGGCCCTCACTGGGTCGCCACCATGTTGGGACATCATCTCATTTGTAGACAAGAGCCCGGCATCCCTGGCCTGCCCAGGGCCTGACTGGGGGAGACCCCTCCCCACCCCCTTCCCCTGACAGGGTCAGCCCACCCCTTCCCATCCCTCTAGACTTACTTTAGAGAATTGCCTAGAAAGGGTTCTGTGAGCCCCGGGTGGAAGCGCTTGCCCGAAGGAAATCTTACGGGTCACGTCTTTGGATCTTTTTCTAGAAGAGGCTCAGAAGACGGAACCAAGCAAACCCACCACAGAGCCTGAGACGACCCAGCCAGAGGGCGTGGTGGTGAATGGCAGGGAGGATGAGCCGACGGCAGAGGAAATCCTCAGCAAAGGCCTGAGCCAGATGACCACTCACGCCGACACGGATGTGGACACCTCGAAGGACAAAACCGAGTCAGTCACCAGTGGCCCCATGTCCCCGGAGGGCTCTCCTTCCAAGTCCCCGTCCAAGAAGAAGAAGAAGTTCCGAACCCCATCCTTCCTGAAGAAGAGCAAAAAGAAGGAGAAGGTGGAGTCCTGAGGTGGGGCTCCCATTTGCACCCCCGCCCCCTCGCCTTCTCCCACCTCTGTCTCGGAAGCACGGGGCCCAGGATCACACTCCGAGGGGAAGCTTAGAGATTGCACGACCACCCCCGCCACACTTCATTTTCCAATCACCCCACAGAAATCAGGTGACTTCCCCAAGGTCACCCAGCGAGTTTGTGGCAGAGCCTGCACTAGAATCTGGGTCTTCAGGCTCCCAGTGCTCCAGTGCTCTTTCCACTACACAACACTGCCTAGTTGTGGGCCGCCTTTGCGAGAAGGCTGCCCCTGATCTGAGCCCAAAGCAAGGGGCCAAAGGCGGCCATGAGCTCTCACAAGTTCAGACCAAAATCAGACAGGTCGAGGCTTCCCAGAGCCTTTTCCTTGCAGGAATCCAATCTCCTGCCACTGGAGCCATGGCTATATTTGGAAATCTCTCTTCTCCTTTCCAGAGGGTAACTGCCCTGCCGCTCACAGTGACCAGACAGATGGATCCGTCCCCTCCCCCAGAAGTTAATCTTTGTTCCCAAGGGCTGATGGCTTAGCTTGTGCTTCCCCATCCACTAACCCCGAGCTTTCTTCATGGAACCCCTGGAATGACGGCTGGAAGCCTTTGAAGAGTGGGTAGGCGTAAGGGTGAGCCAGGTCAGCCGCCGAGGGCGGGAAGAGGGGATGGTTTCATCAGTACAAGAAGCCAGGAACTTGACCCATTTGAAGTGCATCTCAGGCACTTCAAAACTAAAACCAAATTTAGCTTAGAAAAACATGGTCTCGTGCTCGGGGCCGAAATTTGGGCAAATTACCATTCTCTGTTGGCTTTGGGTTGTATGAGAAGGAGCAGGGCCGTGCGGGATACGCTCTGCCTTTCTAGCGTCCCCTGAGCAATGTGCTCTCCTGTCAGTCGCCCTCCAGTCCAGCGTCAGGGGTCCCCTGACCTCCCCCTCCAACCTAGAAGCCCTGGCTCATAGACCAGAACTGGCATCGTACCCTGGGCCCCTTGACCTTGGCTCCTCTGGGTTTTGACTCAGTCCCTCTGGGTGTAGCAGGGAAATAAGAGGTGAGCCCTTCAGGATTAATCCTCTTGGACCAGCCATCATAGGAATGTCCCCAGCCCTGCCCCTATCTGGCCATCCTGGGGCCTGGAGGAGCTACAGCTGCTGTTTTAAACGCCAGCACTCCCTTTTCGTCCTCTCCGCTGGGGCACTGGTTCGTGGTCGGCTTCCAAAAATATAGACAATCCACTCTCTTTAAAGCACAGTGTCTTCAAAGAATGTTTTCCCTTTCTGTCCTGATTATTGTAAATGTATTTTTGAAAATTGTTAATCACAGTTTTCCATTTTTGAGCACTTCACACACACACACACACACACACACAGCACTGTGCAGGCTTCACATCCATTTTATCCTTTAACCCACTCTATAATCCTGTGATGTGGGTCAGATTATTCCCATTTTATGGGTCAGGAAACTGAGCCCCACCCAAAAAAGGATAATTGACTTGTTCCAATGACTTGGCTAGAAAGATCCGGAGCCTGGATTTGAACCCAAGCCCATCAGAGTCCAGAGCCTTTGCTTTTAACAGCTATGATGATCAGCAAACTTTAATCGCCATGGTGGTGGTTTTAGTCCAGAGCCTGTGTCTGTGCCTGGTCTCTACTTCACTTGAAGTGAAGGTAGGAAACCCCTCATCAATGCATTTAGTCCTGGTGAATGTGGGTCATTGGTGAAGGGGCAGTGTGGACCTCTGACACAGGAGAGGCCAGAACCTTCTGGTTGGAGCAGGAAACACCATCCATAGTTGGGCTATTCCTGGAGAAGGAAGGAAACTGACACATGACTAAGGAAAACCCAGTAAGTAGTCAGTGTCCCTAAGACAAATTCCTCACTGCTCCCCAGGCCCCTCTCTCTATCCCACTTCTGACCAAGTCAAGTCTTGTGATGGCCCACCCAACGGTCAGGGCACCGATGCCTCAGAAAAGTCTGTGATATGGGAAATGCCTTTCAAAGCCAATCCTTTGATGCCTTTAAAAAAATAGATTGCACATTAATCATTCATCCCAAGAGTTCTTAAGCACCCACTAAGCATCAGGCATTATGCTGACATTCAAAGAAAACAGTCATCAAGACGAGAACGATCAACAGCAGGCAATGTTCAGAGGAGAGCAGAGGATGCAGCTTCTGGTGTCTTTGAGCAGTTGTAGCTCAGCGATGACATCGACTGACCCTTCGCTTTCAGCAGGTTCTCTTTATTCCCTTTGTGACAGGGAGGTCTCATTTAGGTGAGTGTGCCGGAGCCTGGCAGGAGTTTGTGCCACGGGTCCACCCCCGCCTCCATCCATCTCTTCTTCCCTCAGGCATTCCAAAGCCATGCAGGAGCTTGGGTCGTGGGCCGGGCCCCAGGGCAGGACACTGTCCCCTCCCGGAGGGAGTTCCTAAGTCTAGGAGGCATGTAGACTAGTTACAAAAAGGTCCAGGGCACAGAGGTGGCAGGAAGAAACTGCCATTCACTTCTCTTCCAGGCCAGGGAAACCTTCCTGAAAGGAGTGATGGTTGATTTAGGTTTTCAAAACAAAGAGGAATTGTCCAGGAGGACAGGAGGTTGAAAGGGACCTCAGTGATGAAGGAAGAGCAGGTGCAAAGGCACAGGAGCGTGAAAGAAGCAGGAAACGCTGTGACCCGCCCACTGAGTAATTCAGTGCAGTCCAGACAGACAGTGTGATGCAGGCTGGACATCCTTTCCCGGGTGGGCAGGGGTGGAGCCTAAAGAAACGTGCAGCAGGTGTGGAGGATCTGGACTTTGTCATGGTTTGGAGCTGCTGGGTGCTTGTGATCAGGGTAGATGATCAGCTTGCATTTTTAAGAAACCCCTTCGGTGGTCGAGCAGAGAACGGAGTGGAGAGGACGGCGCCAGCGGCACGGGGGTCTCCGTGGAGCCTTTGGGAAACCTCAGCATTGACTCAGGCTGGGGGCCTGCTGAACACTGCATCTTCCTTTATAGCAAGGAGAGCGCATGGAATTCATTCCTACACACTTCTTTGCATAAGGCCTCTCACGAGAGCCCTGCAACCGGGACAGGGAACTGGTCAAAGAGCTAACGTTTAGTGCAGTTTCTGGTTCTCTTTGCCTTGCTGGACAGTTGCCGGGAGAACGATTGAGTCCTCTGGCCCCTGTCCTCCCCTCATACATGTAGGAGGTGACACTCGTGGCTCCAGGCAGGAAGTTGCAAGCTAAGGGCTGTTGGAGCTGATGCGCTATCCAAACAAGACCACAGGCCCTTAGGTGAGAAGAAGGGACTTTTCTTTGGCTCTAAATAAAAGTTGGCTGGATACTTTGGCCGGTATCTTTCTGGAGAAAAATGTATACATGGAACACCCAGAATTGTTAGAGAGTAAGATGGGTTCTAGTAAAGCTTGGATGTGCCACAGAAAAGGGATGAGAAACTGTGAACAAATGTGCTGTTTTGTGGATGCTGGACTGCGGAGCAGAGAGATTTCTGAGCCTGTTTCCCTGGGAAGATGGGCAGGAAAAATGGTTACAGAGACAAAAGCTTGGCTCCAGTGACTCTCTGAGCACCAGTGACCTGCACCCAGCAGCAACGTGTGAGGACCAGCCATGCAACCTGTCCTCAGACTTTGCTAAAAGTGCTGTCAAGAGGCAACCCCCTCACCCCAAGCCCAGATCTGGGCTCCATAAGAGCCTCCTGGCCTGCAGGTGACTCAAGTCACTGTCCCACTTCGGCCAGGTTATAGCTGAAAATAACCTCCCTCAACACTCTTGTAATGAAAATGGGCTTTCCTCTGCAGACAGGTAATTCTTTTTAAAGGACTAGGAGGGTTTGGATGAGAAGCTTGGTCCAATAAGAGCCCCACTGGAAAGTATCACCCTTATACGACTGACCGTGTACCCTGAGCCGTGCATCTGGCTCCCTGTCTAGCAGTCACCCACTCCTGAAAGTCGCAAGACAGGCATGCAGATGTCATTCCGCTACTGCCCTCGTCAGCGCGGGGAGAAGTGCTAGGAGGCCACTTCTCTGGTTTCTATGGATTTGCCAGAACCATTTGCCCAACAGCGCAATTCACTTCCAGGAGCCATAAGGATGAAAAGGAAGCCTACCCTCGAATTCTGTGCCATCTGTTGCATGAGTGTGGACTTTGAGGTCTAGTTCCAGGCAGGAGTATTGTTTTTTGACTGCTGAACAAATGAGAAAACACTCAGCCCTTCTCCAGGGCACCACTGTGGCCTGGAAGCAGCCCTCCAGGTGGCTGGCACGTTGCAGTGGCCTCTCTGAGTGCAGGAAACAGGGCTTTGTACACCTGCTCTCCCACATGAGCCCAAGCCAGCTTTCCAAGACAATCCCATTCAGAGCCTGAGAAGAAATGACAGAGAGGCTAGACCATGCTCTCCATCCCTGCCAAAAGGTCAGGGCTCCCCACACTTCACAACCAATGACACATCATATCGTCACTGCTCCACATCTGTTCTGAAAGGGATACTTTAAAAAGTCAGAGACCTCAACTGATGATATATGCTCATGGATATTGATCTGTGCCTGATTCTGCTGGTGCCACAGAATGAAAACACTTACACAGATCACAGTAGAGCAATAGCCTCTAAATGCCCCGTCTGAGCAGCCTATCCACTTGGATGTTGGAGTACTTTTTGCCAGAACTAAGATGCACCCGTAGAGCCTTGTCACCGACACACACGGTCTTCGATCTCCTACGATGGGAAGACACCTCCCCCAGGACCCTGTGGGGACATCTGGCAGTATGCCCCTCTTGAGTGGAGAGAGCAAGCACCATTTGTCATTGTTATATAAGACAAGCTTCTCTTTTTAGGAACAATTCGGAAGACTCTCCAGTTGGGGGTTTTCTTAAAAATGCAGAAGTAATGGTTTGCATTGGTTTGTAATTAGGAAGTACAAGGTTTTGCTAAATGGATATTTGGTGCCCTTTGCCTTTGAGATTGCCCCTCAAAATTGGGTCATCGCTTTGAGAAATTGGGGTCTGAAGATGGAGCAGTCACCACTGCTGACAAGAGGAGAGGCTCGGGTGTCGCTGGAGTCAGAGGCTGACTGCGGGAAAGTACCAGTAGTTCTCCCAGTGTAGACAGCCCCTGACTTTCCTCACCCACTGTTTCCAGGCAGCAGGACGAGGCCAGCTGTAACATGGCAAACCCGTCTCTCTAAGTAGTGTGTGGAAGACATGTCGAGGGCTTAAGTGAGTGGTAGGCTAGTCCAGAAAAAAACCCTAAGCTCTTTTTCCCTCCAGCAAGTCATTGTGTATCATTTTTAGAAGCTTTAAGACCAGATCTTGTCTTTTAAAGTCAATCAGAAAAAGGAAGACAGTTGGACCAAAGCCAGAGGGGCCACATTTAAAGACATCAAAAGCCTCATAAAATGGGAATATATATGAGGGAACCCCATGCCCACATTTCACCTCCGCCCCATGCCTCTCGGTCCTGCTTTGTGGGTGCGTGATGGGCTCCACGGGCTGCCCTACCTTTATATTCCTGGGCTCTGCACCCCCAAGTCCCACCTCCTTGCCCAGGAAGAGGCGGGGTGGAGAGAAGGGATAGTCTGGAGGCTGGCTCGTCTGGCCAGGGGCGCGGGGGTCTACGCAGGGTGCAGTGATCTCCGATGCTGTGGATGGTTTTGGTGAAATGTCCGTGTCTGACAATCGTCTTCCCTTGTACATACATGGTCTGTGTTTAGCTTTTCCTAGTACTGTGAACTTTCCCATAGGGGTTCCATGTAAATACTCTTTCTGCTCCTGAAATGCCAGCCCCCAGATCGTGCATTTGCCCCACAAATGGTTTTGCCTTTCTCTATGCTAACACTTTTGGAGCCACTGATGTGCAGATTGATTAGTTTCTTGGGCTTTTATTTTGCAATTTTATATATATATATACACACACGCACATATATAATATATATATATATATTTATGGGTTGGTTTTGTACAGTTTTCTGTTTGAATCTCTGAGCACCAAAGCTGCCCTTGGATTTTCAGGAGAACTTTCCAAAGCCACTTCCTGAGTAACACCCCACCCCCCGACCCCGCTTTGGTGTCTGTGGTGCCAGGCGCTGCCTCTGCCCGTGGACTCTGTCTGTATGTGCTGTTATCTCCGGCAGATATCACCCCAGTAAATCTACCGTGCTTGGCTTCCTGGTGTGTGACCCGTCTCTGTTGGCTCCCAGGGGACCAGAAGCCAGAGAGGGGCCCTGGGTGTGGAAACACCTGACCATACAAGGAAGTTTTCTTCTGGAAACCTCGAGTGTGGCAAGCCAGCTGTAGAAATGCTTGAGTTCTGACTGGGGCGGGAGGTAATAAAACGCCACCGTCCTCTGAGAAGGGAAAGGCTGCATGGATTCGCAAACAGCTCTTGGAGGAAGGTCAGGTCAGATGGGGTGGGCTGGGGAGGGGCTGCAGAAACAGATATGTGGGGGCTTCCCCCCAGAGAAGCAGCAGGAGTGGCTTCACAGGCTGCAATGGAAAGAGGTGACAGGTCAGACGCACAGGGCTGGGAGAGCTAGGATGTCACCCCCAAGGGCCAAAGGGAAGCAGAGATACTGGGAAAGAAAGAAGAAAAATCAGAAAGAGCCATTTGGCCCCTCCCAGCCCCTCTTTACTCAAATAAGGAGCCTGGTGTTTGTTGGGGTCCACCCACATCTGTCAGGCACTAAGAGCCTTAAAGCACCTCATTTAATCCCCATAAAACCAAGAGGCTGATCCTATTATTATTATGACCAATTTTACAGATGAGGAAATAGGCTCAGAAATAAGGAAATTGGGAAGTTCTCATTGTGCCTCTGCGGTAACGAGCCCGACTAGTATCCATGAGGATGCGGGTTCCATCCCTGGCCCCACTCAGTGGGTTAAGGATCCGGCGTTGTTGTGAGCTGTGGTGTAGGTCACAGACGTGGCTTGGATCCAGCACTGCTGTGGCCGTGGTGTAGGCTGGCAGCTGCAGCTCCAATTCGACCCCTAGCCTGGGAACTTCCACATGCCGCACCTGTGGCCCTAAAAAGAAAAAAAAAAAAAAAGAAAGAAATAAGGAAATTGCCATGAGCCCCAGGTTAACATGTGATGAAGCCCAATTCAAACCGAGGTCTTCTAGGTTACCAAGTCCTTCCCGCTCCTGCCACTGCCCTGTGTCCTGAGCAGAGAAAGCTCCACAAAAGCAGACTCCTCCTTCTCTCCCAGGCCCACTGCTCCCCTGGGGACCTGTTCCCCTAATGCAGCCTCTTCCTGCATTCAAGTGCCCCGAGGTCCCCACAGGCTACCCCCAGGAGCCAGGCTCTCCCCTGCCCCAAAGCCACCAAGGAGACCACCTGTAAGCAACACGATGTCCCAGTTCTGTCATCTCACAGCTGTGCGCACTGATCAGGCCGGGGGCGGCGCGGGGAGGGGGCGGGGGTTGCCGTCCATGGTCGGTGTGCGGACACCCCTTTATCAGGCTTGTTGCAGCTGAAGGTGCTGATGCAAACCCACAGGTTGAACAACTAAATTTCCACTGCGGAGGAGAGGGATCCAAACACGGAGTAGAGCGCCCTCTACCGGCCAGAAACGCCCTCTACCTCCTACAGCGCAGAAAGGAGGCTTTAGGGCCAACCATCCGCACGTGAAAGGAGAGCCGGCTTGAAGAAGAAGGGGAAGCGACCCTCAGTGGAGCCAGCTAGGTGATAGCAGCGAGGGACAGTGAGGACACTGGGGAAATGTGGGCGGTGGGGTGCAAGCTTTGCCAGGTGCAGGGTTCACACAGCTGGACCCCTCTTTGCAAGAGCTAAGTAGCAAGGCGGGGCGCGACGGGGCATCCCTCAGCACCAGAATCCTGACAAGTGTCCATGTGCCCTGAGCCCCACTAGTGCCGGCTACCCTAATGCACAGGAAAAAGGAAATTTTCAGCCAAGTTATTGGGGATTGCACTGCAGCCACACAGATAACCAGATCTCAAATCTGACAAAACGTAACCCTTAGAAACAGAAATCTTTCCTTTTCTGTTCCTTTGGACACATCCGTGACAAGAACCATCTTTAATCTGATAGAGATCTTACTCTTTCAGGAATAAGCATGGAGAAAAATAGTGTGACAATGCTTTGGTAATTCAAAAGCTGGAGCCTACCTGAGGCATGCTCCTCAAGAAACTGAGTTACTGCAAAAATCAGGAGGAAGGTTAAGAAAACTCTCTTAATATCCATTTATCAGAAAAGACCAGCTAGTCATGAAAAGGGAGCATTTTAAATCAAGACAAAAAAATTTGATGATGAAAACAATGCCATATTTTAGGAGTTCCTAATTCTTAACTCACTGTCGCATGGTGGGTTAAGAATCTGACTGCAGTGGCTGGGATTCCTAGAGGCTTGGGTTCATCCCTGCCCTAGCACAGTGCGTTAAAGGATCCAGGATATGTTGCAGTGGAGGCTCAGATTCAGTCCCTGGCCCGGGAACTTCCATATGCCACGGGTGCAGCCATTAAAAAAAAAAAATGCTATATTTTATTTATTTATTTTTTGTCTTTTGCCATTTCTTGGGCCGCTCCCGAGGCATATGGAGGTTCCCAGGCTAAGGGTCTAATCAGAGCTGTAGCCGCTGGCCTACGCCAGAGCCACAGCAACGCGGTATCCGAGCCGCATCTGCGACCTACACCACAGCTCACGGCAACACTGGATCCTTAACCCACTGAGCAAGGGCAGGGATCGAACCTGCAACCTCATGGTTCCTAGTCGGATTCGTTAACCACTGAGCCACAACGGGAACTCCAAATGCTACATTTTAAAACGAGGCATAGGCAGTCAAGAGCAGGTTGAATATTGCTGATGAATGAGGAGCGCATATATCTTTATGCTTTAGACATATGGTTTAGACAGGTAAGGATCCCAAGTCCACCAACTTGAAATGATTAGCCAATCATGTTTAGTTGGTTGGGAAATCCGTACCAGTGAATAACTCAAGAATGGGAAAGACATGGGACTGAAAAAGGGCCATGTGCAGTTAAATCAAATACCTTCATACCCAAGTCTAGATTTTCACTGTTAATTAGCAAACTGAAAGCAATTGTTTAAAAAGTAGTTATTGGAACACACACACAACAGAGAGGTAAAATATGCTAAATTTATCATTATTGATGAGAGGGATCATTTTTAAGACTGTTTTAGGAATACTGGTTCACTTAATATAAAGTAATGAACTTGAAATGATTTCTAAAAAATTAGAGATAATCTTCATTAAAATGAAATACGGTTTCCAAGTCTTTGAAGAGAAAAAGAACTAAAAATATTAAGAAGGCAGCTAAGATGGAGTAACAGAGACTATATCGACCATCCTGCTTAAAATGAACAAAAGTGGATTAAATATATGAAACAATAATTTTTAAGACACTTGAAAACCGTCATCCATTAGAACACAAAAAAATCTTCTTTGCCTTGTCACCTGCCCAAGGATGCAGGCCTCCTACTGACACTGCCAAGGATGTCCACCAGGGGGAAGCATTTTCTTTCTCTGCTTCCAATGCGGAGCTAGTCCCAAGCAATACTGTTCCATGTTTTTGGCAGACTGCCCCCAGCGGTGCTGTCATGGACCTTAGTCCCTTTTAGTCACTAGCAAGGGGACCAAGAATCATCAGTGTGCCTCCTTACTCACCCAAGACCTAAGAACCTATGTGATAGCTGAGAAATTCTTAATGCTTATCTAATATCTGGTACTCTCTGCCTGCCTTCCAGAGTCCCTGCCTTTTGGGCAGCCGTGCACGCCGGCTCAGCTCATCTGAATCTGTTCTCCCGCACAAGAGGCCCCGCACAATAGTGAGCAGAGATCCAGAGCTCTGGAGCCACACTGCTCGGACTGAATCCTGGCCCTGGGCTCCTGAGCTCTGTGCCCTTGGGAGAGTCACTTAACATCTCTAGGCTACAGTTTCCTCGTCTGTAAAATGAAGAAATAATACAGAAGGAAACAAACAAACAAACAAATGCGGAATTTGGGGAGGAGCTAATTTTTGTTGATTTAAGATTATTTTAATTTTGAATTATACAGTGAGGGACACCATAAAATTTTCACTACTTCGGGCTTCTAAAGGACAGCTTCTACTCTTCTTAAAACCAATGCATGGATGTACACATGAACACACAGGCAGATACCGCCTCCCTCCACACACCCCCCCACACAAACACACACGACCACACACATCCACACACATTTATAAACACACGCATACACAGTCACACCCATATACTCCCCACGCATATAAGCATACACACAACCACACACATTTATAAACACACGCAGTCACATCCATACACCCTACACACATATAAACATACACACAACCACCTACATCCACAGAGAAACATGCACATACATACTTACACATCTTTGGCATCATTCTAAATCAGCTTAAAATTGATGATCTCAGCCTCCATTTTTTCATCAGTTCAGGAAGATCCTGATTCCAGAGCGTGCTGCAGGAGCCCCCTCCTCCCCAAAGTGGTCTTCGCCTTCTCTAAGGCAAAGCAGGGTCAACAAGGTGCACCCCTGACCAATGCAACTGCTCTGGACCTTTGGGAGTGCAGGGCCAGAGTATACCCGGGGGCCCACATCCTATATAGCAAAACACTTTAAATAACTTCTAGGAGTTCCCGTCGTGGCGCAGTGGTTAAGAAATCCTACTAGGAACCATGAGGTTGCAGGTTCAATCCCTGCCCTTGCTCAGTGGGTTAAAGATCCAGCGTTGCCGTGAGCTGTGGTGTAGGTTGCAGACTTGGTTCAGATCCCGCGTGGCTGTGGCTGTGGTGTAGGCCGGCGGCTACAGCTCTGATTCGACCCCTAGCCTGGGAACCTCCATATGCCACGGGAGTAGCCCAAGAAATTGCAAAAAGACAAAAAAAAACCAACTTCTAAACTCCTGCCTTGACAAATACGCATTAGCGAATAGGACAGAAGGCCAGGTTCAAATTTAGACTTCCCAGGTTCACTGGAGTCCTGTAGGGAAAAACTACTCCCCACTCTCTAACCACCTGCCTGAGCCTGTCTTCCTTTACTTCCCAATGCTGGGTCCATCCCATGCCACAGGTGGCCTTGGGTGCACACGTGGGGATCCCCAGACCCCAACCAGGCTCTGTCCATACCCTGCGTGCAAACAGCCGCCTTTGGCCACCCTGTGAGTCCTTGGGAATATGAACTCTAGGAAGAAACTGTGCAGACACCAGAAGCAGGTCAGGGGCTGCTGGAGCAGGGGGTTCTAGGGTCCTGGACTTCCAGGGCATCAGGTAGCACCAATGGGCATGTTCCCTTGGCCCTGCGGACTCCACCCCGTGGGGGTGTGGCCAGAGAGAAGTGTCTGTGCAGGACCCAGGGCAGCGGCCCTCTAGTTGGAGTCTAAGGGATGATGGAGGATAATGTGAGAAAAAGAATGTGTATGACTGGCTCACTTTGCTGTATAGCAGAAATTGACAGAACATTGCAAGTCAACTATAACACATATATATTTTTAAAAAATAGAAGTCCTAAAGCAGGAGCAGGGAAGAAGTCCTACCCTCTGCAAAGGTCCCATGAAGCCTGTATCCTCATTCCCATTAACTGACAAAACAAAAGCTCCTTACAGGCTTGGGTGGGAAGTGTTTTGTTACAACCAGGGAAGACAGACACTCACCAAGGTCTGATGAGGATCCAAGAGGCCCTTTGCTTTCCTGGGGATCTAAATACCGCCTGAGTTTCTACTTTTGGCAGCCGGCAGCATGCAGAGGTTTCCGGGCCAGGAACTGAACCTGTGCCCTGTCAGCAACCTGAAACACAGCCATGAAAACACCAGATCCTTAACCCACTGAGCCACCAGGGAACTCCTGGTGTTCAAATCTTAATGGTGAGCATTTCAGTTCTCTGCCTCTCAATCTTGGCTCCTGAAGCATAATAGATGCAGGCAGGAAACCGTGCTGGCCTGGCGGCTGGTTCACTGCCCATCTGGTGGACACTTGTAGGGCCTGAACACTGCCTTTATCAAATCGCCCAGGGGTGATCTGGCTCAGGATTACAGCTTACTTGCCGCAGGTGGCATTTCGAGGTGGCTACTTCCTGGTGACTCGTAGGGAGGTGCCTTCCTCTTATCCCTTAGCCATCTCCCAAACTCGGGGGCTCCTTCCATGAGGAGACTAAAGTCCTCTAATCCCAGCCTCCACATGGTGATGCTCATGGGGTCACTACTGACAGTGGCATTTGCTGCCCTGGCCTCTAGGTCTGGGCCTGTAACCCCACTGGACTGTTAATGTCACCCAGGGCCCATGACTAAGCTTGGGGTACAGATGTGACCATGCCTCTGATTTTCTGGCCATCGATTGTTCTACATATAATCATGTTGGAAGAAAGGCCAGCCTTGCCCTCTCGAGGCCTCCCTCAGCCGCCTCTATCTAGAATTGTCCTAGCGCCCAGGGGGACACCTTGCCTACAAACATGAGGAAGACACCTGGAGTGACATGAATCCACTTGTGCTGTGGATTTTTGCAAACACAGCTGTGAAAATGGATCCCACACACTCTGGCATCGCTTGACTACAGCTGCCTTGAGGCTCCCACGCTGGCCCAGTCCCCACAGAGGTCAAGGGCTTTCCACTGGTTCCCAAAGGCTCCACCCCAGGCCGGGGAGCTGGGTCCAGTGGAGCATCCAGCCTCTGCCCTCACCAGTCCTAGGACCCTTGTGGGGGCACCAGCTGCACTCTGCTCAGGGGCCTTGTCCTTTCCAGCCAACAGACCCAGGTCACCAGCGCTTTAATCCCCCTAAGGTGTTTTTTTGTTTGTTTGTTTTGGTTTTTTTTGTTTTTGTTTTTGTCTTTTGTCCCTTTAGGGCCGCACCCGTGGCATAAGGAGGGTCCCAGGCTAGGGGTCTAATGGGAGCTGTAGCCACTGGCCTATGCCACAGCCACAGCAATGCCATATCTAAACCGCATCTGTGATCTACACCACAGCTCACGGCAATGGGGATCCCCAACAGGCAAAGACCCCCTGACTCAGTGGTAAACGAACCCGACTAGCATCCATGAGGACAGGGGTTCGACCCTGGCCTTGCTCAGTGAGTTAATGATCCTGACGTCACTCATCAAAAGGGGACCGTCCCGCGTTGCTGTGGCTGTGGTGTAGGCCGGCAGCTACAGCTCTGATTAGATCCCTAGCCTGGGAACCTCCATGGTCCGAGGGTGCGGCCCCCAAAAAACAAACAAATTGCCTTTGACCTTTATAACAAACAACACATTAACTTTTGAAGAAATCTTGCTTCATGTTTTCAATTCTCACTAACTACATAGAACATTCAATAGGCAGCAGGGTTTTGTGTTTTTTGTTTGTTTTCTGTAGGAAGATGGACAAAAAGTTAAAAATAACACGTGTGTGCCTTTTGGCCCCACTGAGTTGGTTGTGACTTGTCACCAAGTTTCAAGAAGCTCGGGCCCTTTCCAGGCTCTCTGCACTGCCCTGTGGCCTCCAGGGGGCGCCCTCGGCCACATGAATCCCAGTCCCTTGCTTCAGAGAGTGTCAGATCCTTCAAGGACTGCGCATGCCGCATTGCCGCATTGCCGTGAGTGTGCCACCACCCTTCTCTGCTGGGATTCCAGGACACCATCCTGGGTCTCAACCATCCTGTGTTAGTACGCTCGCTTCCTACTCTTCATCTCGTCCTTCAAGTGTGGGCTCCTATGGCCTGGCACCCAGCAGGGGGCCCCATCCTCTGCAGCATCCAGCATGGTGCCCAGGGTACCCACCCGGAGGAGGAAGAATTGAGAACACCGGGGATTTGGAGGGACTGCCTTTCCCACGGCGGGCGGCACGGCCGGCCCTGGAGCGCTCTCTCGGGGCTGGCTATTCACAGGCACTGAAGCTGTGAACTCCCGACGTCACTCATCAAAAGGGGACCATCATTAATTACAAAATCAATCACCTTTTCAGTAGCAAAAGCAGAAAAGACACTGTACAGCTCACCCTCCATTTTTTTTTTCCCCACCTTCAGATGTTTCTCACACCCTGGGCAAGGGTAAAAAGCAACCCACAGATTATTATTTTTCATTTATCTTCTTCCCACTTTGAAGATTAAGAACTGATTAAGGCTAGAGTGGTTTGACTTTCCTGGACTTGAAGGATTCAGAAGCCCGTGGGGGTTTGGAAAGAACTGAATAACATTTTATTCTAGGACATTCTATGCTGTTCCTCCCACATCATCAAGCCACTGAAGAGCTGACTAAATCTTGCCCAAGCCCCAGAAGCAGGGATGGACCAGAGGTGCAATAGTCTGCAGCCTGAGGTAGAAGGCAGGACGGTGGCTTGGCTGGAACTCTGGTCCCCAAACTCTTTCTTCCTTTGGGGTATTATTGGAACTTCCCCAAACTCTTTTTTTTTTTTCTTGTTGTTGTTGTTGTTGTTGCTATTTCTTGGGCCGCTCCTGCGGCATATGGAGGTTCCCAGGCTAGGGATCTAATCGGAGCTGTAGCCACCGGCCTACGCCAGAGCCACAGCAACGCGGGATCCGAGCCGCGTCTGCAACCTACACCACAGCTCACGGCAACGCCGGATCATTAACCCACTGAGCAAGGGCAGGGACCGAACCTGCAACCTCATGATTCCTAGTAGGATTCGTTAACCACTGCGCCACGACGGGAACTCCCCTTCCCCAAACTCTTCTGCATACTGATGGAATTTCTCCCTAGATTTTCTTATCAGCCTATATACCTTGGCTTTGCAGCCGGAAGGCTTACATTCACATGCCAGCATCTCTACTTACCAGCAGTCAATTATATGCTCCAGGCCTTAGTTTTCTCATCTGCAAAATGGGCTCCATAGTAGTACCTGCCCCCTGAGGTACTGTGTGGGCTCCCTGGGATAAGGTAGGCACAGTCCTCACACAATATCTGGCATCAGCAAGCACTTCGAAAGGATACTATTATTGTTGTTGTTGTGCTTGTCATTATCTCCCCCCACTTTTTTTTTTTTTTTTTTTGCTTTTTAGCGCCACACCCTTGGCATATGGAAGTTCCCAGGCTAGGGGTTGACTCGGAGCCACAGCTGCCGGCCTACACCACAGCTCACAGCCACACCGGATCCTTAACCCACTGAGCAAGGACAGGGATCCAACCCGTGTCTTCATAGATAATAGTCGATTCATTTCCGCTGCTCCACAATGGAACTCCTCCCCTTTTTTGTTTTTTCGGGGGGGGGGGTTGGCCACATTCATGGCATCCAGAACTTCCTGGGCCAGGGATCAAATTTGAGCCACAGCAGTGACAACAATGAATCTTCAACTGCTAGGGAATTCCTGTCGCTCCCATTTTTAACATAAGACGACCAAGACTCCAGTTAAAACATTTGCCTATGAACGGCTACATCATCACAGCTGAAGCTGGAACCCCATTTCCTGGCTCCGATCCAGGGCTCTTTCCCGCTGGGCTGAGAGGTCCTACCATGGTGACCACCTCCATCCAGAGGGAGGCGGCATAATTAATGCTTTCAAGAGATTCCCGAGGCCCAGATGAAAGGAACACAGGGATGTCATTACCTAGCATTTTGTCTTATCACTCGCCGTCTTTGAAGTTTGTTTTGGAGGAAGAACCTGACTGTTCCCCTGGGTCTGGTCCACGTGGCCATGCCCCCAGGCCCTGGGCTTGCCCATCATCAAGCTCACCAGCCCCTGGGCCTCTCCCTCCAGATCCCCCTCCAGATCCCCCTCCAGCTGACAGATGTGGCTCCTGACCTGAGAGCCTGCTGTCCAGGTCAGCTCTGAGCAGAACTAATGGTGGGCTGCCTAGAAGCCCTCCCACCCCCACTGCCAAATTGCCTTCATTTTTTTTTTAAGATTTTAATTTTTTTTTCTTTGTCTTTTTAGAGCCATACCCATGGCATATGGAGGTTCCCAGGCTAGGGGTCAAATCGGAGCTGTAGCTACCAGCCTACACCACAGCCACAGCCACGCCAGATCCGAGCTGCATCTGTGACCTACACCACAGCTCACAGCAACACCAGATCCTTAACTCACTGAGCGAGGCCAGGGATCGAACCCACAACCTCATGGTTCCTAGTCGGATTCGTTTCTGCTGCGCCACGACAGGAACTCCTAATTTTCTTTATTATAGTTGATTTATAGTGTTCTGCCAATTTCTGCTGTACAGCAAAGGGACCCAGTCCTACGTATATATATATATACACATATATATATATATATATATGTATATATATATATACACACACACTTTTTCTCAGATTAGCCTCCATCGTATTCCATCCCAAGTGACTAGACATAGTTCCCCGTGCTGTACAGCAGGACAAATTGCCTTCTTCATACAAAAGGCTGTGTCCTCCTGGGCTCCTCTCTAATCACACAAAGCCTCCTGGGGGAGGGGAGACTCCTGTCACTGCACACAAAGGCGTGGGCTGCTGCTGTCAGGAGGACGGCACCACTCAGGACAGCTGAGGGGAGAAGCGGAGCCAGGAGGGGGAAGTGGAGGCCTCAAGACCAGCCTCTGCCTCCCTCACAATTACGGGGAAGGCTGAATCATAAGAGACATGAATCAGATTTATTCTCGTGGCTTTCAAAATAAACACCACAGGGCCAGCATGACCCGACAGCCCGTTCTTGTCCGCAGAGGCCTGTGGTCTCAATTTAAAAAAGCAAAGACAGCACGTCCCAGCCCCAAAGCTTGTGTCATCCTGAAAGCGTGAGCCCATCGTTCTGGCTCTTTCATGGCAGGAGAGAAACCTGTGACCCAGTTTCTTTGTCACCGTGGGCCTGGTTGGGTCATGGTGGCAATGGGAGGGGACCAGGCCATTGGATGCAGGCAAGCCCCATGGGAGAGGACAAAGGCGAGCGTTCTGTGGACACCTGCTCTCTCTAACTTCCTGGTCCATAGCTGAAGCCCCAGGTGTGGGGGAGCTGAGGGATGGGGAGCTGAGGGATGGGGAGCAGAGGGAAGATCCTTCTTCTTAGATGGAGGCAGGCGAGTGTTTCTGTTCCAGAAGGCCCAGCTTCACGTGTGCACTTTGAGGAGGGGGTGGAAACTCAGGAAGTGAGGTGGGGGGCTCGAGGAGGGGTTCTCAACTGTCTCTTCCACTGCCTGTCACTCGATTTGAACTTATCTTGATTTTCTCTTATTCCATTTATTGAGCTGTCGAAGGAGTTTTGATTTTTTCTTTTCTTTTCTTTTCTTTTCTTTTCTTTTTTATTTTTTTGTCTTTCTAGGGCTGCACCCGCGGCATAAGGAGGTTCCCAGGCTAGGGGTCCAATCGGAGCTGTAGCCACCAGCCTATGACACAGCCACAGCAACACCAGATCTGAGCCACATCTGCAACCTACACCACAGGTAACGGCAATGCCAGATCCTGAACCCACTGAGCAAGGCCAGGGATAGAATCCACGTCTTCATGGATACTAGTCAGGTTCATTAACCACTGAGCCACATCAGGAACTCCAACTCTGTGATTTCTATGGGCCACTTTGGCAATACAAACTCACCTTTAAACAGTGATATTAAAATATTCCTAGCAGCAAGCTGGATGGGTAGACTTGATGGACTGGGGCTGGGTGGAGCCAGGCTATCCAGGGGGGCAACCTTACAACCTAGTGATAAACCTGCTAGGCTAGGGATAGAAACTATGTTTTCAGGAGTTCCCTGGTGGCCTAGCATTTAAGGATCCACATTGTCACTGCTGTGGTGCAGATTTGATCCCAGGCTCCAGGAAATTCTACGTACTGTGGGCAGGGCCAAAAGAAAAAAGAAAAAGAAAAGGAAATCTGTTTTCATGCTGTTATTTATTGAACTGTGTCCCCCTGCAAAGGTGTGTTCAAGTCTTCACTCTGATTACCTCCCATTATTTGAAAATAGGGTCGCTGCAGATGAAGTTATACTCCGTACTAGAGTATGGTGGGCTTTTAACCCAGTGGGATCAATGTCCTTTTAAAAAGAAGATGTGATGATAAGAGGGGAGATGCCACATGCCATGTGAAGACATGAAGACACCCACACGGGGAGAAGTTGGCCACATGAAGGTGGAGGCAGAGATTGGAGTCCAGCTGTCACAAGCCAAGGAGCACCTGGCGCTCCTGAAGCTGGAAGAAGGAAGGAAAGCTCCCCCTTTAGAGCCTTTGCAGGGAGTGTGGCCATGCCCACACCTTGACTTTTGTACTTCTAGCTTCCAGAACCCCTAGAGAATAAACATCTGTTTAATGCCACCTGGTTCGTGGAACTTTGTTACAAGAGAAAAGAATACACACACCTAACCTTAGTATCTAACTCAACAGGTGACCAAGTTGGCTTCTCTCAGAGATTCTATAAAATGAGGTGGTTGGACTAGATCAACTAGGAAGCCCCCAGCTCAATAGCAGGTAAGGGTTGTTCTGAGGTTAGGAAGGCAGGTCATTCATTTGGCCAGTTATCTTTGAGTATATTCTGTGCCAGGCTTGGGTGGTGAGAAGGACTCTGCTCTCAGGGAAGTGGGTCTTTGTGTCTCAAAGGCACAATGAAACTATTAGAAAGGATTGGACATTGGTTAAAGCCAGGAGGAGCCTGGGTCCCTTGAAGTCCCCAGAGCAGGTCCTGAGGAGCTAGGAGGCCATAGCTGGACTTCTGAACAGGAAATACAAAGAGGGAGGGAAACTCAAGATTTCCCAAGGGGTCAAAAAGGAAATTAGCTACATGATAAATTAACATGGTTGATGTTTAGGAAGGTGTTAACTTGCATTACATGTTGTCTGCAAATACTTAAAATTATAGATATGCTTTTCTTTCTTGTGATCACTTTCTTTATTCTCCAAGATATTTTGTACTTTGAAATAACACCTCATTTTTAAGAAACATTCACCTGTAGAGGGAGTTCCCAATGTGGTTCAGCAGAAACAAACCAGACTAGTGTCCAAGAGGATGCAGGTTCAATCCCTGGCCTCGCTTAGTGGGTTAAGGATTCAGCATTGCCATGAGCTGTGGTGTAGGTCACAGACATGGCTCAGATCCCACATTGCTGTGGCTGCGGCTGTGGTTGGCAGCTACAGCTCTGATTCCACCCCTAGCTTGGGAACTTCTTTATGCTGTACCTGTGGCCCTAAAAAGCAAAAAAGAAAAGGGAAGGGAAGGGAAGGGAAGGGAAGGGAAGGGAAGGGAAGGGAAGGGAAGGAAGGGAAGGAAAGTAAAGGAAACGTAAATGGAAAGAAAAAAGGAAAGGAGTAAAAGGTACAGAAGAACAGACGAAAGAAAAGAGCAATCCTGCCCAACTACGCCGCAAGCACATCACCTCCGCACTCCATACTCCCTCACCGCAATCAATCAAAATACCTACGCAACCAAAAAGAAAGAAAGAAAAAGAAAAGAAAGAAAGGAAACTCATCTCATAGAAAAATAAGAGGTGGTTTTGAGGGTGTGGGGGAAGTTGGAATTGCTGGGTTTTTTTTAGGCCTGGGCCAAGGAAGTTAAAAAAAAGGAAAAAGTGCTACAGCATACAGAGACAGCCACAAGACTTGCAAGCAAAGTACTAGGAAAAATTGATCAGTTTTAAATTAATTTTTGTTTTAACAGTGCACATAGTTTCAAACATCAACTTGAACTAAACAATTCATAACAAAATATGATTTCTTATTCCATCTTTTCCCATGTATCCCTCCCCAGAGGCCCCTGCAGTCACTTGCTTTTTTCCTGGGTTTGCTCATCTCCATGTTTCTAAAAAGCAAGTATCTGCTGTTGTCTTTTATTTCCTCGATTTTAGATGCTCTCTACCGACTTCCTATTGTGGCAGATGAGGCTCTAGTTCTCTGCCATCACTATCCTCATCCCTCTGTTTCCTGCCCCCCTCCTCCCCATGAGGTTAGATTACAGTTCTTCGATCAATATTCACTGTTTACATATGAATATTGCCTAGGCAAATGTTATTCACAGCTGAGCACTGCAGTGCATTATGATTAGATTATGTTCCTTTCTTGATTTTTGTTTTATCTGTAGTTAATAATTACCTTGGTTTTTTATTTACTTAGGTTTTTGGGTACTTAATTGCTCATTCACTCCACTACTTCCAAATGTCTCTCAGAACATTTTTCTACAGGGCCAACCACATCAGGCAATATAACTGTTCCTTTTTTCTTTTTATCTATTGAAATCATCCCTCATGAAGACCTGCTTTCTCCTATCTAGGCTGTTTGCTCTCCAGGCTGGCCTTGGCCTGATAGCCATCTTCCTGGGACTGAATCCTCTTTTGTGTGTGTGTGTGTGTGTGTCTTTTCGCCATTTCTTGGGCTGCTCCCGTGGCATATGGAGGTTCCCAGGCTAGGGGTCGAATCAGAGCTGTAGCCACCAGCCTACGCCAGAGCCACAGCAATGCAGGATCCTAGCCGCATCTGCAACCGACACCACAGCTCACGGCAACGCCGGATCCTTTACCCACTGAGTGAGGCCAGGGATGGAACCTGCAACCTCATGGTTCCTAGTCGGATTCGTTAACCACTGAGTGACGACGGGAACTCCTGGGACTGAATCCTCTTTGCTGTCATCCTTAGAGTTATTTGTCCTCTCTTTCTGGGTTGAATCCTCTGTTTCTTTGATGTCTTCCTCTTTCCAGTTCAATATCTTGTTTGAATGGAATAGATGCCCAGTCTATTCAGGTTAAAAAGATGGTCCATCCAGCGGTGGAGGGTACATTGATGGCCATCCTCATATGTCTCCCCTGGAGTAACACTTCTCCAGTCTGGACAGCTGCCCTATCCCTCTGTTCTAAAGACCTTACTCTGGGAGCTCCCTCCATCATATTCCTGGTGATTCCTTTCATGTCTTTTCTAGGTTGAAATTCATGTTTTCAATCCCATGACCTTCTCTTACTAGCTTTATTTCCAATAGCTTCCAACAGCTTCCTAAGGAAGTAGAGTTTGTGAGACTTTGCCTGTCCAAAAATGTTTTTACTATGTCTGTCCTCACAATTCCTTGACTGTTGGCTGACTATAGAATTCTAGGTTAGAAATAAATCTCATTTTTTGTAGTTGGAAACATTTTTAAAATAATTTTTTCATAATTTGAGGGTTTTGTTGCACTGCCATCTTTTTTTTTTTTTTTTTTTTTTTTGCATTTTAGGGCCTCACCAACAGCATATGGAGGTTCCCATGCTAGGGGTTAGAAGGGGTCTGATTGGAGGTGTAGCTGCCAGCTTACACCACAGCCACAGCAACACAGGACACAAGCCGCATCTGGAAACTACACCACTGCTCACACCAATGCCAGATCCTTAGCCCACTGAGCAAGACCAGGGATCGAACCCACATCCTCATGGATCCTAGTCAGGATTGTTAACCACTGAGCCATGAAGGGGATTTCCGTGGTGCTGGTTTCTGATACCTTTGAGGATTTTGTGGAATAAATTGAGTTGGTTTTTCTCTAGCTCTACAGATGACTTAAGATTCAGCTTTATGAGCTCTGCTAATTCAGGTACTACTCACCCTTCTGATTTCCGCCTTCAAAAGCTTTGTAGCTGTTGTTTCCTCTTATTCTCCCTGTCCTTGTAATTTTATGTTTTGTTCTCGTTTTTGATTTTTTGGTTTTTTGTTTTTAGGGGGGCTGTGCCTGAAACATGTAAAAGTTCCCAGGCCAGAGATTGAACCCACACCACACAGTGACATTGCCAGAATCCTTAACATGCTGAGCCACTAGGGAACTCCCTGTTTCATCTTTGAATTTCCTTAATGGGGAAGAAACTTAGACATATGTTATATATCAGTTGAATTATAATCATATTTAGAAACTCCTAAAGCTAATTTTCCAAACCCAATGATAGCAACATTTATTATTTATTGTGATCCAAGCAGTCATTTAATTACTTAACATAAATTAGTTCATTTCAGCCTCATACCAACCCTAAGGGTTAAGTACAATTATTATCAAACAGGGAAACTGAGGCAGAGAGAGGTTATTAAAACCTCCCAATGAGTAAATGGTAGAACAGGAATTCAAGTGCAGAAATTTGGCTCCATGTTTGAAACCTGTTTTTTTTAATTAAAAAAAATTTTTTTAAACACATCTTTATTATAGTTGATTTATAGTGTTCTGTCAATTTCTGCCATAATATCTGAAGACTGTCTTGCCTAAGGAATATTACTACTTTTCTCTCTTACTCTAAGACCTAGTTACCCAAAGACGAAGAAGGCAACAGGGATCTGGTTGGGATTCCTTTCAACAGCTCTTTTCTGGTTAAATGACATCTTGGTTCTGCCTGTTATGTATCAGGCACTGTTCATAATTCTCATTCACACTGGGACAGGGATGTAAAGTCATTTGCTGGAGTTACTCATAGTAACTGGAAGAGCCTAGATTCAAATTCAAGTCCATATGGCTTCAAGATGAAGGATGATGCTGGGGTGGGCTCAAAATTTTCAGGGACCCCAGTTATGTGCTTGTTGGATCTCTGTTGTCTGCATCGCTTATCTCCAATCTTCTCTTTAAATCTTTTTAACTTTTTAATAGTTTATTTAATGTTTATTGGCTGTTCCCAATTCAGTCTTTTGTATCTCTCTCTTTTTTTTTTCATTGTGTTTATTTTCTTTCACTCCAGTCATTGTTCGTCTATTTTCTTTACTTCTTTCTTGAGTTCTGACAGTTCACTTTTCATCTCCTTCTATTGTTTTGGCATCTTTTCCCCAAGATCTTGCAACTCTTCTTTGTCCTCTTACTTTCTGGAGATTATTGTCTTACTGCATGTTTTTGAAATTCATGGTGAAATATTTATGTCAAAATGTTCTGATCTCTAACATTTTCAGGTTCTTCAACTGTCAAACTGTGTGTGTTCTTCAAACTGTGTTTCCTTCTTCCTCTTGTCTTCCAGCATTTTTGTGTAGCGTCTATGCTGCTTTGTTGTAAATTACTCATCGGTGGAGGAGGTGAGTTTTTCCTGGACCAGCTATTGGAGGAGATTCATGTGTTAGTGGGGTCAGGGCCATGTCCCAGGCTAACTGGAATTTGTGTGTGTATACTTGTTTAGATTTATTTCTTCCCAGAGAGATTGACCACTTTCTGTAATTATGGTTTACCAATATGATTTCTTCTCTTTTTTGGCCACACCTGTGGCATGTGGATGTTCCCCGGCCAGGGATCAAACCCACACCACAGCAGTGACAATGCTACATCTTTAACTCCCTGAGACACCAGGGAACTCCACCAAAATGATTTCTTATTCCATCTTCTCTGCATTTGGGAAGAAAACTAGATTTAGGGAAGCTTCTCTAACAGCTGGAATACTCCTAAAACATGTTTAGACGCAAGAGTTTGGGGGGTTGCCCATCAAAGTTGCCTCTCATCTTTAAGAAGGGTGCTTTTTCTGCTTTCCTGAGAGCTGTGGCCATGGCATTTTCTCCCTGAAGCATCCTTTCTCTGTATAAGGACCCTATCACCCTCTGTTCATGACAGTCCTTTTCCCAATTGTATGGACCTGGGTGTTAGCTGCCTCTAAGTTGCTCTCAAAATGGCATTTGCATTTTTGTTTCTCATCCTCCTTGTTGCTTTTGGATCCATTCCAGGGAGAGAGGGGAAAGGTAACTGAATAACCATCTTCAAACCAAACTCCCTCTGCTTGCTTTCTCAAACCTGTTGCACAACTTCATATTGACTGAGCTGTGGTTAGGACTGCCATTTATATCTCATGTCTTGCTCATTCTCATTTTTTCTCTCTTCCTTTCTACCTTTGTGGTTGCTGGCTTTTCCTCAAGAAGTGTGCATAGGAGGTCAACTTTCTGGGTCTGCTGAGAAGTAGAGTCCAAGATGGGGTTAAATGAACCTACAAGAAAAATTAGAGGAGTTGGGTAAGTTCTGGAGACCATGATGCAGGTTGGATCTGAGTGATGGAGAGAAAGAGAGAGAGGGAGGAGGAGGAGGAGGTAGGGTAGGGGTGTTCTAGACTGCGTTTAGTCCAAGGAAATGTTTGATAGAGACACTGGAGTGTCCCCTGTCTCCCAGAAACAGCCTCATTATCTCTGCTACATTCAGTCATTGACTGACAAATGTGTCAATGGATTTGAGGCACCAAAGTGGAGCCAGTGTTAACTGTACTCCCCTCCCCATAATCAGAGATCTACAAGCTGCATGCTCGTGGCAGCCACACATCATTGGTTGCCACTTTTTTTTTTTCACCTGACATTTAATGAAGATTTTAGCAGTACACAGAATTCTAGATTCAAATAATTTTCCCTTAGAACTTTTTTTTTTTTTTTTAAGGGCCACTCCCTCAGCATCTGGAGGTTCCCAGGCTAGGGGTCGAATCAGAACTGTAGCTGGGCCTATGCCAGAGCCACAGCAACACCAGATCCAAGTTGTGTCTGTGACCTACACCAAAGCTCATGACAACACTGGATCCTTAACCCACTGAGTGAGGCCAGGGATCGAACCTGTGTCCTAATGGATACTAGTCAGAATCGTTTTCCCTGAGCCACAATGGGAGCTCCAAAACTTTTTTTTTTTTTTTTTAATGGCTGTATGCAGCATGTGGAAGTTCCCAGGCCAGGGATTGAATTTGAGCCACAACCTACACTGCAACTGCAGCAATGCCCAATCCTTTAACCCACTGGGCTAGTCAGGGATCGAACCCTCACCTCCCCAGCGAGCCAAGCTGCTATACTCAGATTCCTAGTCCACTGCGCCACAACAGGAACTCCTCCCTTAGAACTTTGAAGGAATTAGATCCATTGTCTCCTAGAATCCGTTTGTTGATGAGAAATCAGATGCCAATCTGACTTCTGATTTTCTTTTTTGTTGTTATTTTTGTGTGTCTTTTTAGGGCCACACCCATGGTATATGGAGGTTCCCAGGCTAGGCGTCAGATTGGAGCTATAGCTTCTGGCCTACACCCACAGCCACAGCAATGCAGGATCCAAGCCACATCTGCAACCTACACCACAGCTCACGGCACCACCGGGTCCTTAACCCACTGATCGAGGCCAGGGATTGAACCGTGTCCTCATGGATACTGGTCAGGTTTGTTACCACTGAGCCAAGACGGGAACTCCCTGACTTCTGATTTTCAAAGAATGTCTCTTTGTCTCCCTCTCTCCCTCCCCTTCCTTGTTTCTTCTCTCCCTCTCTCTGCTTTGAGATCTACCCTATTCTCAGTATGCAGAAATGTTAAAGATGTGCCAGGCTGTTAGTGTTCAGTTTTAAAATCTGAAAACTATGTTTCTTTGGAGCCCTGGGAAAGTTTCTTATATTATTTATTTGCTACACTGCCTCTGTTTTTTCTCTGGAACTTCTGTTAGACAATTAACTTTCCAGATGGCCACTTTAACTTCTTTTTTCTCTCAGGTTTCCAGTTCTTTGCGGTACCTTCTGGGAAATCTCCTTGACTTTATTTTCCAATTAGTCTATTAATTTTTTTTATTAATAGAAAATCTATGATTGTTCTTTTCTTTTCTTTTAGGGCCTCACCCTCCACAGATGGAGGTTCCCAGGCTAGGGGTCCAATCGGATGTACAGCTACCGGTCTATGCTAGAGCCGCAGCAACACAGGATCAGAGCCATGTCTGCGACCTACACCACAGCTCACCACTGTGCTGGATCCTTAACCTACTGAGTGAGGCCAGGGATAGAACCCGCATCCTCACGGACCCTAGTCAGGTTTGTTAACCACTGAGCCACCAAGGGAACTCCTGATTGTTCTTTTTTAATAGCATCCTGCTCGCGTTTTTATCCATATCCATACCACATCTCAAAAACTCTGGGGCTATTACTTAAAGGGCTATTACTAAAATATTACTTATATTTTCTTCTCTTCACTGAATTACCTGTTGCTTTTGGAGTGATTTGTTCTGTTTGCATGTCTTTGTCATTTCATGCACAGGTCCTTCTATAAGATGATTGTCAGTCCCTACATATTAATGGGGAATGGTGTTGATTTTTCTCCAGAGCTGCTATGGGTTTCCTTGCTGGCTTAGACGTGGGTCTCTTTGCCTCCCAGGTCTCTCCTAGGAATGGGCAGCTGGCGGCAGCTCAGCAGTGTTGCCAGAGCTCAGCTGCAGGCATACTACTCTTTTGGATTCGCTTGTAGATGTCTAGACCCAAGCTGCGGCTTCCCAAATGTGTACGTAGAGGGCTGTACTAATTGGTCCTGGCACCCCACCTCCGCACCCCAGGAGTCCTGATTGGCCTCTGGAGGTAGGTTTAATATCTTTAGAGAAGAGCCTGGAGGAAACGCTGAGCTTCCTATGATCGCTCTCTTAGCAGGTAGGCTGAAAAGGGAAAGTGGGAGGGGCCACTTTGAATTAACCCTTTCATTCAGGCACCCTTCTTCTTGCCCTGGCCTCTTTCACACCTGCCAACTGCAGCCTGTTTCTAAAAGCGCCCCCCCTCCCCAGGCCCCTGCACCATGTCTTAGGGCCATTGGCTTTGTCCTTTGCTGGGGTTTCCTCCTGCATATTTTGGGATACTTGGTTTCACCCTGTTTATTCATGAAGTATCTGATTGTCTGCTCTCATCTACAAGGAACGTGTGAAACCTCTCACCTACCCACGGTCCCTTTCCCACTTTCCTCAATAATATGAGTTTCCTCCTTCACTATCGCTTCACTGAGGGCTCAGGTAGAGAGGAAACAACGGGTGTGCGCAGCCTGCCAATTGGAACCTTAAAATCCCCTGCCGCCTCACCTGCCCCACAGCAAGGCAAGAATTTCAATGCCTCCTAAGTCACTTTTTTGTGTGTGTCTTTTTTTGTCTTTTTAGGGTCTCATCCGCAGCCTATGGAGGTTCCCAGGCTAGGAGTCTAATCAGAGCTCTAGCCGCCAGCCTACACCACAGCCACAGCAATGCCAGATCCAAGCTGTGTCTGCAACCTACACCATAGCTCACGGCAACACCGGATCCATAACCCACTAAGTGAGGCCAGGGATCGAACCTGCAATCTCATGGTTCCTAGTCAGATTCATTTCCACTGTGCCATGACAGGAGCTCCAATGGGACAGTTTTTTGTTTTTGTTTTTGTCTTTTTGTCTTTTTTTTTTTTTTTTTGCTATTTCTTGGGCCGCTCCTGCGGCATATGGAGGTTCCCAGGCTAGGGGTCAAATCGGAGCTGTAGCCGCCAGCCTACGCCAGAGCCACAGCAACACGGGATCCGAGCCATGTCTGCAACCCACACCACAGCTCACGGCAACGCCGGATCGTTAACCCACTGAGCAAGGGCAGGGACCGAACCCGCAACCTCATGGTTCCTAGTCGGATTCGTTAGCCACTGAGCCACGACAGGAACTCCTCTTTTTGTCTTTTTTTAAGGCCGCACCCACAGCACATGGAGGTCCCAGGCTAGGGGTCGAATCAGAGCTGTAGCTGTCGACCTACACCACAGCTACAGCAGTGTTGGCTCTTAGCCCTCTCTGCATCCTACACCACAGCTCATGATAACGCTGGATCCTTAACCCCCTGAGCGAGCCCAGGGATCGAACCTGCATCTTCATGGAGGCTAGTCGGATTTGTTTCCTCTGAGCCACGATAGGAACTCTAATTCACTTTTTGAATCCTCTCGCTCTCCAAAGCACAGGGTTTCCTCTGCCGCTTTATTAAGTGAAGGTGTGTTTTCTCTCACTTCCTTACCCCCACTGAGCCTGGCGGGGCAATAAGTGGCCTCCTTGCTACTCATTGCTGGTACAAGACTGACTTTCCCTCCCCGCCAATACCATGTCATCAGAACATGACCTGCTACCCTCCTGCAGCACCCATCTACCACCAGCTAGTCATTTCGCTTTATCCCCTGAAGATTTCAGCTACTGGCTCACCATCACTCTCTATCACACTACATCTTTCATAATTCATGATGTTGTGATAGCCACATAGATGGGATTTCCAATATCCAGCAACTCAGTTCCTTGACCTCGTCTGTTTCATGGATCATGTTCTCCAATGTCACTCCCTTGACCTCATCATCACCAATGTCCGTTTCAAGCATCCACTCTTTGACCATCACCTAAATAACCAGTTTACTTCTTCTAGCGCTCAAACTCCAGCAATTCTTATCAGACCTTTTAGCCCATTGATTCTACCTTTTCACTACGCCTCAGTGTTCTTATTTTGCGTCTTACCTAACGTAAATATAAATCCTAGAATCCCACTCTTAATAAATAATGCTCCCTTACCCCCTTCTCGTCACGCTGCATCCCCCTTACCTGCAGGTTCACTTTCCATGGTTTCAGTCAATCACAATCCACTGCAATCTGAGGATGTTAAATGGAAGAATCCCAGAAATAAACAATAATTTCTCAACTGCGGGCTCTTCTGAGGAGCGTGATGAAACCTTGCCCTGGACCCCTCTCTATCCTGCCCGCTCTCCCCAGCCACTGACATCGTCTGCTCCTGACATCTACCCATCGTCATCCTCACGTCTCAGTGACCAAGGACCACCTGAAGCCAATGAGCCTCCTTCTGATGTATGGTCAGAAGGGCAATAGCAGCCTAACACTATGTCCCAATGCCCACATCACTCACCTCGCTTCATCTCATCAAGTAGGCACTTCATCATCTCACCTCATCACAGAAGAAGCATGAGTAGAGTATAATAAGTTTTTTGAGAGAGAGACTACATTTGCCTAACTTTTATATTATTATAATTATTCATTTTTATGATTAGTTATTGTTAATCTCTTACTGTGCCTAACTTCGAAATTCAGCTATCATGGGTATTTATGTAGGGGAAATGACAGAGTCACAAACAGGGTTGGGTACGATGCATGTTTTGAAGCATCCACTGGAGGTCTTGAAACATTTCCCATGGGTAAGGTGGGGCTACTCTACTCACCTGGAAAAATCCCAAACCTAGTTATTTTCTGCCTACTTTACCTAAACCCACGCGATGATTAGGCTGCTTGTAAACATACAGCCATGTTGACAGGTTGCACTTTATAATTTTGGTACTTTTGTTGGAGTTTGTTCTCTAGCCCAGAGCATGATGTATCTTGTTCAGTGACGCCTGCCCCTCAAAAAGAATGTGTATTCTGTGGTTGTGGGTGGAGTGTCCCATCAGGGTCACTTAAGTCAAGTTGATTGTGTCAGTCAGGTTTCTAGACTGGTCCTGATAGTCTGTTTCCTTTTTCTACTGATTACTGAGAGCAGAGGGTTGAAGCGTTCAACTATAATTGTGGATTTGTCTATTTCTCCCTTAATCAGTCTTTAATCTTCTCTCACTTGTCTCGTCATTTACTTTGAAATTCTGTTGTTAGGTGCATACGCATTGAGGGCTGTTATGTTTTCGTAGTGAATTGACCCTTTATCATTATGCAGTGTCTGTCTTTATTATTCCTAGTAATATCCCTTTGCTCTGAAGTCTTTCATGTTTCAGCTTCCTTTTGACTAGTATTTGCATAGCATGTCTTTTTCATCCTTTTTCTTTTATCCCATCCATATGTTTATATTAAAAATGGGTTTCTCGTAGACAGCATATGGTTGAGTCTTTTTTTACACATCCTGACAATGTCTGCTTTTAATTGGGGTGTTGAGATTCTTTACATCAAAGCTAATTATTGGAATGTTTGGGTTTTTTTTGTTTTGTTTTGTTTTGTCTTTTTGCCTTTTCTAGGGCCACACCTGTGGCATTTGGAGGTTCCCAGGCTAAGGGTCTAATCGGAGCTGTAGCCTCCTGCCTACACCACAGCCACAGCAACACAGGATCCGAGCCACGTCTTCGACCTACACCACAGCTCACGGCAACGCCAGATCCTTAACCCACTGAGCAAGGCCAGGGATGGAACCTGCAACCTCATGGTTCCTAGTCGGATTCGTTAGCCACTGAGCCACGACAGGAACTCCTGGTTGGGCTTAATTCTGCTATCCTGCCAGTTGTTTTCTGTTCTTTGTGCTTTTTCCCCCCTCTTTTTCTATCTCCTTTGGGTTTTGAGTATTTCTATAATTCAATGTCATCTCCACTTTGGCTTATTAGTTATGGCCCTTAAAAAATTATTTAATGGTTGCCCTGGAGCTTCTAATGTATGTCGTCAATTAATTACAGTCATTCTCTAAGGAGTATTATAGCACTTCATGAATGGTATATGACCTTAAAACAGTATACTTCCAATACTTTCCTCTGATGCTTTGTGCTATTTTGTCTTACATTTTGCTCTTACATATTTTGTAAACCCCACAATACATTTTTTTATTATTTATTTATTTTTTGTCTTTTTTTTCTATGGCTGCTTCCTGCAGCATATGGAGGTTCCCAGGCTAAGGGTCTAATCGGAGCTGTAGCCGCCGGCCTACACCACAGCCACAGCAACTCGGGATCCGAGCCATGTCTGCAACCTACACCACAGCTCACGGCAATGCCAGATCCTTAACCCACTGAGCAAGGCCAGGGATCGAACCCGCAGCCTTATGGTTCCTAGTCGAATTCGTTAACTGCTGCGCCACTACGGGAACTCCAGTACATTTTTTAAAATCATATTTGCTTTTGACCAGAGGATAAACTATGACTCTCAAGTCAGCCACACATTTTTGTAAATAAAGTTTTATTGGAATACAGTCATGCCCATAGATTACATATTATCTAGGGCTATTTTTATGCTACAGCTGCAGAGCTGAGTCATTGCAGCAGACATCATATGGTCTATGAGCCTAAAATGTTTACTATTTGGCCCTTTAACAAAATATTAGCTGGCTCTTGCTTTAGAAAATTATCTGTTTGGAGTTCCCATCGTAGCTCAGTGGTAACAAAACTGACTAGTACCCATGAGGATACAGATTCGATCCCTGGCCTCGTTCAGTGGGTTAAAGGATCCAGCGTTGCCATGAGCTGTGGTGTAGGTCACAGACAAGTCTCGGATCTGGCATTGCTGTGGCTGTGATGTGGGCTGGTGGCTCTAGCTCCAATTCCACCCCTAGCATAGGAACTTCCATATGCTGCAGGTGTAGCCCTAAAAAGAAAAAAAAAAGGAAAGAAAGAAAGGAAGAAAAAGAAAATTATCTGTTAGAACAATGAAAAAGAATTAATTTAGGAGTTCCCTGGTGGCTCCACAGGTTAAGGATCTGGAGTTGTCACCGCTGTGGCTTGGGTTGCTGCTTTGGTGCGCTGGCCTGGTAACTTTCACACACCATGGCCATGGCCAAAAAAAAAAAAAAAAGTAAGGAAAGAAAAGAAAAAAAGAATTCACTTACGCTTCATTTGGAGCATCTCTGTAGCTCTTTATTTCTTTTTGTGGATCTAAGTTTCTGGGTGGTAACATACTCCTTCTGCCTGAAGAACTTCCTCTAACATTTCAGCAGGTCTGCTGGCATTGACTTCTCTCAATCTAGGCTATTGTTTTCTCTGGGAAAGTGTTTATTTTGCCTTCAATTTTGAAAGACATTTCATGAGGCGTGGAATTCTGGATCAACAGCTTTTTTTTTTTTCAGTATTTTTAACTCCACTGTCTTCTGCTAGCATAGTTTCTGATGAGATTCTATTATAAGTTTTCCCTTTGCTCTTTGAATAGAATGCCAATATAACATAATGTGAATATAAGTCTTCTCCCTTCCCCCCTGCCCCCCACCTGTTGCCTTCAAGATTCTCACTTTAAAACTGGTTTTCAGCAGTTAGACTATGAGGTATCCTGGTGATTTCGATTTTATTTGTTTGGTGTTTGTCCTTCTTGGTTCTCTGAATTTTTTGGATCTATGGTTTGATGTATTTCATTGGGTTTGTTTGGTTGGTGTTGGGGGTTTTTTGTTTGTTTGTTTTTGTTTTTGTAACAGCCACACTTGTGGCGTATGGAAGTTTGCAGGCTAGGGGTCCAATTGGAGCTGCAGCTGCAAGCCTATACCACAGCCACAGAACCAATGGATCCAAGTCACATGTACAACCTACACCACAGTTTGTGGCAATGCCAGATCCTTAACCCATTGAGTGAGGCCAGGGATTAAACCTGCATCCTCGGAGTTCCCGTCGTGGCCCAGTGGTTAACAAATACGACTAGGAACCATGAGGTTGTGGGTTCGGTCCCTGCCCTTGCTCAGTGGGTTAATGATCCGGCATTGCCGTGAGCTGTGGTGTAGGTCACAGACCCGGTTCGGATCCCCCATTGCTGTGGCTCTGGTGTAGACTGGCGGCTACAGCTCTGACTCGACCCCTAGCCTGGGACCCTCCATATGCCGCGGGAGCGGCCCAAGAAATAGAAAAAAAAGACAAAAAAAAACCCCTGCATCCTCATGGGCACAATGTCAGATTCTTAACCTGCTGAGCCACAATGGGAACTCTGTCTTAACTTTCTTGTAATAGTTATGTTGGACTTTATTGTCATTTTTAAAACTGGATGTGGGCCTAATAAACTTCCTTTAAACTTTTAAAATTCTCTCAAATTCTATTCCTATAGATGCCTACATGCTGACATACAAATCACTGAAAAGATACTCCTTGCTGCCAGCAGAGGGCACCCTCATGGTTCACACACTTTTCAGCAAGTGCGTGCAGGAGTCCAGAGGAGCTTTTGGTGTGGGAAATATGTGCCCAGGGTTTCTGATTATCATGTTTCCTCAACAGGCACCTGTTTGACTGGCATTTCCTGGCACATACCCATCTGAGCATATTTCTTGGTTGGCTGAGTTTGGCTTGAAGAGAGATTTCAGTAAATCATTGCTTCATACCATCAGGTAAGATTTCCTTAGCTTGGAAACCAACTTAAGCAGAGTGATGAAAATAAACATGATCTTGAGAAACTCTACATGGGTTTTGCTGTTATACTAATAGGGTGTTAATTAGTAAAGAGCACTGAGCTTTTTTTACTGCCAATCTAAACAAACTGGCTTTGTTTTTGGCTGTGGGCCCTACAACTGCATCTCAAAGTGATTTGCAAACATTAATTAAATACTTCAATGCACATCCAAGTGGTAGGTATCATCAAGCCCTCCTCCAAGATGTGGAAAACAGATGCCCTAAGCCAGTTTATGACTTAGCTGAGGTTAGCACCAAGCTGGGGCTGGATTTAGAATTCCGCAAACAGTTCCAAGACTGTACCTGTTTCCCGAGACCTCTCCAGCACGTCATCACTTTTCCGCAGACATGGACACCTCTTCCTTCACCAGCATTTACAGCATCAGAACATTCCAGAATAGTGCTGCTGTCTCATGCCTGTTTGTCCCTGTTGATAGCTTTTAACCTGTCAGCTTCCGGTCTGAGAACTTTTGTTTCAGAAAAAAAAAATGGGATCTTCAAGATCATCAGTGATGCACAGACTTCACCTGGATATGTCGCAGTACCTGCCACACTGTAAGCACATTCCTGGTCATCATTTAATGTCCTCTCTGAAAAGGGAGGCTTCGTGTTTCTATCCTGGTGGGACCCAGGTCCTGGACCACAGGGCTTGCTGGGTTCGAGCGTGGGAAATGCTCAGGCTCTGTGAGGAGGAAAGGGCTCTTTCCCCGAGTCTCCTATTCTCAGGAAACAAACAGCACAGGGAGCTGTAGCAAGGAAGCGCCTCAGGCATTTCACCACTGTGTGCCCAAGGCAAGGCGGACGGTCCGACCGGGGGCTGTGGTTCACAGACAGGTTGGGCCAGTTTCAAATGGAGGGGGTGGCCCAGGGGCCAGCCTGGCTGCTGGGAGTGAGCCCTGCAGAGTGTTGGGCTCAGCACTTCGGGTCTGTCCACCCCAACACGTGCTATACGTGCAAACTGGCGGCGGTAACACACGCTGCACTTTACTGTCTGCTTCCAGGCGTGATGTCAGGCTGACCAGTCCAGTGGGGACCGGCATCTGAGATCAAGCTAATGACTCCACTCTGCTGCATTGGTAAATAGTCTCAAAGGGTTTTCCTACGAGATGAGTAGCCGGAACTCGGAACACAAAGCTTGCACTTGGCTCCTTCCCAAGGCAGGCGCGCCAGGGGGATCCCTCCGCCTTAGTTAACTAAGAACGGGGTCCGGGGGAACCCTGACCTCTGGCCGGACACTCAGCCGGGGATGCTTGACTGGGATAAGAGCTGTCACCTGTGCGTGCTGTTTGCTTTCTGTCACCTGTTTCGCTGCTTTCCTTACTTTCCCAAGGCAGAGCAGAGCCCCATAAGTAATTAACCCTTCACAAGCTGAGTCACTGGACTCCTGCTAATACGGAATTAGAGCGTTTGGCTGAAGCAGCTTACATCTGTAAATATGTTATGGGTTTCTGGCGCCTCTGGCAGTACTCCCTATGGATTTCTGGAATCACTTGCAGGACATGAGGTAGGTTAAAGATCCCTGGGTGGGGAGTGGGCACGTCGCTCCAGCCTCTGGGTGCCCGGGACCTTGCCAGCGTCGTGAGGTAGTTGGCCCCACTGCGAGCATCACTATGGACGGCGGCTGAAGGTGACAGTATGAATGATTGAGGTGGATGCATTTCTGGCAGTCATGGGACCCCAGCTCAGTGGCCAGACACCTTTCTTCTGCACAAATTAGGAGCAAGTTGCGGTGATGTTGCACCTCTTAATCAGCCCCTATAAATACTTCCAGAGCCAAGAGTTCTGTGAGTGTCATACAGAGGGCTGGAATGGAGCCCATTCATTCTGCTCATATGTACTGGGCCCAAAGGAGGAGAGAGGGAAGAGAAAGAGAAGAAGAAAGGCGCCCGGAATTTGGTCAAATAAGAATCCTGAGATCCCGAGGTGGCCAGACTCACACAGGGAAGAGAGGAGACAATGACAGATCTAGGGCATCCCTTGAGTACACGCTGCTATACATACACTGATACACAGTCAAACCTCCTGAACAGCACAATATAAATCATCACTAAATGCTGTATTAAACAGTATTTTCAAATACCTGTTGTCAAGAAAGTCAGGAAAATCTCTAAGACCCAATGCAAACCAGAGCAGGGATCCAGAGAGGTGTGAAATAGTCAGCGGTGACCCTAGGGGCTTATGACCACCCCCCACCACCTGGAACTTCATTTGTGGGTCCACACAAAGGACCAAAGGCTCCCAGGCTGGAGGAGACACAAATAAAGCTCTCAAGCACCACACCGCCAGTGACAGAAGGAACCGGAGAAAATTCTGACCTCACAAAAAAGAAGCCTAATTGGAGCCATAGCCACAATAACGCCAGATTCAAGCCAAGCCACATTTGCAACCTACTCCACAGCAACACCGGATCCTTAACCCACTGAGCAAGGCCAGGGATCGTACCTTCATCTTCATGAATTCTTGTTATGTTCTTAACCTGCTGAGCTACAGTGGGAACTCCTAGGTTATTTTGTTTTAAATAATCCTGCTTGGATAGGATGGGTATTGTGGGAGACACTGAAAGCCGACTCAACCCCAAATCCATTCCTGGGCAGTTTGTGCAGCCTCCTTTGTCTTGCCTCCAGGAGGAATAGCTCTGGGCACAAGTCCATCTAAAAAGAAAGAGAGTAAGACCCCAGGGGGAGGCTTGTTCCAGTGGAGGGAGTCCAGGAGCCAAGAATTGTAGCGATGTCAGCTGTGCTTGGACTGTCTGTGAGGAGAGGACACTGAGCGTTAAGGCTGATGGACTAATCTCACCAGACATAAGCAGTGTTCACTGCAGCTCTGGCGGCCAGAGAGCACACAGCCAACTACTCAACCACGACTGGAAGTGAAAGACCAGAGAACCAGTCCCCTGAGAGAGCATCCAAACTCCTCTGGTCAGGGGGGCACTGAACATGGCCAAGGTGCCTACACAGGTGGGGCAAGAGTAAAGAGACAAGACGCCCAAAGGCATATTTCAGAGGTGATGTCACAGCTGAAAGCCTAGGACAGCTCATGCGATGCTGCATTTTCCAGAGGCTGGGAAAGGAGTGTTCATCACAAGTGTCCCAGTGCCCAGCAGTGGATGATGGCTCCAGAGCCCTGCTCGGTGCTTTCTAGGTGTCATCCCTTTACTATGCACAGTCCTGGAAGAAGGGCACTGGGCTACTCCCAGGGTAAAGGTGACTAGGGCAGAAGGGTGGCAGCCAGGCCTTGGGCCAGCTATAGCTCAGATGCCCTTGCTTTATCTATTTATTTGCTTATTTATTTATTTAGGTGTATTTTAGATCTGTCCCTTACTTATTCTTGCAGTTGTTGGTTTTTTTAAATTTTTTATTGAGGTAGAGTTGATTTACAATGTTTCAAGTATATAGCTAAGTGATTCAGTTATATATACATATGTGTGTGTATTCTTTTTCAGATGTTTTTCCATTATAGGTTATTATAACATACTGAATATAGTTCCCTGTGCTGAAGTAGGTCCTTGTTGTTTATCTTTTTTTACATATAGTAGTGTCTATCTGTTAATCCCAAACTCCTAATTTATCCCTCTCTGCTGCCCCCCTTTAGTAACCATGCTTTTTTTTCTATTCCTGTATTTCTGTTTTATTGTAAATAATTTCCTTTGTATAATTTTTTCTAGATTCCATATATAAGGGAAATCATATGATATTTGTCTTTCTCTAGCTTATTTCATTTAGTATGACAATCTCTAGGTCCATCCATGTTGCCGCAAATGGCATTATTTCATTCGTTTTTATGGCTAAGTAATATTCCATTGTGTATATATTACCACATCTTCTTTATCTAATCATCTGACAAGGCCGTGCTCTTAATCCCTGTTCTGTTCACTTCATTTGTTCAAAAATAAATAAATAAATGCAAAAACAAACTATTATTTTTTTTACCTACTATATTTAGCAAATTAAAACAAACAAAAAATGACTGTGAAAGGGGCAGCCACACCTAATCATGAGCCCAAACCCTCTGGAAAGGCGCCCACACCTTGAGTCAGCAATTGTTTCCATGATAAACACATTCCAAGGTCTCTGAAATTTACCTTAAGAAAACAGCAGAAATGTGGACATAGCTTTTCAGTTCATTCTCTTGGATATTCTAGCCATAAAGAGGAAGAATTGTTGTCTCTCCTCCTTTCAAATGTCCATGTACCATGTCTAGCTTAGTTGACAACATTCAGAACTACCAGCTCCAGGTTAAGTGATTGTTACCTGCAACCCCGCCCACTTCTCTGCCCACCTGTCTACCCACCCTCTGCCTAACTCCGCTAGAAAGGAGAAGGTGCTAATTTGATTGGCCAAAACCCAGGAAACTGGTAGTGGGCGGGGTCGCTGTCTATTAAAGGTGCAGGCAGCCTGCCTTGTCCCCTTCTGAATGCATCAGAACCTTAGGCTGCACTCTGCCCTGCCCCTCTGAGGACTGGCCTGAGCAAGCTGTTCATTGCTTCTTATACCAAGGAACTCACCAGAAGGGGACAAGACCCCAAGACTGAGGCTCAGGCTGAGGCAGCATCTAAGCTGCCTGCTCCAATCGGGCCTTTGATTAGGTTTGCACAGGAGGTCACTAGGCTCTAGTCCAGCTTGCAAATGACACTTGAGTGCCCTTCTGTTCTTCTGGGTTCAGATGCACTCCCTCAGGGGTCTCACAGCGGGAGAAGGCATTGGTGAAATGGGATTCGGGCTTCCTTTGGATCTTCTGGCCAAATACTATCAATTTCCACCGGAAACCCCGCCTTTATTCTGCTCTAGCTTTGCAACACTCCCCCCCACCCCCCCCCACCCCCGCGCGCACTGAAAGGAGATGCCGGGGTTGCAAAGCTAGAGGAAAAAATAAAATTTACGGAGAAATCGTCACAGGCTATTTAGACGGTGTCATGAAGCATGAGTCATTATAAACTTGTCCTTCCTAGAAAAAGGTGTTGGGGTATTGTGATGGCCCTAGCGGGTGCAGAGAAGCACCTTACCATGGTCTGTCCATCTCCCGCCCACTCAACAACAAACAACTTGGAAGAAGCCAAGGCAATACTTAAAACTTGCAGAAATTAGGTAATTGATCACTCTGTAAGTTAATTTTTGGTAAATTTGATCTGCTTTGGAAAGCAGCTAAAGCTTTTAAAAATCTTAACAATCTTAACAGAGAAACACTTTGGTTTTACCCTGAATTTAGCAGTGATGGCTCAAAAGTTTTTCTGTTGATTAGTACAGTGGCTGCTGGTTTTATATTTCTATTATTTTTACTCTATTAAAGTATTCTCTATCTACATTTTAAAGCGTTTTTATCAGTATTTTTAAACAGTATTTCGAGTTAAAGTTTTATTTCTCCAAATCTATTAAAGGAAATTACTCTAGTGTAACCTTAGGGGTTTTTTCCTTCTACCCTCAGAGCTTTGCAGGGGAATGTCTTAGGACAAGAGTAGGCATTTTGTAATTCACATGCCACTTGCTTGCTAGGTAGATGACATGACTGGAGAGAAAATAGTTCTATTTCTGTTGTCTTTGGTATGTTTGTCAGGGACAGGACATCCTAATAAAGACAACAATTCTTTTTTTGCAGGGGGTTTAGATATAGATCTTAATTAGCCTTGATTTTACAAAGGTACATTTTAAATGTATTAATTTCTGTTACCTAGGAAAATCAGATAATGCTGTTCATATCTGGAAGCTGTCTAGTTAGCAGATTATTGCTCAGACAAGTCACTAATTGAAATTCACCATGAAGGGAAATGAAAAGGAATACAAGTGGTTCCTTTTGACAGATTATGACATAGAATGCACAGATCTATTTTAACTGCTCACAGCAACCAAAACAAACCAAAATTGCCTAGCAGGTCTAGAAGGAAGAATTTTAGAATTCTAGAAGTCGGTTCCCTTCTCCCTTTTTCTGTCCATGTTTCCTAACTAGGAAAATAACTGGCATTCCTTTGTTCTCTGTGATAGGTTATATCTCTTTCCCCATTTGTGTGCCATTATCCTGTGTTGTGTTCTTGAAAATAATAATAACTGCACCTTCTACTCTTTCCTGGCTTCCATTCCTAAGCACCACACCACGCCCACTGGCAGGAGGACCTTCCCTCCTTCCACAATAGCCCAACAGAAATCCCTGGGAATGCCGGCGTCTTCAAACCAGATTGGATGTTGTAAAGCATCCTTATGTGTGAACACAGCAAGTGCACATTTGCCGTGGAGCCATGGGACCTGATAATCCACTATCCTGTTTCATTTCTTGGGGATGCATTTTGTTCTCTTGATTTAAAATTTTTTGTTTAACCTTTCCGCAAACCGGAAAACCTAGACCAACTGGACAAATTCCTACAAAGATACAAACTATCAAAAATGACTCAAAAAGAAATAGAAAATGTGCATTGACCTATAACAAAAAAAAGAAAAGAAAAGAAAAAAGAAAAAAAAAAAGATTGAACCAGAAATCAAAAAACCTCCTGCAAAGGAAATCCCAGGACCAGATGACTTCACTAGTGAATTCTTTCAAAATTGTAAAGATGAATTAACACCAATTTATCACAATCTCTTCCCAAAAAATACAGGAGGAGAGAATACCTCCTGACTCATCATAGAGGGTCAGTATTACCCTGATACCAAAATCAGATAAAATATCCCAAGAAAACTACTGACCAATATCTCTTATAAATATAGAAGCAAATGCTAGTCAACCAAATCTAGCAGCATGTAAAAAGGATTTATTCCAGGAATGAAAATTCGATTCAATGTAGAGAAATGAATCCGTGTAATACACCAGATGAACAGACTAAAGGAGGAAAAACCCATATGAGCATCTCAATAGATGCAGACAAAGCATTTAACAAGAGCCTAATACTCTTCATGATAAAAACATTCAGTAATCTAGGAAGAGAAGGGAACTTCCCCAACCTGATAAAAGGCATCTGTGAAAATTCCACAGCTTACAACTTACTTCTTGGGGAAAGACTAAATGCTTTCCTGCTAAGATCAGGAACAAGACAAGGATGTCTGCTCTTGCCATTTCTAAGCAGCCTCATCCTGGAGGCTCTAGCAAGAGCAATTCAATGAGAAAAAATAAATAAATAGAAGGCATTCATATAGCACGAGAGGAACAGAAACAGTCTCTATTTGCAGGTGACATGACCGTGACCTTGAAAGGCAGGTGCTGGAATGGTCCCTGGTCGTCTTCTAGCCTCACTGGCTTCTGCATAGGAGCTGCTGTCTGTGAGGTCTTGACATCCTCTTGGTCCCTGGCAGCATCTGCTGCTGAGATGAGGCTGCCCGTTGACAGGTTCACACTACCTTTCTCCTTTTTTTTTTTTTTTTTGTCTTTTTGCTATTTCTTTGGGCCGCTCCCGCGGCATATGGAGGTTCCCAAGCTAGGGGTCTAATCGGAGCTGCAGCCACTGGCCCACGCCAGAGCCACAGCAACGCGGGATCCAAGCCGCGTCTGCAACCTACACCACAGCTCACGGCAACGCTGGATCGTTAACCCACTGAGCAAGGGCAGGGACCGAACCCGCAACCTCATGATTCCTAGGCGGATTCATTAACCACTGTGCCACGATGGGAACTCCCACCTTTCTCCTTTTTGTCCCGAGGACAGGTCCGCTTTGTGGGGGCTGATGCTCTTGCCCATGCCTGCATCACACTGGCAGCTGTGGGGGGTTGGGGGGGTGGGCACCTGTCTCAATGAAGCTGTCCTCAGGTCCATCCACCAAGATGCCCCACTCAGCCAGAACTACAGCACTTCCCAGGTGCCGTGTTGGAGGCTGGTCTTTTAACCTCCTAGATTACCCGTGGGGGTGCTAGGCCCCAGCTTTCCTGCAGCGAAAGAAAGTGATTTGAGCAGGATCCAAAGAGCCTGAAGACATGGAGATGTGGAACACTGATTTGTAATGGATCAATATTCGAAGGGATAATTCCCATTATCAGGAAATTTGGGAAGGCCATCATCCCTTTGAGGAAAGAATCAGAGGAGAAAACACTGCTTGGTGTGGGAGGGATGGATGAGAAGGTTTTTACTGGCAGAGGGGACTGGACCATGGCAGGGAGGAGGCTGGTTCAGAGCATCCTAGCCGTGATGTGCCCAAGTAGCAGAGGCCCAAAGAGGCATGCGGGCCGTGGGCCTGGTCAGTGGCACCAGGTCTCTGGTCAGGGTCCAGGCAGATTGGGGCCCAAAGAGGGATACCAGGAGGCTGTGCCAACAGGATCAGCCCCAGGCCTTGGGGGTCAGGGAAGGAGGTTCGGTGGCTTCAAAGATGTTCACCTTGTGAGAGCAAGAGTGGCATTTCTGAAGAAAAACTTGCAACGTGTCACTCACTCATGCTTACTCAGAGAGACTGGTTTTACACCTCCACCTGTCACCTGCCGCAGGAGCAGAAAGTCCACCGGAAAAGCCGGCAAGGGCATTCCCATGGGCTGGGCAGCTGTGCAGCTCAATTTCTGTCCTTTCTACTTGGCACAGATGTCTCGACTGCCCTCTTATTCTCAGCACAAAGCCATCACTGTAGTTTCAGCCAGGATTTCTCATAATTGAGAAACTTTCCATAAAAACCATGGGTTAAAAGTGTAAATAAGTGGGTTGGCTTGTTATTCCTTTTGTTCATGGATTTTTAAAAACAGAAAAAGGCCTTGGTCAGAGTATGTGCCTGATTTTTTTTTTTTTTTCTTTTTCAACCACACCTGCAGCATATGGAAGTTCCTAGACCAGGCATCAAATCCAAGCTGCAGCTGTGACAACAGATCCTTAACCCACTGCCCCAGGCTTGGGACCAAACCCACGCCTCTACAGCAACCCGAGTTGCTGCAGAGACAACACTTGTCCTTAACTTGCTGCATCACAGTGGAACTCCAGCCCTGATTTTTCACTCAGAAAAGACCAATACTTCAACTCCTTGCTATGTAAGTGCTATGACTATGGCAGGGCGGGAACAAGTGTAAAAATGAGTCTACAGGCAGTGAGCACCACAAGTTCAAAGACAATGAGCTGGGCCTGGTCCAAAACCTATAAAAGAGAAAATATTTGGGAGTTCCCGTTGTGGCTCAGCGGTAATGGATCCAACCAGTGTCCATGAGGATGCAGGTTTAATCCCTGGCCTCGCTCAGTGGGTCAAGGATCCGGCGTTGCCATGAGCTGTGGTGTAGGTCACAGACTCGGCTTGGATCTGGCATTGCTGTGGCTGTGGTGTAGGCTGGCAACTACAGCTCCGATTTGACCCCTAGCCTGGGAACTTCCATGTGCCATGGGTGTGGCCCAAAAAAAAGAAAAAAAAAAGTGAAAACATTCCTCCCTCCCACTAGGGCACTGGGCATATATCCACTTGCCCTCTGATGTCATTCAAGTTTTTCTGATGTCTATACAGGGAACTCTGAGAAGAAAGAAACACAAAGCACATTACTTTATGATTTTTTTGGATATAATGGGAAGAGTATCAATAGGCTTCCATGTCACAAAGCCTACGTTCTAATCGGACACTTGCCACCAAGATCGGTGTGGCCATAGGTAAACTCTTTAATCTGCTTGACTCCCCCACTTTCCCTTCTGTGAAAGGGATGCTCCAATCTGCTTCCCAGGTGGTTGTGAAGATGACAGAAGACCTATTCAAGAATGTGTCCACAGCAGGTGTCACATAAATGCCTGTTCTTTTTTTTTTTTAATGTTTTTTTTTTCCGTTATAGCTGGTTTACAGTGTTCTGTCAATTTCCTGCTGCACAGCAAGGTGACCCAGTCACACATACATAATACATTCTTTTTCTCCCATTATCACGCTCCATCATAAGTGACTAGATATAGTTTAAATGCCTGTTCTTATTCCTTCCTCCAAGGGAAGGAAGAGCAGATCCAAGCTACTCTGGGATCAACAGAGGACTCTGCACTACTTTGTTTTTTGTTGTTGTTGTTGTCATTGTTGTTGTTTTTGTCTTTTGTCCTTTTTTTTTAGGGCCGCACCCATGGCATATGGAGATTCCCAGGCTAGGGGTCTAATCAGAGCTGTAGCCACTGGCCTACACCACAGCCACAGCAACGCCAGATCCAAGCTGCCTCTGCAACCTACACCACAGCTCACAGCAACGCCGGGTCCTTAACCCACTGAGTGAGGCCAGGGATCGAACGCACAACCTCATGGTTCCCAGTCAGATTCGTTTCCCCTGTGCCACAACGGGAACTCCACTCTGCACTACTTTGGAACAGACAGGTTACCCCGGACTTCCCTTACTCTTGGATGTATTTGGGTGCCCAGGCTCAGGAATCCATCTAAATAGAATTTAGTTGCACAACAGAGCCTTCACTTTGAAAATAATATCATTTGTTCACCCCTCCCTCTGCCCTCATGGCCTTTCTCAGCACCCTCCTGAATAATGCATGAACTTGGAAGGCTTGTCTTCACAGCTGCTCCAGCTCCCCATGCTGCAGCAGAAGGAGGCCGTCCACCTTCCCTCCACAGAAAGCGTCACGTCCTGGCACACAGCCCGCCTTCTCGGGTCTGGGCCTTTCACCTCCCAGGCTGACGTCAGTCCTGCCCTCCTTGGGGCTATGCATGAACTGAAGAGGGGTTCTGCAGCGAGTCCCCACCCTGGGGTTTTCAATGGCCATCACGTGGGGAGGGAAGGCAGCGGATGTGTCCTTGGCCCTGGCTGTCTCTGATGATGTGGCCCGAGAACCCTCGGGTCACCAAGCCAAGTGCTGAGTTGGCGGGAGTTCCTACAATCACAGCGTCCGGGCTTCCATGGGGCATAAAGAGGAGCATTGTCTTGGCAGCATAAGAGATGATTCAGTGAGTACGGCTGGGAGCAGGACTGCTTATTATTACCTGACCTCAGCTGATTTTGTGCCCAAACAGTGAAATATAGGCAATTCATGGAATGCCTTTCTTTCTTTGACAAGAAGTACACAACACAAGCTATGCAAGGCTGCTGCCAGTGGTATTTGCAAATGAATGTCTTACAGACCAAACTCCACATGGACTTTTTTTTCTCTTTGGTGATGAAAGATCATCCCTAAAATTTCCTTCCTTCCTTCCTTCCTTTCTTTTTGCTAAGAGCTTATATCTGCCCTGGCCTACGGGTCACACATTATGAGAAGGCTAAGACTTGTTAGTTCAGCTGGAAAATGACCTTGGTTCTCAACAGTGGAGCTGCCATTGCCAGACCCATGTATCCGACCTGAGCTGAGTCCTCACACCCAACTGATCACCCTTTACTTCCTCGTAGTCAAGCATCTCCTCTCTTTCCAAGTCCTCGGCACTGTCTCTGAGCTCCCTACTTAACCAACTCCCCAGCTACTATGCCAGCAGAGGGCCTACCACCCACCTTATCAAGATAATCAGGGTGGACATCTATAAACTATGTACTCCCTTTCCAGTTCCCCATCTGAAAACTTTTTCACTTTCCACCCCATTTCTCCCTCCATCTCTCTAGACTGAGAGGACCAGGTGTGCAGGCTTGGACTCAGAGCCAACCCTTCCCTCATGGCAAGCAAAGGGAAAGAAAGAAAGAAATTTAAGGAGTTCCTGTTGTGGTGCAGGGGAAACGAATCCGACTAGGAACCATGAGGTTGTGCGTTCGATCCCTGGCCTCACTCAGTGGGTTAAGGATCTGGTGTTGCCATAAGCTGTGGGGTAGGCCCCAGATGCGGCTCAGATCCTCATTGCTATGGCTGTGGTGTAGGCCGGCAGCTGGAGCTCCGATTCAACCCCTAGCCTGGGGACCTTCATATGCTGCAGGTGCGGCCCTCAAAAGCAAAAAGAAAGAAAGAGGAAAGAAGGAAAGAAATTTAAAACAGGAAAACAATGGGTGAAATTAATGAAACAGATCTTTGGAAAGATCAGTGATATTGACAAACTTTTAGCAAGACGGATGAACTTTTAAAAAAGACACAAATAACCAATACCAAGAGTGAAACAGAGATATCTCTACAGACTCTGCAGACATAAAAAATAAGGAAATACTTCAAATAACTCTACATCCACAAATCAGACAGGTTAGATAAAATGGAACATTCCTCGAAAAACACAAACTACCACGACTTACTATTACTATTATCTATTACTAAAGAAATAGATGTGACTAGTCTGGCCTATTAAGGAAATTGAATCTGTAATTTTTAAACTCCCAAAAAAGATCTCCAGGAACAGATGATTTCACTAGAGAATTCTATGAAACATTTAAGATTTAACACCATTCTACACAATTTCTTTCAAAAAACAAGAGGAGGAAACATTTCCCAATTTATCTTATGAAGCTAATATTACTCTGACATCGCAACCAAAGACAGCATAAAGAAACCACAGACCGTAGTTCCCATCGTGGCGCAGTGGTTAACAAATCCGACTGGGAACCGTGAGGTTGTAGGTTCAATCCCTGGCCTTGCTCAGTGGGTTAACAATCCGGCGTTGCCATGAGCTGTGGTGTAGGCTGCAGACAGGGCTCGGATCCCGTGTTGCCGTGGCCCTGGTGTAGGTCGGCGGCAACAGCTCTGATTAGACCCCTAGCCTGGAAACCTTCGTGTGCCGTGGGCGCAGCCCTAGAAAAGACAAAAAGCCAAACAAACAAACAAACAAAAAAACCCTTGCAGACCAATATCTCTTGTGAATATAGATGCAAAAATTCTGGGTTTTATTTTTTTGTTTTTTTGTTTTTTTGTTTTTTTGTTTTTTTTAAGGGCTGTATCCGAGGCATGTGGAAGTTCCCAGGCTAGGGTTAAATTAGAGCTACGGCTGCCAACCTACACCACAGCCAAGCAATATGGGATCTGAGCCTCATCTGTGACCCACACCACAGCTCATAGCAATACCAGATCCTTAACCCATTGAGCAAGGCCAGGGACTGAACCCACATCCTCACAGTTACTAGTTGGATTCGTTTCTGCTGTGCCACAACAGGAACTCCCTAATGCAAACATTCTTAACAAAATTAAAGTAACAAATAGAATTCAGTAATTCATGAAAAGAATTATACACCATGACCAAGTGGAATTTATTCCAGGGATGCAAGCAAGACTGTTTCAATTTTCTTTTTTGTACTTTTCTTTTTTCTTTTTTTGGCCAAGCCCATGGCATGCAGAAGTTCTCAGGCCAGGGATCAAACCCAAGCCACAACAGTTACCTGGGTCATAAGCAATGATGCTGCTGAGTCCTTAACTGCTAGGCCACCAGAGAACTCTGCCTGATTTAATATTTGAAATCAGTAAATACAATCCATCAAATTAATAACCTAAAGAGGAAAAATCACATGATCATATCAATTGGTGCAGGAGATATTTTTGACAAAATTCAATACCCGTTTTTGATAAAAAATTCTCAGAAAAAAATAGGATAGAGGAGAGCATCCTCAACTTGACAAAGAGCATCTACAGAAAACCCATAGCTAACTTTATACTTAATGGGGAAAGACCAAATGCTTTCTCCCTAAGATTGGGAACAGGGCTGAATAGCATTGAGAACTTTGTCTAGATACTCATATTGCAACAGAAGAAAGGCTGGGGGAAAAATGTAATTGTAATGTATACATGTAAGAATAACCTGACCCCCTTGCTGTACAGTGGGAAAATAAAAAAATAAAATAAAATAAAATAAAATAAAATAAATAAAATAAAATAAAACAAAAATTTTAAAATAATAGAACATAATATAATCATACAAATTGGAAAGAAAACAAAACTGTCTCTGTTTGCAGTTGACATGACTGTCTACATAGAAAACCCTAAGGAATATATTTTAAAACCCTCCTAAAACTAATAAGTGAACTCAGCATGGTCTCTCTATAAACATAAAAATCAGCAATGAACACATGGACATTGGAATGAAAAACACAATACCATTTACAAACTAAAGATAAAAGACTACTTAGATATAAACTGAACAAAGCATGTGCAGAACCTCTAATGCTGAATACTATATAACATTAATGAAAGAAATCAAAGAACACCCAATTAATAGGAGAGATATAATATTAGTGTTTATGGATTGGAAGACTCAACATAGTAAAAATGTCAATTCTCCCCAAACTGATATGCAAGTTTGACATGATTTCTATTAAAATTTCAGCAGGATTTTTAAAGATATACACAGATTATTCTAAAATGTATACGAACAGACAAAGGAACTAAAAAAGCTCAATTTTGAAAGAGAAAATAAAGTAGGAAGAATCAGTCTATCCAATTTCAAGACTTCCATAGCTATAGTAATCAAGACAGCATTGGGATTGATGAAGGGATAGAAGCAGAAATCAATGGAACAGAAAGCACGGAAATAGACCCTTACAAATTTGCCCAGCTCATTTTTTATTAAGATGCAAAAGCAATTTAACAGAGGAAAGATAGCCCTTTAAATAAATGCTGGAGAAAGTGGACATGAAAACAAATCAAAGAAAAAAAATGATCCTACACCTAAGTCTCATATCTTACACAAAAATTAACTCAAAACTGGATTATGGACTTCTATGTAAAATGCAAAAATATGAAACTTTTAGGAAATAAAAGCACGGGAGAAAAAATTTGAGCTCTGGACTGAGGCAAAGAGTTCTTAGACTTGACCCCAAAAGTGCAATCCCGAAAAGGAATAATTGAGAAACATCAAATTTATTTTCATAGAGCAAAGTTAAATGGATGAAAAGACAAACTACAGGGTGGGAGAAAATATTTTCAAACCATACATATGACATAGGAATAGTATCTAGACTAGATAAAGAACTTTTAAAACTCAAGAGTAAAAAAGCAAAACAATCCAAGAGTTCCCTGGTGGCCAAGCAGTTAAGGATCAGCATTGTCGTTTCTGTGGCTTGGGTTCGATCCCTGGCCCAGGAACTTCTGCATGTCTTGGGCGTGGCAAAAAAAAAAAAAAAAAAAAAAGCTAATACTCCAATTAGAAATGGACCAAAGATGGAGAAGCATTTCATTCAAGGGGATGTACAGACGGTAAATAAGCCTGTGAAAAGTCATTCAACATCATTAGCCATCAGGAAAATGCAGTTAAACCACAATGAGATATCACACTATGCCTATCAGAATGGCTAAAACAGAAAAGTACTGACACCGTAAAATGCGGTGAGGATGCTGAGAAACTGGACACACTGCTGATGGGAATGGAAAATGGTACAGCCACTGCAGAAAAAATGTGGGGCTATTTCTTTAAAAATTAAACCTTCAAATCCCATATGCTCCAGGGAATTGCACTCCTGGGTGTTTATCTCAGAGAAATGATGACTTGGGTTCACACAAAAGCATGTACCCAAATATTTATAGCAGTTTTACTCTAATAAGCAAAAACTAGAAATAATCCAGATGTTTTTCAAAGGGTGAATGGTTGAAAAAACTTTCCATTGAACACGAGGGCTATGTCTAAATGTTTGTGGCCCCTCACCCCTCTTGATGTGTTGAAATTTTAACCCCTAAAAATGATGGTATTTGTAGGTGGGGCCTTTGCGAGGTGCTTAAATCAAGAGGGTAGAGATTAATGCCTTATAAAAGAGACTCCAGAGGAACCCCTAGCCTCTTCCATCATGTGAGGACACAGCGGGAAGGCGCTGACATGAACCAGGAAGTGGGCCCTCATGAGACCATGACCATACTGGCACCTTGACCTTGGACTTCCAGAGCTGTGAGAAATAAACTTTGTTGCTTATGGAATGGATGATCAATGGGGACTTTTTATATATCACAGAGAAATCGACTCAGTGGTCTGTGATGACCTATACGGTAATGGATGTGTGTGTGTGTGTGTGTGTGTGTGTGTGTGTGTGAGAGACTGAATCACTTTGCCGTACAACAGAAATTAACACAACATTGTAAATCAACTCTACTTCAATTATTATTAAATTTTTAAAAAGATATGAGTCTCGACATGCCCCCCCCCAAAAGCTACAGTCTGTGGTATTTTCTTACAATAGTCTAAATGCACAAAGACAATGAAACTCGACAATGAAAAGGAATTATTAATACAGATACACACCAACATGGATGAAGCCCCAGAGAATTTTACTAGGTGAGAAAACAATCCCTCGAAGTTACAAACTATAGGTTTCCATTTATACAACCGCCTTGAAATGACACCACTGCAGAAATAGAGAACAGATTAGTGGCTGCTGGGATCTAATGAGAGGACTGGGGAGGAAATGGGTGTGGTTCTGAAAGGGGCACATGAAGCTCCTTGCGGTGATGGCAACGTTATGTATCCTGACTCTATCAATGGCAGTGTCATGGTTGGGCAACTGTGCTATGGAATCTGGCAAGAAGATACCACTGAAGAAACTGGATAAAGGTACAGGGGATCATTCTGCTCTATATCTTACAATGGCAGGGGCATCTTCATTTCTCTCAAAATAAAAAGTTTAATTAAAAAAATAACTGCAGAAAAAAAGAATTGTCCCTTGTGCTCCTTGTAAGGAGCCTTGGGGGAAGAAGGCTTGATTTCATTGACCAGACAAGCTGATGTGATGAAATGCAAAGGAAATGTAATCATACAGAATAGAGGAAGAGAAAGAGAAAAGCAAAGAAAGAGAAAGCAATGGAGAGGCAGAGAAAAGAGAAAAAGCTGGAGACATTTAAATGTAGAGACTTGTCCTAAGAAAAAATGAGAAATCAACGTTTGGGCATAAGAAGAATTGTTTAGGGATTTTAGGAGATGTTTTTGTGCTAGGTAACCCTGGGTGTAGAAAAATACTTCAGTAAAGACCTGCATTACTTGTCAATCTTTTTTTTTTTTTTAAGGTGGGATCTGTGTGTATTATTATGGATATGGTATCACGGCAATGGTCTGCAAGGAAGCCTGGAACATTTGGGTCATACACCTGGGTTTTGGATCTTTAGGTAAATTACCTCCTAGAACTGTGACAAGAATGAACTTTCATGATGGCAGTCCAATTGCAACCACAAGGGATCAGAGGCTGGCCCATGAGAAGTTGTGACATCCTTGGAAACTCTCCATCAAAAAGAAGGAAATGGGGGTGTTGCCGGACCTAGGCCCTCTGCTCTCAGTGCCAAACAGAAATGCAGACACAAGAGTTTGGGGTGAAGGAGAAAAATAGTTTATAGTTTGGGGAGTAAAAAATAGGGCCACAGATAAGGATCAGGGTAGAGGCAAGCTTGCATTGCTTTCCAAGCTGGTGTTCAGTGGTCTGGTGGTCTTCCTTCCTGGAATAAAGACCACTTTATTAACATCTTCCATTTGTTGAGGGGTTTAGCTCAGCAGAAGAACTCAAAGATATTGTTATCCATATTCCTTTTTTTTTTTTTTTGGCTTTTTAGGGCCACACCCATGGCATATGGAAATTGCCACGGTAGGGGTCAGTCAGAGCTGTAGCTGCTGGCCTACACCACAGCCACAGCAACTCAGGATCTGAGTTGGAACTCTGGGAGGGTCATGGAGGCTCAGGTTTATTCCCTAAAAACAAGAAATGGGGGACACAGAAAGGCTTGTATGCCCAGGAACCCACACGGCCCTGCCTGGTGTCAAGGGATATTCTGCAACCTGAAATTCTGGTTCCGAATTAGAATTGGGGGGGGGGGCATAGGAAATTTTAGGGTCCAAAGAGTCCAGATCTGTGAAATGGAGAACCACACCTGTGTGGCTTTATATACGCAAGGCTGAATTTAAGTCTGTCAGAAAGTACAGGCTGAGAATTAGTACTTGCTCAGTATTGTATATAAAACCACAGTTCCCACAGATATTGGATCCTTTCATGGATGAGGAGGTCTGTGGCAGACATGACTGGACATATTCAGAACCCCAGTTTGGCCACAGGAGAGCAGAAGGTCATGGCGGGACCAGCCACCAAGCAGACCCCCTGCTGTACCACACACGTCCATCCTGCGGTCAGATACTCCTCCAAAGGCTGCTGGGGTGGCGGACCCCCAGGGGCTGGAAGTAGAGGAGGTTAAGAGGGTGTACAGAGCCCGCCCCTAATAATTACCTGTGGGCACAAAGCCACAGAGCCAACTCTGGCAGGATGCCTGCCAACCCTAGAAAGGCTCTACAGCAAAGCCGAGACGTGCAGGAATTCAGAGCTCACCACTGTGTGTCAAGGGGAAGGGGAATGGGGACAGGGCCTGCGGTCAGGACCTCAGGGCTCCTGCAGCAGTTCATGCCAGGGCACACCAGGGCGCTGTTTGCAAAGGCAGGAACAGCTGGCTCAGGTAAAACCCAGGAACAATTAATGGTCAAGGGCGTGAGTAAACTTAAGATTTGCCCAGGAAGCCTGATTTCTTGCTGTTGGGGAATCCAATTCAGAAAGCGGAAGAGAAAGCAGCTCCCCTCAGGGAACCATGGGGTTGGGACCGGAAGTGGGATGCAGACCTTGACGCCAGCTATGATGCAGGCGTGACTCAGCCTGCTGAGGTCAGGTCTCCGCAAGACAGGTTTGGTGGGTGGGGATGAGCCGATGGGAGAGGTAGATTGCTTTACAGGAGAAAACACAGGGAGGAAAAAGGCTTAGGGGGTGGTGGAAGAAGATGGGGAGTTTGAGCAGCTGTGGGGGAGGGGAGACGACTTTTAAGAAGTACTGCAGTGGCCGTGCTGTGTAACCATCTCTCTCATCAGCATCAATTAGCCACCAGCAAATGTCGACCAAACTCCATTTATTGAGAAAGTTCAGCTCACTGGGGTAAAGACATGAAGTATTTTTATTTTTCTCCATAACAGCTCTCCACCTGTGTACCCTTTCGTACATCCTTTACCCACTGTGTAGCAGCTTTCCTATTGGCAGTTTGTCAAGACTCCAGATCTCTCTCTTTTTCTTTTTCTTTTTTCTTTTTTTAACTACTTTTCATGATTAAAAGAATCTCACTCCTGTACTGAAAACTCCAGGGCAGGCTAAAGTTTTGGTCCTGGCAGCTTGGAGACAAGGGTAGCCTGGGGTGGGGGATGAGGCCCATAAGTACCCCCCACCCCCTCTCATTCTGAGCCCAAGCTCTGAGGGGAGACGTCCCTCTTATGGTCCCTTTGCAGGTGTTGCTACTAGAAAAGTAGGTGTCACTGATGGGTCCCTGGTGGCCTCTGTGGGGCAGACCCCCCAATGCTGTCCTGCCTTGGACCAGTAAAGCCTTGCCCATGCAAGTTCCCAGTCTCAGGTGGTTCCCCACCCCTCAGCAAATGGCACCAAAGTCCCCTTACCTGAAAGATACTCAAGCCTAGCCACCCTCTCGGGGGTCTGCTGAGCTGTGAGAAACCCTCCCATTTTTGCTGACCCAGGTGGCAGAGGTGCAACATCCTGCTGGTGCGCTTCTAGCGGCTCTGCCACCTCTTAGGCAACACTTTCTCCAGGCTCCAGCAGGGTTAAAAGCTCCATGGACCCAGATTCAGCAAATCTCGGAGACAGAGTCACCAGGCCCCCACTTGGTAGAGGTGGGGAGGATCCAGGCTCCCTGGGGTCTCCCCACTCTGGCCTGAGGTGCTCCACCAACCTTTCCTGCCTCAGTTGCCCAGCCCCACCTTTCAGTTCATGCCTGGTCACAGCAAAGCATGTCTGTTTTCTGTGCACCATGGGGTCCCATGTTTCCAGATCCCATCTTTCTGCCCCCTGTGCACCTGGAAATGTTCCTCTTTTTAAATTATTTATTCTTAATTATTTTTTTTTTATTTTTATGGCTACACATGCAGCATATGGAAGTTCCCGGGCTAGGGTTCGAACTGGAGCTGCAGCTGCCTGCCTACATCACAGCCACAGCAACACCAGATCTGAGCTGCCTCTGAGAACTACACCTCAGCTTGCAGCAATGTTGGACCCATAACCCACTGAGCAAGGCCAGGGTTCGAACCTGCATCCTCACAGACACTATATCAGGTTATTAACCCACTGAGCCACAACAGGAACTCTTTTTTTCTTTGATAACTTAAGTAGTATTTTATTTATTTGTTTGTTTGTTTGTTTTGACAGTATTCATGGCATGCAGAAGTTCCTGGGCCAAGGAACAAACCTGGGCCACAGCTGTGACGACACTGAGTCCTTAACCACTAGGCCACCAGGGAACTCTGGAAATGCTCCTCTTTTGAAATCAGTTAGTCCTCTCCCACTCAGACTGGACTGAGCATCCCTTTCCTTGGCTCCACTCCCACCCTGTGGACATACCTGTTTCTAGCATGTGTCTCATGGTATTAAAACAACATCCTTAAGTACTTAACTCTCCCATACTGGACCATATATTTCTTGATGACAGAAACTGGCTTCTCAATTTCCATGTGATGTGACTACAACAGGTTCTGCTTCATAGAAGACATTCAATAAGTGCTTATTGATCAGATAAGAGAGAAGAAAGAAGGGAAATAGACTACAGCTCTCAACTTTCACAGTGAGGGGTGTGCAGTCAACACTTCAGTTTGGGGGACGCTGGCATCTGACACTTCCTAGGTCCAAAGGCCAGCCTTTCTCCATTGACGTTGAAAAGCCCAATACTGTCCTCCCAGACCCCTGGTGACTAGAGTCCAGATGGGTGGACTTAATTCAGCTAACAGGAAGCCCCGCCCAGGATTTAACCTAGAAGAGAAGTCAGGAGGAATCCCATGCCCTGGGGCTGTGGTGGCAGCAAAGAGACTGGTCCTGGGTATGACCCAGCTCTAAGTTCCTCCTGCCCACTTCCCCAGCATTGCTCTCCAGGCCTTCTAGCAATTCTCTAATCTAACAAATCGCCTTCGTTAAAATCCTAAAAATTAGCAGAGGGTTTCTCTTATTTGCCAACAAATGGCCCTGACTAGTACACTTGTCAACAGATACTAATTTATGCTTGATCTTTTTTCCCTTTTTTTAAAATTAAAGTACAGATGATTTACAATGTTGAGCCAATTTCTGCTGTACAGCATAGTGACCCAGTCATATACACATACACACACTCTCTTTTTCTCATACTGTCATCCATCATGTTCTATTCCAAGAAAATGGATATGTGCTTGATCTTGAAAAAGATACATATGCATATACATGTATGAATATATAAACATATATTTAAACTTAATATATATAATCTAAAAATATATATTCCTTTATGTATGTGCATATGTATGTTTATATATGTGTGTATATATATATATATATATACACAGAAAGAGAGACTTTTTAGGGCCACACCCACAGTATGTAGAAGTTCCCAGGCTAGGAGTTGAATCAGAGCTGTAGCTGCTGGCCGACATCACAGCCACAGCAATGCTGGATCCTTAACCCATTGAGCGAGGCCAGGGATTGAACCCATGTCCTCATAGATACTAGCTGGATTTGTTACCACTGAGCCACAGTGGGAACTCCCACCTTTTATGTATATTTAGTCTGAAGATAATCAATAGTAGAACAAAGTAGGATATAAAACTTACTATTTAGTAAAAAAAAAAAAAAAAAAAAAAAAGCAAATAAAAGTGGCTCCAGATACCAAAAGGTAGGAAAAGAAGAAGAGTAGAAATGCAATTTAACATAAGAATAAAGAAGTTATATCTATGTTATCAGTTATAATCAATGTGACTGGGCTACTACACACTCATTTGAGACAGAAGGGCTCTCATAATTCCAAAGGATAAATCCAGCACTGTTTTTGTGTGGCAGATTCTTGGATTGGCTCTCCTAATTGCCATTCTAACCTCTTTCCATTTGGAGAGGTTGTAAAACTAAAAATTACCTTTGTTTGAAGGCCTTCAAAATGAGGGCATTAGCATACAGGTTTGTTGCGTCTTTAGGTAGGTTTATTCTTAGGTATTTTATTCTCTTTGATGTGATGGTAAATGGGATTCTTTCCTTAATTTCTCTTTCAGATCTTGCATTGCTGTGTGTTAATTTTGTATCCTGCAAATTTACCAGTTCCATCGAGCTCTAACAATTTTCGGGTAGTTTCTTTAGGATTTTCTATGTATAGTATCATGTTATCTTCAAACAGTGACAATTTTACTTCTTCTTTTCCAATTTTGATTCCTTTTATTTCTTTTTCTTCTCTGATTGCTGTGGATAGGATTTCCAAAACTATGTAGAATAAAAGTGGCAAGAGCAGATATCCTTGTCTTGTTCCTGATCTTAGTGGGAAAGCTTTGGGCTTTTCACCTTTGAGAGTGATGTTAGCTGTGTGGGTTTGTCATATATGGTCTTTATTATGTTGAGGTAGGTTCCCTCTATGCCTACCAGTCTGGAGAGTTTTTATCATAAATGTGTGTAGAATTTGTCAGAAGATTTTTCTGCATCTATTGAGATGATCATATGGTTTTTATTCTTCAATTTGTATGTGGGTATCACACTGATTGATTGTATATGTTGAAGAATCCTTGTACCCCTGAGATAAATCCCACTTGGTCATGGTGTATGATCCTTTTAGAGTATTGTTGGATTCAGCTTGCTAATATTTTGTTGAGGAACTGATGAAGGAAATCAAAGATGATAAAAACAAATGGAAAGGTATATCATGCTCTTGGCTTGGAAGAATCAACATTGTCAAAATGACTATACTGCCCAAGCCAATGTATAGATTCAGCACAATCCCTATCAACATTTTTCACAGAACTAAAACAAAAAAAAAATTTTAATTTGTTTGGAAACATAAAAGACTCTGAATAGCCAAACTATTTCAATCTTGAGAAAGAAAAACTGAGCTAGAGGAATCAGGATCCCTGACTACATGCTATGCTCATCAAAACAGTATGATACTGACACAAAACAGAAGTATAAATCAATGGAACAGGATAGAAAGCCCAGAAATAAACCCACACAACTATGGTCAATTAATCTATGACAAAGGAGGCAAGAATATACAATGGAGGAAAGACAACCTCCTCAATAAGTGGTGCTAGGAAAACTGGACAACTACAGGCAAAAGAATGAAATTAGAACATTCTTTAAAACCATACACAAAAATAAACTCAAAATGGATTAAAGACCCAAACATAAGGCCAGATACTATAGAACTCTTAGTGGAAAACATGGGCAGAACATTTTTTTGATATAAATCACAGCAATATCTTTTTTGACCCACCTGTTAGAATAATGAAAATAAAAACAAAAATAAACCAATGGGACCCAATTAAGCTTAAAAGCTTTCGCACAGCAAAGGAAACCTTAACCAAAACAAAAAGACAACCCACAGAATGGGAGAAAATGTTTGCAACAAAGTGACTGACAAGGGGTTAATCTCCAAAATATACAAACATCTCATACAGCTTTATACCAAACAACCCAATTGAAAAATGGTCAGAAGTTCTATGGGAATTCCCTTCATGGCACAGCAGAAACGAATCCAACTAGTATCCATGAGGATGCAAGTTCGAACCCTGGCCTCACTCAGTGGGTTGGGGGATCTGGCTTTGCCGTGAGCTATGGTATAGGTAGCAGAAGAGGCTCAGAACCTGCGTTGCTGTGGCTGTGGTGTAGGCTGGAAGCTGTAGCTCGGATTTGACCCCTAGCCTGGGAACTTCCATGTGCCTCAGGTGTGGCCCTAAAAAAACAAAAAAAAAAGTCAGAAGTTCTAAAAAGACACTTCTCCAAAGAAGACAGACGGATGGGAATTCCCATTGTGGCTCAGTAGTAATGAACCCTACTAGTATCCATGAGGATTCAGGTTCAATCCCTGGCTCTGCTCAGTGGGTTAAAAATCTGGAGTTGCTGTGAGCTGTGGTATAGGTCACAGACACGGCTTGGTTCTGGCATTGCTATGGCTGTACCTGTGGCCGGAAACTGCAGCTCCAATTCGACCTCTAGCCTGGGAACTTTCATATGCCAAAGATGGGGACCTTAAAAAAAAAAAGACAGACATGTCCAAAAAGCATATGAAAAGATGCTCAGCATCACAAATTATGAGAGAAATACAAATAAAAACTATAATGAGGTATCACCTTGTACCAGCCAGAATGGCCATCACCTAAAAGTCTACAGACAACAAATGTAGAGGGTGTGGAGAAAAAGGAACCCTCCTACACTGTTGGTGAGAATGTAAGCTGGTGCAATCATTATAGAGAACAGTATGGACGTTCCTTAAAAAAATAAGTATACAACTACCATATGACCCAGCAATCCCACTCCTGGGCATGTCTCTGGAGAAAACCATAATTTAAAAAGATACAGGCACCACAATGTTCACTGCAGCACTATTGACAATAGCCAAGACATGTAAGCAACCTAAATGTCCATCAACAGAGGAATTGATAAAGAACATATGGTACATGTAAACAATGGAATATTACTCTGCCATAAAAAAGAATGAAATAATGTTATCTGCAGCAACATGGATGGTTATCATACATAGAGATTATCACACTAAGTGAGGTAAGTCAGAGAAAGATAAACATCAAAGAAGATCACTAACATGTGGAATGTAATTTAAAAATTATACAAAAGAACTTCGAAAAAGACTCAAAGATTTTGAAACGAAATTTGTGGTTACTAGGGGGAAACATGGGGAGGGTATAAATTAGGGGGTTGGAGTAAACATATACCACTACTATAAATAGATAGATAACAACAAAGACTTACTGTATAGCACAGGGTAATCTATTCAATACTGTGTAATAATCTATATGAGAAAAGAATCTGAAAAGGAAGGGAGTATGTATAAGTATATCGGCTTTACTTTGTTGCATAACTGAAATAACACAACTTTGGAAATCAACTACCCTCCAACAAAAAAAAAATTTTTTAAATGAGGGCACTAGGTAAAAGTCTTTGGGGGCCAAGAAGTTGCCCTCAACAGAGATGCGCTATTTCGATAGGTTGAGATAAGGTGGAGGCCTTTTTCCTGGTGCCAGTTAACAGGAAACAAGGTTTGAGGAGATGGGAGTGTTGGCAGCAGCCAAATCCAACCGCGTTCTAGCATCTGGTCACCAACTTAGAGGAGTGAGAGGTGGCTGTGCTGGCTTCCTGGTCCTCCTGCAGTAACTTGGGATCAATAATACAGTAGACACCCCCAGCCTCCACTCTTCCTGACTCCCCTAAAAGTCTCAATAAACATAGAATTCCCTGTATTAAATCCTTTTTCAGGAGTTCCCGTCGTGGTGCAGGGGAAACGAATCCGACTGGGAACCATGAGGTTGCGGATTCGATCCCTGGCCTCGCTCAGTGGGTTAAGGATCCAGTGTTGCTGTGAGCTGTGCTGTAGGTCACAGATGTGGCTTGGATCTGGCGTTGCTGTAGCTGTGGCATAGCCTGGCAGCTGTAGCTCTGATTAGACCCCTAGCCTGGGAACCTCCATGTGACGGAGATGTGGCCCTAAAAAGCAAAAAAAAAAAAAAATCCCTTTTCACTTGAAATACATCTGGTGATCTCTATTTTCTCCACAGAAACCTGAGTAATACATGTTGTTGACCAAAGTCAGCCTAAAATAAAGTGCCCCATAAGCTTCTCTCTAAAACAGTGACAAAGGGACTTCCTGTCGTGGCTCAGCAGAAATGAATCTGACTAGTATCCATGAGGATCCAGGTTTGATCCCTGGCCTCACTCAGTGGGTTAAGGTTCCAGCATTGCTGTGAACTGTGCTGTAGGTCACAGATATGGCTCGGATCTGGTGTGGCTGTGGCTGTGGCTGTGGCGTAGGCCCAAAGCTGTAGCTCCGATTTGACCCCTAGGCTGGGAACCTCCATATGCCGTGGGTGCGGCCCTGAAGAAGACAAAAATAATAATAAAAAGCTGACAAAGGTAAGGTATATTAATGAAAACAGAGCAAAAACTCAAAATAGGGAGGCAATATTAATATCAAAGAAGAATTCAAAAAAATATTACGTAGAATAGTGCATCAATACAAGACATATATCACAAAGAAGATAAAAGAGTCAGGAATGTTTATATTCTATATAAAATATTAAAAATAAAAAAAGTCAAGAAGAAATCATTAGGACTGTAATGTTAATGGTAATCTTTATCATTTCTTTATACACTGTGATGAATCAAGTGGACACCCAAATAAAGGAATTAAATAATATAATCAATAAGCTTTTCAACATTCATAGTCTGCAAACACGTAGTTCATGGTCCCTTAAAATAGCCATAGGATGAGAGGTCCTATATTAGGTCATAAAAGAAATTATAATAATTTCTTAGATTTAAGCTCTCTTTGACCATAATCTAGCAAAACAAAGAATTAGTAAGAAAAGTATTAATACCAGGAAATTAAGCAATATTCTTGTAAATAACTCTTGGGTAACAAAGGAACTAAAACATGTAATTAAATAGTGTTTTGAAAATAACGGTAATAATAATAATACCATGTTTCAAAACGTCTGGCATGTGACAGAACTATACTCAGAAAAGAAGAACATCCTCCAAAATGCTATTACTGTAGTAGTCTATTTTAAAGGAATAATGAAAATAGATGAATTAAGCATTTATTCCAAGCAGGGGAAATTTCTTGTTGTTTGTTTACTGTGCATGTAGGGTGATTTAATCTCTGCACTCACCTTCCTCTATCCAACAGCCTTCACTGTCTATATTCTTGTTTTCAAGCTTCACTGAAGTATAATTAACAAATAAGAGTTGTACACCTTAAACAAGGTGTAAACTTGATAGTTTAATATATGTATACATTTTCAAATGATGACCACAATCAAGCTAGCTAATATATCCCTCACCTCACATAGTTCCCATTTTCTTTTTCTTTTCCTTTTGTGTGTGTGTGTGGTGGGAACACTTAAGATCTACCCTCTTAGCAAATTTCAAGTATACAATACAGCATTATTAACTATGGTCACTCTGCTGCACATTAGATCTCCAGAATTTATGCATCTTGCATAACTAAAATTTTGTACCCTTTTCCTTCTCCCTCTAGCCCCTGTTCTATTCTCTTTCTATGAGGGATTTTTTTTTTTTGTCCTTTTGTTTTTTTTAGGGCTGCACCCGTAGCATATGGAGGTTTCCAGGTTAGGGGTCTAATCTGAGCCACAGCTGCTGGTCTACACCACAGCCACAGCCACGTCAGATCCGAGCCACATCTGCGACCTACACTACAGCTCACAGCAACCCTGGATCCTTAACCTGGTGAGCGAGGCCAGGGATCTAATCTGAAACCTCACGGTTCCTAATCGGATTCGTTTCTGCTGGGCCATGACAGGAATTCCGTATGAGGGATTATTTTAGACCAAGAAGGAAAGTTTTGTTTTGTTTTGTTTTTTGCTTTTTAAGGCCACACCTGTGGCGTATGGAAGTTCCCAGGCTAGGGGTCTAATCAGGGCTATAGCCACTGGCCTACACCACAGCCACAGCAACTCCAATCGGAGCCACATCTGTGACCTACACCACAGCTCATGGCAATGCCGAATCCCTGACCCGCTGAGTGAGGCCAGGTATCAAACCTGCTTGCATCCTCACGGATACTAGTCAGATTTGCTTCCGCTATGCCACAACAGGAATACCTGGGAAAGTTTCTTTAATGTAAAATAAATGTAAAGTAAAACTGTTAAAAGGCGTTAATATAATGAAAGCAGAAATTAACTCATTGAAAAACAGAAACGTATCATTAATAACTCAATCCAAGCTTGTAACACTTCAATAAAAACAAAAACAACAAATTAGACACCCTCCTAAAAGTATAGTTAAAGAAAAATAAGAGAGAGAAAACTACGCTAGCCTAGATGAGGATCTCGATGAAATGGGATGATTCTCAAAGAAACTGTAAATTATCCAAATGAACTCAATGAGAGGTAAAAAATCTGATTATTAATCCACAAAGAAAATTTTTAAGTGGTATAAGAAAACTTTCAGTCACGGGGTTTGAATGGTCTATTGGACATCTCTTAGGCATTACTTGGAAAATTCTGGGCTTCAGCTCTTCCCTCAGTGACCCTTGGCCTGCTCAACCTGCATAAGACGTAGTCAAAGTCATTTGGAGCAACCCTCAACCAAGGGTGGGGGAGCCCATGGATAAAGGCTTTCCTGTTTCTCTTCCCAGGAGCAAGGACCTGAGCTGCATGTCTTAAAGCTCCTTAGATGGCCCACTGGGGTGGAGCACCCTGTAGAAGTTAGTCTACTTGATAACACATCCGTGTTTTGACTCTTCCTCTTTCCTGTTTCTTTTCCCTCTCCTTCCCTCATTCCTATGGCAACCCCTAGAGCTTCAGTCCCTAACAATCCTACCTAAAACTTAGTCTCAGCTCTGCTCCACCACCACCTCACCAATGTTGGCTTTGAATTTTATTTTCAGTCTGAAAAATCTCAGTTTTAACTTTGGAGTATTTAATTCATTTATGTTTAATGGAATTCCTAATATATTTGGGTTTATATCAACTTAATATTTGTCCCACCTGTTTTTGTGAGGATTTACTTAAAGATTTTATTTTCTTATAGAACCATTCTAATTCACAGCAAAATGGAAAGGAAGTTACAGGTATTTCCCACATACTCTTTCCTCTACACATGCATAGCCTCCCCGATTATCAGCATCAATCACCAGAGTGGTACATTTGTAGCAACTGATTAACCTATATTGACACATAATAATCACCCAAAGCCCATGGTTTACCTTGGGTTCATTCTTGATAGCTTACATTTTATGGATTTGAAGAAATGTATAATGATATGGGTTCATCATTGTATATCACAGTATTTTCACTACCCTGTAAATTTTCTGTGCTCTGCTTATTCTTCCTTTCTCCCTACCCCCACCCCCAACAGCCACTGATCTTTTTACCTCTCCATAGTTTTGGGGTTTTTGTTTGTTTGGTTGGTTGGTTGGTTAGTTTTTTACGCTTCATGGAAGTTCCCAGGCTAAAATTTGTATCAAAGCTGCAGGGATCAGACCCACATCCTCACAGAGATGATATCAGGTCCTTAACCCACTGAGCCGCAATAGGAACTCCTTTAGTTTTGCCTTTTACAGAACTTCATATAGTTGGAATCATAGAATATGTAGCTTTTTCCAATTGGCTTCTTTCACTTAGTAATATGCATTTAAGTTTCCTCCATGTTGTTTCACGGCTTGATAGCTCATTTCTTTTTAGAGCTGTACAATTCCATTGTCTAGATGTACCACAGTTTATCCATTCACCTACTGAAAGCCATCTTGTTTGCTTCCAAGTTCTGGCAATTATGAATGAGGCTGGCATACACATCTGTCTGCAGGTTATTATGTGAACCTACCTAAGTTTTCAACTTCTTTGGGTACATACCAAAGAGGACAATTACTGGATCATATGTTAAGACTATGTTTATTTTGTAAGAAACTGCCAAACTGTCTCCTAAGGGGCTGTACATCTTTGCATTCCCACCAGCAATGAATGAGAGTTCTTATTGCTCCACATGCCCACAAGCATTCGGTGGTGTCAGCGTTCCATATTTTAACCATTCTAAAGATGTGTAGTGGTATCTCGTTGTTTTAATTTGCATTTCCATGAGGAAATATGATGTGGGGCATCTTTTAATATGCTTATTTTCCATCTATATATTTTCTTTGGTGAGGTGTCTGTTAAGATCTTTGGCTCATTTTTCAATTGGGTTGTTTGTTTTCTTATTGTTGAGTGTTGAATTCTTTGTATATTTTGGATAGCAGTCCCTTATCAGATGTCCTTGCAAATATTTTCTCTCAGTCTGTGGCTCATCTTCTCAGTCTTTTGACATTGTCTTTTGCAGAGCAGAAGTTTTTCATTTTAATGAAATCCAGTTTATCAAGAATTTATTTCATGGATTGTACCTTTGGCATTGTATCTAAAAAGTTATCACTATTCCCAAGGGCATCCAGGTTTTCTCCCGTGTTATCTTCTAGGAGTTTCACAGATTCACATTTTATTTTAGATTTGTGATCCATTTTGAGTTCATATTTGTGAAAGCGTAAGGTCTATGTCCAGATTTATTTTTTCACATATGGGTGCTGTTACAGCACCATTTGTTGAAAGACTGTCTTTGCTCTGTTGTTCCTTTGTCAAAGATCAGTTTACTATATTTATATGGGCCTACTTCTGGAGTCTCTATTCTGTTCTATTGACCTGTCTGCCTTTTCTTTTGCCAATACCACCTGTCTAGATTACTATAGCCTTATATTAACTCTTTCTTTTTTTTTAATTTTTGTCTTTTTGCTATTTCTTGGGCCGCTCCCGCGGCATATGGGAGGTTCCCAGGCTAGGGGTCGAATCGGTGCTGTAGCCACTGGCCTACGCCAGAGCCACAGCAACGCGGGATCCGAGCTGCGTCTGCAACCTACACCACAGCTCACGGCAACGCCGGGTCCTTCACCCACTGAGCAAGGGCAGGGACCAAACCCGCAACCTCATGGTTCCTAGTAGGATTTGTTAACCACTGCGCCACGACGGGAACTCCCTTATATTAACTCTTGATGTTAGGTGGTATTATTTGTCCAACTTCATTCTTCTCCTTCAATATTGTGCTGGCTATTCTGGGTCTTTTGTCTCTCCATGTAAACTTTAGAATCAGTTTGTGTAAAATAATTTTCTGGAATTGTGATTGGGATTGCATTGAATCTGCAGATGAAGTTGGGAATAACTGACATCTTGATAACACCAAGTATTCTTATCCATGAATATGGAATATCTCTCCACTTATTAAATTCTTTGATGTTATTCATCAGAGTTTCATAGTTTTCCTCATATAGACCATGTATATATTTTCTTAGATTTATACCCAAATATTTCATTTTAGGGGGTGCTAATGCAAATGGTATTGTGCTCTTTGTTCAAATTTCACATATTTATTGCTGCTCTATAGTAAAGTGATTGACTTTTGTGTATTAACTTTGTGTTCAGCAACCTTGCTGTAACACTTATTAGGTCCAGGAGAGGTTTGTTGTTATTTCTTCAATTCTTCATCTAGCTTTTGTTAATAACATTGAAAGTTTAAAAAAAAGAAAAAGAAAACAATAGAATCAGAAGAACCAACTCTCAACACACAAAGCATACTGTATAAGACAGATCACTTTCATAGAAGTGGTTTTTGAGACTCCTTATTTCCAGCAGCTACAGGGCAGACCATGTTAAAAATCAGGCCCACGATCTAGATAGAGGTAAAGGTAATAAAATAGAAAAAGGAGACAACTTGTATCCACAATAATAGATGTCATGTTTTAGAGTCAAGGCCCTGGTACAAAAAAAGAGTGAATCGGAGTTCCCATGGTGGCGCAGTGGTTAACAAATCCAACTAGGAACCATGAGGTGGTAGGTTCGATCCCTGGTCTTTCTCAGTGGGTTAAGGATCTGGCGTTGCCATGAGCTGTGGTGTAGCTCACAGACATGGCTCGAATCCCGAGTTGCTGCAGCTCTGGTGTAGGCCGGCGGCAACAGCTCCAATTTGACCCCTAGCCTGGGAACCTCCATATGCTGCAGGAGAGGGCCTAGAAAAGGCAAAAAGACGGAAAAAAAAGAGTGAATCTGTGAGACCTGGAATGAGAACATTTGCATGCATGAAACTAATAATCTTGAGCCTCTAGTTTCCACTGAATTGTCTGTATAAGGATAAGGGTTATCTTCCCTTTATCAGGGAGACCAGGCTTCTCTTGCCTAAAAACCCTGCAAAGACTCCATTTGAGGTAGATACCTCGTAAAATCAGCCCTTATCACTGTGTCAGACCATCCCGAGAATAGCAATATTCTTCTTGCTCAGGAGGAATTGCGGGACCTGACTCCTAGGTACTGGCAGCCACCAGAGAGCACCTCTGGGCTTGGACCCTGAAGATACTAGATCTGAGGATGCAACATATAAGGATGCAGAGAGAGAATACATTGGTGAGGGACAGTCACAAGTGGCTTGGGATGTGACATTCTGAAAGGACAGATTCCAACAATTTCCTAGAGCATTATTTCAAGTCTTTAAGAATTTTTGTTAATTTTTTAAAAATTGCTCCAGAGAGGAGTTCCCATCGTGGCCCAGTGGTTAACGAATCCGACTAGGAACCATGAGGTGGCGGGTTCGATCTCTGCCCTTGCTCAGTGGGTGAAGGACCCGGCGTTGCCGTGAGCTGTGGTGTAGGTTGCAGACGCGGCTCGGATCCCGAGTTGCTGTGGCTCTGGCATAGGCTGGTGGCTACAGCTCTGATTCAACCCCTAGCCTGGGAACCTCCATGTGCCGCGGGAGCGGCCCAAGAAATAGCAAAAAAAAGACCAAAAAAAAAAAAAATGCTCCAGAGACTACAAAACCATAAAAGGCTCTGATTTATAAAAATAAAACTAAATTTATAAAATAAAGCTAAAATAGCCCTGTTAGGAAAAATGACCAAAAAAAATTAGACAACTTTATTTTATCAACACAAGGGGAAATTTTCTAAATAAAATATTGGCAAATTTTTAACCGTATATATTTTTTAATAAATACCACACAGTGTCCAGATAAGAATTTATTCCAGGAGTTCCCTCTGGAAATGCGAGTTGAGGATCCAGAGTTGTCTCTGTGGTGGCCTTGGTTCAATCCCTGCCCCGGCGCAGTGGTTTGAGGATCTGGCATTGCCTCCACTGTGGTGTAGGTCACGGCTATGGCTCAGATTTGCTCTCTAGCACGGGAACTTCCATATACTGCAGGCGCAGCCAAAAAGGGTAGGGGAAGTGTTTATTCCAGACTTTAGTGGGACAACCAGAAAGAGAATATGTCTGGAGGGAAAATCAGCCTCAATGTGATGGAATTACACCAAATGCTGTCTTCAGGATTGATCTTTTGGAATAAATTATTTTTCAGCTTTTTTTTTTTTTTTTTTTAGGGGAGAGGCACACCTACAGCATATGGAACTTCCCAGGCTAGGGGTTGAATTGGAGCTGGAGGTGCTAGCCTATGCCAAAGGCACAGCAACGCCAGATCTAAGCCACATCTGTAACCTACAACCTGCTTGCAGCAACGCCAGATCCTTAATCCACTGAGCGAGGCCAGGGATTGAACCTGCATCCTCACAGACACCATGTCAGGTTCTTAACCCACTGAGCCACAATGGGAACTCCTACTTACCTTCTTTCTATGAAAGAATACTTAAACTAATAAGAGAGTAGTTAGTTGTAATATTCTAAAACATACATTAAAAAGTCAAAGGTTTAACCACATACCAGCAATAACTGGTTCAAAATATCTCATGGAGAAAGATTCCCAATGACCATAGTTACATAAACTTCACATGAAATAAGCCACAATTTCCCCAACTACATAATATAATATACAAAAAGGCAATATATATTACAATAAATAGTATTAGTTGAGATAGTCTGGGAGCAACAAAAGCTAAGCCTGACAGGCTGATGAAAAAAATTAGAATGTTCAGAAGCGTATATTAATACACATAAAATTTTATTTATTTATTTATTTATTTATTGTCTTTTGTCTTCTTAGGGCCACACCCAAGGCATATGGAGGTTCCCAGGCTAGGAGTCTAATTGGGGCTGTTGCTGCCGGCCTACACCAGAGCCACAGCAAGGCCATATCCAAGCCGCATATCTGTGACCTACACCACAGCTCACGGCAATGCCAGATCCTTAACCCACTGAGTGAGGCCAGGGATTGAAACTGCAACCTCATTGTTCCTAGTTGGATTCATTTTCACTGAGCCACAACTGGAACTCCTAAATACACACAAAATTTTAATACATGATATCAATGACGCTTCAAAACAGTTAAATAATGGATAAAATTTCCAATAATTGGTCAAATGGCTAACAATTTTGGAAATAATGAAGTTTCTACATCACACAGGAAATCGAAATCACCACCAGATAAATAAGAGATATGAATGTAAAAAGAAAAATTATAAAAACCCTCAAGGAAAATAAAGAAATAATTATATTTATACATATATGATATTTTGATGGGAGAGTCCTTTCTAAGAATTATACCAAAGACAAAAATCATTAAAGAACTAGGTTATTACATTTTGACAATATTTAAAAGTGTGCATATTAAAACAAATCTTAAATAAGATTAATAGCTAAACAAGAATTTGGGAGGAAAATATTTGCAACTTGTAAGGGAAGCAGACTTGGTATTTATAGCAGTTATAGATCAATAGAAAAAAGATGAATGATGCAACAGAAAAACGAACAAAGGAAATGAACAGACCATTCCCAAAAGAAGAAATACAAGCAAAGGCTGGTGCTGAAAAAATGGTCAAGGTCAACAATGACCAGGAAAATGCAAATTGAAAAAAATGAGATATGATTGTATACCTACCCATTTGACAAATATTTACTAACGATAATAATACCCAGAATTAAAGAAGATATGGGGAAATGAGTTCACTCATATCCTGCTGATTTGAGTATAACAGGCACAAATTCTTTGAAGGATAATTTGGAAACAAATATAAAAAGCCTGAATCATGTTTACATATTTTTGAGCCAGAAATTCTACATGTAGGGTCCATGCCCAGAGTATTTATTAAAAATAAGCCTTGGAGGAGTTCCTGCTCTGGAAAAGTGGGTTAAGTATCTGACTGCAGTAGCTCGAGTTGTTGCGGAGGTGTGGATTCAATCCCTGGCCTGGTGCAGTGGGAAAAGGATCTGGCAGTGCCATAGCTGGGGTGTAAATTGCAGCTGCAACTTGGATTCATTCCCTGGTCTGGGAACTTCTCTACACTGTGGGTTCGGCCATAAAAACAAAACAAAACAAAAATAAAAAATAAGTCTTGGAGTTCTCCTGTGGTGCAGTGGGTCAAAGACTCGGCACTGTCACCACAGTGCCTTGCGTTGTTGTTGTGACATGTGTTGGATCCCTGGTCCGGGAACTTCCACATGCCACAGGAGTGGCCAAAAAAAAAAGCCTCAAAAAAGGGCTTTGACCTAAAAAAATTCCTTGCCAATAGTAAAAATAATTAGAAGCAATCTAAATCTAAATAGGGAATGGATTAAGCATATTATTATATATTAATATATTAACATATTTTGTATAGTATAATTCTATGCAACCATTAAAAATAATGTTTTAGAAGCCTTAGCGCCTTGGAAAGACTGAAATACACTGTTCTATTAGAAATTAGTTTACTAAACACATGCCACATTTTTATTTTTGTAAAATAATATTTAACAAGATATATGTCAATAGTGGTTCTCCCTGGCTTGTAAGTGGTTCTCCCACTTAATTTATATTATTTTTTATTGTTTTCTGCCTTTTCTAAATTTCTGACAGGCAACATAGAACTTTTATAATTTAAAAAACCCGCAATAAATGCTAAAACAAACAAACATAAAAACACTGCTATAAGGTCACACCCCCAAAGTGGCTAAAGTTCTTTCTGTTGGGCTTCTGAGATGCCCAGGACAAAAGTGGCAATAGGAAATCAAAAATGGAATTATTTTTCTTGCATTAATTACTATTATTATGGAGGCACAATTGCAGTCTGTGGGTTGCCAAGTTCCTGTTATTACCTGAGTCTAAGTCTTCAGGGAATCTTTGTGCTCCTCTGGCCTCTTTCATCAGTAAATCTCGGTGCCGCACACAAACACCTCCTTCCGGGTGAATCAGAAATGTGGCAAAGACCCTCCAGCTTCTGGACGGACAAACGGAGACTTCCCCATCACAACAGCAGAGTCCCTGAACCTCTGAGCTGGAAATAATCTTAGGAGGCATCTGTCACCCAGGCCACTGCCAAGTCCTGGTGGAGCCCTGTGCTTGACCCAAGGCCAAGGAGAGCCCTTGTATAAAGCATTCTTTTTGCTTTGGGGGGGCCTTTGAAACCGTCGGAAGGCCCACTCTTGATATCAAGGCAGAATCTGCCTCTTCGTAATTTCCACGCACTGGCCTTGTTCAGAGAAAGAATTTCCCTAGATGTTCTGATGTGGCTCTGGGTTCTGCTGGGCCATCAGCAGTTGTCCATTCCTCAGGAGAAGTGGGAGTGGTCACTATTTGATCTGCAATAGCTCTCCATAACCTGCCTTTTTTCTTTCTTATTTTACTTAACATCTTTGTGAGAAAATTCACATACTATAAGTATACAATTCACTGATTTTTTGTAAGGGTGAAAAGTTGTGCAACCCTTAGGGGACCATTGATTGAAACTGCCCACCTTGGCCAGGCATGATTAATACATGCTTGCACGAGTTGTCTCACAATAGGAGGCCCTGAGAAGGAACATGGTGCTGCCCTGAAGACTAACTGGGAAGATTTGGGAGGGGCCAATAGGAGGGAGGAGACAACCAGCCTCCCAGAATCCTTGGCGCTGGAACTCATCTTGGCTGGGAAGTATGTGCACGCCAGGAAGGACCCTGGGCCAGACCAAGTATCAGCCGAGCAAGATGATCGGCCAGAGACAACCCAGAAACTAACCCCATTCCCAGAAAACTGGAGACTGCAAGCCTCATGGCAGAGTAGTTTTCCTGGGTTCCCTTACCCTGCTGCTCTCCACCCAGGCGCCCCTTCTCAATAAGGTCTCTTGTTTCATCAGCACATGTGTCTTCTTGAAAAATTCATTTCCAAGTGTGAGACAAGAGTCCATTCTCAGGCCCTGGAAGGGATCCCCCTTCCTGCAACACAATTGTTACCACAATCTAATTTTAGAACACTCCCATCACCCCAAAAAGAAATCCTGGGAGTTCCTGGTGTGGCTCAGTGGGTAAGAACCCAATTAGTATCCATGAGGATGTGGCTTCAATCCCTGGCTTTGCTCAGTGGGTTGGAAAATCCAGTGTTGCCGTGAGCTTCAATGTAGGTTGCAGATGCAGCTTGGATCCAGCATTGCTGTGGCTGTGGTGTAGGTCGGCAATTGCAGCTCTGATTTGACCCCTAACCTGGGAACTTCCATATGCCACAGGTACAGCTCTAAAAAAAAAGGGAAAAAAAGAAAAGAAAGAACAAAAAAGGAAGGAAAAAAGAAATCCTGTACCCTTTTGACTCTCCCCATCTCTCCCCTTCCTACCCACTCCTAGTTTCCTCTTTTGTACAGAGGCCTATGGTTAAGGTGAGTCTCTTTACCAATTTTGAGGCTATCATTGCCTCCATACTTAAAAAAAAAAAAAAAAAAAAACCCACAGTTTAAAACAGTGTCCTCTGTTCCTTTGGCCCAATTCTAAAGAATCCAGGCTAACCCAGGTTTAGAGACTGCAGAGCACAGAAAGTCAAAGAGAATAACATGCCCTTGATAGGCCTGGATGTTACCGTGCTGAGCTGACTTCCATTCCCACACTTTGCAAGCAGCTCTTGAGGAAGGTTGCCAGTGTGCTCCGGAATGAGCATTTGGTGTGATTTAGTTCAGTTTACCAGGGACCATCTGCCTAGGAGAGGGCGGAACTTATGATCCACCTTTGAACACTGCAGACAGTTTTTTAAAAAGAAGCCCCTCCTTCTTGTTCACCTCACTGTGATAAGTGAGAGTGACGCAAGAATAATGTCAGCCCCACATAGCACTGAATTGTAAGGGGTGCTGAGTGTTTCAGGCAAAAGCACTGCATGCAGCAATTGGAGGCTCGCCAAAGGCTTCCCAAATCCACGTCCAGGACACCTGAGGCCCTAGCAGAGGCAGAAGAGTTTTATAAAGATGCAGCTTTTGGGCTGGGTCCTGAAGTGAAGGTGTTCTGGGCACAGCTGGTGCTCGCTTCTCCGGTCACCACCACAGTCTTTCAGGGAATGAAGCTCGCATCCTGTTTGCTGAATGCACAACAAACACGGAGCCTTGGAAGGAATGACTACTTCCTGAGGGCTTATTTTCATGTTGACTCTCTAACCAGGACCGGAAGGCTTAAACTGTGAAAATACATCTGTAGCAAACTACCCTGGCCAGACATTTTCAATTAATGCAATTAATTCTGTCACCCCACCACCACCACCAACTTTCATGTTAATAGCATCAAGCTAATCCTTTAATCAGCCACCTACTTCAGCCCACCTCCACAGGGCTTTTGGTTATGATTTTTAATCCTCTTTCCACAAATAAGCCTGTAGCCATTACATTTAAACTAAAACCAAGACAACTAAGTTCTCCTACTCTTCTAACTTGTCAAAAGATTTTAGCAAAAACTACCATTACCCAACCTATTTCTCAGAAAATGTTTCAACCCTCCCCGAGTCCAAAATGACTATTTCTGGGGATATAGAGGAGGTGAGTGTTGAGGAAACACCCTGGAAGGTGAAAATAAAGCTCAGGAAAAGGTTTGAAATTTCTCTAGGATTCACATATGAATCTAAAGTTTCACCAGCCTCAAACTACCGTCCCTTCCTGATGCTCTCAGCTGTTTGAGGACTTTTTTTTTTTTTTACAAAAAAATAAAAAATGAAAGAGGAATTCAATAAAATAAAATAAATTATAAAAATTAAAAATAAAAGAGACCTCTAAAAGACTTGAAAAGTGGGAAATGGTAGATCCCAAACACTCAGAACCCTTGGGGCACCAAATGTGAAGCTGATTTCCAAACAAGGTGTAATTGCTCAGACTCAGCACATTTCTCCTTTCTGCACCAGCCCCTCTCCGGGTACACACATCTGAGCCATCCCTTTTTCCCAAATAGATGAGAAAGCCACTTCACACCCTCAACATGAAACCACAGATACTGATTTTTTTTTTTTTTTAAGTGCTCAGAAAAGTAGAAAGAAGGTACTAATCCACTCAGGAATTTTTAAATCATTAGCATCTTACTGCAAGGTCTTGGCCAGTTAGACCATTCCTGGTTTGGCACACACAAACACACACAGACATGCACATGCAACAGCACCTACCCCCACACTCCCCACATGTCCATATGTATCACCTGTTGCAGCTTCTTCATGGTACAGGTTTATAAGAATGAAGCTGGGGTACTTTCAGTTTTCAGGTGCACAGATAGGAACCTGGGAAGTCGCTGCTCCATCCTAATAACAAGTAAAAAGCTGAACAGAATGAAAATCAACAGCATTTCTTGGATCCGTAAGAAAGGGGAGGGCTTGGGACAAACAGCTGCCCCCAGATTGGAGGGACAGATCAGCCACACAGGGAGTCTCGGCTGCCCCAGCAGAGACTCACACAGGAAAACCATCACAGGAACTGGTACCCAGGTATGGAAACCTGAGCTATAGTTGCTGGAGGCTCAGTACAGACAACTCTGATATTTAAAAACTCCAAGAGCATCTAGGCAGAAGGGACCCTCTGGAAATTTTGGAGATTTACCTCCAAGAGCTTGAGCAGGTTTCCAGAGGAAATAATGGAGAAAAATCCTATCGGGCTTCCTGAGAGAGGTGCGGGAAGGGGTGGAGAATGACATGATTTATTCTCCAATGGCCAGAGTGCTCTGCTTTTCTTAACACGGCCTGTCCTAGCAGACACCAGTTAACCAAAGCCCAGTGTATTATCAGAGCAAAACTAACCTGGGGGAAGAGAAATATCCAAGCCAAGATCGGTCTATCCATCCTCTCTTACCTAATGGGGGAGTAAAGATTTTAAAAACATTGGCTTTTAAAAACACAGTCCAGAGGCACAGGCTCACTAAAAGATGGAGACCTAATTCTAGTGCAGATAACTTCTCCTTTTCCTGAAACTCGTTACCACATTATTAAAGGATTTATTTATAGCAGTTCCTTTACTTGATACCCCATGTCCAACTATCAGGACAAATTACAAAACATACCAAGGCAAAAAACACAATGGAAAGAGTCAGAGCAAGAATCAGAACCAGAAAGAGCAGGGATATTGGTGTTATTAGAGTGGGAATGTAAAACAACTATGATTAATATTCTAACCAATAAAATAGCATGCAAGAACAGATGGGCTGAAGTTCCTGTTGTGGCTCATGGAAATGAACACAACTAGTATCCATGAGGACACAGGTTCTATCCCTGACCTTGCTCAGTGGGTTAAGGATCCAGCATTGTCATGAGCTGTGGTGTAAGCTGCAGACACGGCTCAGATCTGGCATTGATGTGGCTGTGGTGTAGGCTGGCAGCTGTAGCTCTGATACAACCCCTAGCCTGGGAACTCCCATATGCCACACCTGTGGCCCTAAGAACAAAACAAAAAATAAACAAACAAACAAAAAAAACAAACAGATGGACAATATGAGAAGAGAGATGGGAATCCTATGAAATAACCAAAAAGAAATGCTAGGGATCAAAACCACTGTGACAGAAAGGAAGAAATGCCTTTGAACAAGCTATAATGGAAGAAAATAAAAATCATTTTTAAAAAAAGGAATGCCTTTGATGGGCTTATTAGCAGACTAGACACAGCCAAGAAGAGAATCGCTGAACTTGAGGATCTCTCAACAGAAACCTCCAAACTGAAAATCAAAGAGATTAAAGACTGAAAGAATAAAACAGAATACCCAAGGACCATGGGGGCAATTACAGAAGATGTAACACATGTATAATGGGAATACCAGAAGAAGAAAAGGAGAGAAAGTGATAGAGAAGATATTTGAAATAATAATGACCGAGAATTTCCCCCAAATTAATGTCAAACAGAAATTCACAGATCCTGTAGCTCAGAGAATACCAAACAGGATAAATGCAAAAGGCGGAATAACAACAATAAACCCTACTCCTAGGCATATCATTTCCAAATTACAGAAAATCAAAAAGAAGGAAAACAATCCTGAAAGAAGGAAAAAACAACTTAGCCATAAAGAAACAGAGTTATATCTGACTTCTCTTCAGAAACCAAACAAGCAAGAAGACTATGGAATGAAATACTTGAAATGTTGAGAAAAAAATGCTGCCAACCTAGAATTCCGTACCCTGCAAAATTATCCTTCAAAGGTGAAGGGGAAATACTTTCTAGACCAATGAAAAGTGAGGGAATTTGTTGCCAGCAGACCTGCCTTGCAATACATGTTTTAAAAAGTTCTTTAGAGAAAAGAAAGATAATACAGATCAGAAACTGAGGTCTACATAAAGAAGGGAAGAGCATCGAAGAAGGATTAATTGAAAGTAAAAAGCACAAAGAAAGTTTTGAGGAATACAAGTAGGTCTTCTGTAGTTTGTAGAAGACACATGGAATGTGGTTCTGTTATTAAGAGGGCTCAACTATTGTCAAACCAATTAACTGTAGATTCAATCTTTGGAAGTGGTAGACAATGAGGAGGAGGAAGGAAGAGAGGGAAAGGCAGCCTTCTACTTGAGGAAAGCAGTTAGAGAAGTCCCTTTATAGTGCATAGACTTGCCACATCCTCTCCATGACACTAGAGCCCACTTTAAAAAATCAAACCTCTTATGACACCTGAAGGTTTCCAACATTAGGCTCATGGTCGAAGACATCTGAAGATGCACACAAATTCGGGAAGCATATAAGAAGCTCTAGCTCTATCTTCTGATATGGAATTTTCAGATTCTCCTCTTCAGCAAGAGTTCTACATTCAGCATTGCTGGGTCAGGTTTGAAGATGAAATTGTGAGTTATATGCTTCCCATTGGACTGCAATGTTTGGGTGATGTTTGGAGATAAACTATGCTCAGATTTTAAACATTTGCTTAAATTTTAGCAGGAAACATATTTTTATTATTCTATTAAAAATTAGGTGGTTGGGGACTATATATATGTTTATGCATTATGTATTTGTGTATATTATGTATTTATATATATACAATAAGCATATATACGTGTTTACAAATATATTTGTACATATATATTTACTTGTTGACAGAGATGTAGAGATGAATAGCAGGAAACTTGTTTTCGAGCTGCATATTGGGATAAAGATCAACTTTATGCAGTTGAGGAAGTGACATTAGGCAACAGAATGAGGGGATATGGGGAGAAAATCCATCATGGTCTGAGGAGGTTCCCTGGGCAACTTGATGTCCTATCAGGGCATCTCCAAGCTCCCAAATTGAAAAGTGACTTTATAAACTTACATTGTCAACCATTTCCTCTCTCTCTCACTATTTATGGCCACACCTGAGCCATATAGCAGTTCGCCCACTAGGGGTTGAATTCGAGCTGCAGCTGCGACATAAACCACAATTTTCAGCAACCCTGGATCCTTAACCCACTGAGTGAGGCCAGGGATTGAACCTGCATCCTTAACCCACTGAGCCATAACAGGAACTCCATTTTTTTCCCTTAATGCCAGGTAGTCAGATTGACAGTTTAATGTAGAACTATTCACAGTTAGAGATTCTAATCCTCCATTCTTTCCACTGCAGTGACCAAAGTTGGATTCCTTTATTGTTGTTCAGTTGCTCCCTTGCTTACCATCAGCAAGCTATCAACAACATCCCAGAGAGCTTACAAGGAAGACTACATTTATCCATGGATTCACCATTCATCCATGGTGGCACTACCTAAATTCTGACATCAGGGTGCCTTGGATTAGAGGACTCTATTGAGACAATGGACTCTATTGAGACAATGATCAACTACACCAGTATACAGAGAAATGCAAATTAAAAGTTGGCAAAGCTGAAAAAAGAGAATGAAAAAGCTGTTTGCAGAGTGTTGCTAGGAATGTGAAAAATGATTCTTCAGAAGTTTCCAGTGGCAGCATAGCCTCCATAACTGCCAAATTGTCATTTCCTTAATTATAAGCTAGAGTTGTGTTCGGGAAACCCTAGAATTGCCCTTGGTACCCAAACCAGGCTTCAGAAACCAGAGACAGCAAGGCTGAGACTGGAGACTCCCACACACATACGCATCCTAATTGCTGCAGAATGCTGGAAAGTGTCTGACCTTGACCTTAATCTTAATGGATTTTTTTCCTAAAAGGGAAAAAGTCTGAGAAAGGCACAGAAATAATATCAGAATGGATGAATAATATTAAAATTTTTTCGGAATTCCCATGGTGGCTCAGTGGTTAGCGAACCTGACTAGCATCCATGAGGATGCAGGTTCGATCCCTGGCCTCACTCAGTGGGTTAAGGATCCGGCGTTGCCATGAGCTGTGGCGTAGGTCGAAGACTCGGCTCGGATCCCACGTTGCTGTGGCTGTGGTGTAGGCTGGTGGCTACAGCTCCGATTGGACCCCTAGCCTGGAAATTTCCATATGCTGCAGGTGCGGCCCTAAAAAGACAAAAAGACCAAAATAAATAAATAAATAAAATTAAAAATAAAATAAAATTTTTTCAATTTATTTTTTTCAGCCCAGGTCCTATAACAAAGGCCTAGAGCATCTATTGGGTGACTTTTCAGAGTACATTGATCTTGAAGATATTTTTTACCTTCAGCATCATCACATTGACTTAACTCACTGATATCACATTAGCTACAAACTCGATACTGATATGTCTCTAAATCACATTTCAACGTGCTGCAGAGCAATTGAGCAATTCCTGTGGATGTTGAGGTTAACACAATTGTGGTCTGAAGCCTGGGTGGAGCGCCAGATGGATGCAGTCTGTTATTTACAGCTGTGTGATTAAAACCAAACTACCTAATCCTAAAAGCTCTAATTACAGAGGTGATAATTTGTCTTTTCCTGCTTGTTTTCGGGAAGAGTAGGACAAAATCCCAGCTAATGAAGCAGACCCTCTTGTTTCCTGAAGGTTCAAAAATTCATACCTCCAGCCTAGACCAGTATATTTAGCCATCTACTTGACATTTTTGCTTAGACATCTACTTTTAAACTTAGCTTTTCCAAAACTGACCTTCCCCCCAAAAAAACTTGTTTTAGTTCCTGAGCAACTAGAACAACTCCTGGTATGCAACTATCACTGTCTTTCCTGCATCCATAAATGGCATTTCCAACCCTCCCATTTGTTCAGGCCCAAATCTCTTTCTTCCACTCATCCTTCAGCTAATCCTGCAGCCCCTCTCATCAATATTGACCCCACATTCATCCACTTTGCAACAGCTCCATAGGTATCATCCTGGTCCAAGTACCTATTACCTTCTGCCTGCATTTAAAAAAAAAAAAATTTGTTGGACTATAATTGGTTTTCAATATTGTATTTGTTTCAGGTGTACAGCAAAGTAAATGGATATATGTATACAGATATATATCCATTCTTTTTTTCAGATTCCATTTGCATTCTTGCAAGTCTTCCACCTGATCTCCCTGTGCATACTCTTGTACCTTTTACTGGTACACCATACTCCTCCATCCTGCTCTGGTCATGGCAGCCAGTGATCCTTTTCAAATATAAATAATATTATATCACCCCTCTGCCTAAAACCTCCAGTGGCTCCCATTGTCTCACTCAGAAAAAAAGCCCTTACAAAGATCTATACAGTCCTGCACAGCCTGCACCACCTGCTGTCTCTACTTCTCCCATTGCTTCCCTGTGCTCACCTGTTGTCCCCATAGAGGCAGGCATGTTCTTGCCCCAGGACCTTCACACTTAGAGTCCCTTAGTGGGGCCTACTCATCCCCACAAATCCACATGGCTTACTCCCTCATCTCCTTTAGAACTTCACTCAAATGTCATCTCTTAGTGAAATCTTCCCTGACCACTCTTTTTAAAATAGCTACTCACTCCCTCATACCCTCTCCCCTTCCCTGTTTTAGACTTTTTTTTTTTTCCTACACCAACAGCATGCAGGAGTTCCGAGGCCAGGGATTGAACCCACACCACAGCAGTGACCCAAACCACAGCACTGACAATCCATTGGGAAAACTTGTCTCTTCTTGTTTTTTGTTCTGTGTGTGTGTGTGTGTGTGTGTGTGTGTGTGTGTGTGTGTGATTCTCTATCAACTGAGTTAATTAATACACCCATCACTTCACATATTTACCTTTTTTTCTTTTGCAAATTTCAACTGTTATACATGATATCAACTATAGTCACCATGTTTTACATCAGATCCTCAAACCTTATCTACTTATTATTGAAAGTATACTTTTGGAGTTCCCGTCATGGCTCAGTGGTTAACGAATCCGACTAGAAACCATGAGGTTGCGAGTTCGATCCCTGGTCTTGCTCAGTGGGTCAAGGATCCGGTGTTGCCGTGAGCTGTGGTATAGGTTGCAGACGTGGCTTGGATCCCGCATTGCTGTGGCTCTGGTGTAGGCCAGTGGCTACAGCTCCGTTTAGACCCCTAGCCTGGGAACCTCCATGTGCCGTAGGAATGGCCCTAGAAAAGGCAAAAAGACAAAAAAAAAAAAAAGAAAGTATACTTTTTAACAACCTCTTCCTCTTTTCCTCACCCCCTAGACCCAGGCAACCACTTTTCTACTCTAATTCAATGAGGTTGACCTTTTTTTTACCCCACATTTAAGTGATATCATGCAATATCTGTCTTTTTCTGACTTGTTTCACTTAGCATAATACCCTTCAGTTTCATTCATGTTGTCACAAATGATAGGATTTCCTTCTTTCTTAATACTGAATAATATCCCACTGCTCTCTCTCTCTGTGTATGTTGTTATTTTCTTGATCCATTCATTCACTGATGGATACTTGGGTTGTTTCCACACCTTGACTTTTGTGTATAATGCTCCAGTGAACATGGGAGTACAAATATGTCTTCAAGATAATGGATAATGTTTCAGGAGTTTTCTTGCAGCACAGTGAGTTAAGGATCTGGTATTGTTACTGCAGTGGCTTGGGTCACTGCGGTGGCATGGGTTTGATCCCTGGCCTAGGAACTTCTACATGCCACAGGCATGGCCAAATAAAAAAAATTAAAAAAAGATAATGGTTTCATTTCCTCTAAATACGTACCCAGAAGTGGGATTGTGGATCATATGGTAGTTCTATGTTTAGTTTTCCGAGGGTCCTCCATACTATTTTCCATAGTGGCTCTACCAATTTACCTTCCTGCCAGCAGTATACAGGGATTTTCTTATTCTTGATATCCTCATCAGCATTTGCTACCTCTTGTCATGTGGTCAGCTTATAGTCCCCATCCTCCACCTGAGTGGTTTGTTTATATAGAAACTTCTTAGTTTCTATAGAACAACTCAAAGATAGGCATCATATTGTTATCTATATTCCTTCAGCGGGAACCAGGAGTTCTGTGACTCTACTGTCCTATTAACTTCTTGAGCCCACTCTTTGGAACTAGGGGAAAACCTAGAAGACTAAAGCCTTTTTTGTTGTTGTTGTTCTGCCAATAAGAAACAGGAGACAGGGAGGGGCCCTGCAGGGTCCTGCTCAGTTTCAAAACCTCCCTTTTCTTTGGTACTCCTCAATACTGAAGGGAACAGGTGTGGGACAAGAAAGGGAATAATGTCCTGGACAGAAAGATTAATCATAAACTCAGCAGAGGAACTCAGTTTTAGGGGAACTAAGTTTCACTTACTAGTAATTGATCTGTTCAGATTTTCTATTGGTTTATGACTCAGTCTTGGTAGTCTGTATGTTTCTAGGAATTTATCCCTTTTTTCTTCTTGTCCAATATTTTGGCATATAATTTTTCATAGTAGTCTCTTTTGATCCTTTGTATTTCTGTGGTATCAACTAAAATATCTTCTTTTTCATTTCTAATTTTATTTGAGTTCACTCTCTCCTTCTCCCCACCTCAAACCTACTGAAGGGTTTATATATTTTGTTTCTTTTTTAAAAACTGGCTCTTAGTTGCACTCCTTTTTTCTATTATCTTTCTAGTCTCTAGTTCATTAATTTCTACTCTGATCTCTGCTATTGCCTTACTTCCTCTTACTAACCTTGGGTTTTATTTGTCCTTTTATTAGTTCCTGTAAAGGTTGTTTATTGGAGATCTTTTTTTTTCTTTATTTAGGCATTTATTGCTATGAACTTACCTCTTAGAACTGCTTTTGCTGCATCCCATAAGTTGGTATGCTGTCTCATTTTTATTTGTCTCAAAATATTTTTTAATTTTGCTTTTGATTTCTTCTTTGACCCATTAGTTTTTCAGTACCATGTTGTCTAATCTACTCATATTTAAATTTTCCAGTTTCCTCCTTGTAATTGATTCTGGTTTCATACCCTTGTGGTTGGAAAATATGTTTGATCTGATTCCAATCTTCTTAAATTCATTAAGACTTATTTTGAGGCCCAGCATGCAGTCTATCCCAGAGTATGTTCCATGTGCACTCGAGAAGAATATGTATTCAGCTGCTTTGGGATGAGATGTTCTATAACTATGCGTTAGGTCCATATGGTCTAACATGGTCTAACAGCACTAGAGCCAAGCAACTGGGGATTGTGTTCCCTGGGTGGCAGCTACAAAAACAGGGATGTCAGTTGTGTATACAAACTTCTTCCAGGAAGATACTAGGGATTTGGAACGGGCTTCAAGGAGAATGCAGAGGTGATGTCTGCTGGTTTCCCTCGTCTCCAGGAAGGTTTGCAGTCAGCTTCTAGGTATGTGCTAAACTAGAAGCCTGACCCTCAGGCAGCAGGCTTTAAAGTAAGAAAACAACTCTCTTCTAGGGAAAGACCAGAAAATGAGCTTTTCTATTTGTTTCCTCTGTGCTGAGCCCTGGGGTTAAAGCTGGTTAAAAACTGTTTGTTCATTTTCTACAAACAAAGACCCACAGATGCAAGCCAAATTGGCCACCAGAGCCAGGTAACCAAGAGGGGTGTCCCTGGGGAAGCAGCTACAAAAGTCAATGCATCAGATGTGTGCACAACTTCCTTCCAATGACCTGGCCAGAGGGAGAATATGCCAAAGGCAACTGCCAGGGAAAGATCCCTGTCTCAGGGAAGTATCATAAATGTATGCTAAATTAGAATCTTGGTCCCCAAGCAGTAGCTTTTGGAAAGACTCGGAGATAGGCATTTCTGTGCTGATCCCTGAAAGAGAAGGCCACGGTAATTCCTGACCCCATTAAGAAATATTTCTTGGAAGTTTCCATGTGGTGCAGTGGGTTAAGGATCTGTCATTGCCACAGCTGTGATACAAGCTGCAACTGTGGTGAAGGGTCTATCCCTGGCTCAGGAAATTACACATGCTGTAGGTGTGGCCAAAAAAAAAAAAAAAAAAGAACTGTTTCTTTGCTTACTAATGTCTGGTGGGTTTTGTAGATACAAAGCCCCAGTGACTTTTAAAAATAGGTGCTGTCAACTGAAAAAAATGCAGAACTAGAAGTTGAAAGTTACATTTTATTTGGCAGATGTTCTGAGGACTTCAAGCCCAGGAGACAGTACTCTCAGATCATTCTGAGACTGCTCTGAAGAGGCAAGGTGGCACAGGGTGGGGGAGGGGTGACACCAGGATATATAGGAGTTTTATAGCAAAAACTAGGTAGTCAGAACATCAAAAGATTCAAAAGATTATTGTTTTTCATTTATTTGTTTGTTTTGTCTTTTTAGGGCCGCACCTGCAGCATATGGAGGTTCCCAGGCTAGGGGTTGAATCAGAGCCGTAGCCACAGCAACGCCAGATTCGAGCTGCCTCTGAGACCTGCACCACAGCGCATGGCAACGCCAGATCCCCAACCCACTGAGGGAGGCCAGGGATCGAACCTGCATCCTCATGGATACTAGTCAGATTCATTTCTGCTGAGCCACAAATGGAACTCCAGATTATTGTTAATTAAAGAAAAGTAGATCTCTCGAGTTAAGAAATTTAGCACTTTTCTAAATATGGAAAGATTCAAGAGTCTGGGCTTATTGAAATCATTCCTTTGATATGCACCTCATCTACCTGGGGCCAGTAACCTACACTTTATCATCCGGAATCTCCTTAGGGTGCACTGTTGGGGGTGGTGGCTGCAGCCACTCACTCTGCTCCACAGCAGGCATCCTGATTCCATCATGAGTTCCCTCAGGGCTCACTGTCAGGAAGGCTGTAAGGTGATGGTTTGATGGCTGCAATAGCCTTTGTTTACTGATACTGTAGGCAGTATTTTTCATTCACAGTGTTTTGAGGGCCCATCCCTCAGGTGGAAGTCTTAAAAGCTGTCATGGTAGGTTTTGAGTGCAAACCTTTTTTTCCTTTTGTCCCTTCCAATTGATTGTCACTCTGTGGAGGATAAGTTTTATGGCAAGAGTGTGTCTCAGCCTTTCCCACCTGTTTTGATGTGGGTATTTCCTCATTTGCCCAATGTGTAGGAGTCACTCAGCTCATTTCTAGATTTTGTTCAGAGGGACCTGATCCACGTGTACATATAGATTTGGCGTGTCCATGGGAGGAAGTGAGTCCTGGGGCCCCAGTGTCACCATCTCAGACTAGAACTTTCATCAAGAAGCCCCGTGAGGGAGTTCCCGTCATGGCGCAGTGGTTAACGAATCCGACTAGGAACCATGAGATCGCGGGTTCAGTCCCTGCCCTTGCTCAGTGGGTTAACGATGCGGCGTTGCCGTGAGCTGTGGTGTAGGTCGCAGACGCGGCTCGGATCCCGCGTTGCTGTGGCTCTGGCGTAGGCCGGTGGCTACAGCTCCGATTAGACCCCTGGCCTGGGAACCTCCATATGCCGCAGGAGCTGCCCAAGAAATAGCAAAAAAGGACAAAAAAAAAAAAGCCCCGTGACATATGTCTTGTGTGGACAAAGAATGTCACCTGCCATAGCAGTAAACAAAGGATGTTGTGGCCTTCAAGATGTCAGCCATGTAGCCCTCTCCCCCAACAGTGCACCCTGAGGGGAAACAGGATGGAGAAGAACAGGATACTGGCTCAAGGTAGCTAAGGTACATATGAAAGAAATGATATCAGTGAGCCCAGACGCTCATATTCCCATACATAGAAAAGCACTTAAATTCATTAACTTGAGACATCTGTTTTTTTCTTTAATTAGCAGTAATCTTTTAATGTTCAGCTACCTATTTGGTTTCCTTTTTTGCAAAAACTCCCATATACCCTGGCTCCTCCCTAACCTCTTTGGAATAGCACCCCAGAGCTAGCTGAGAGGCAGTATCCCAGACTTCAGTCCTCAGTAATGCCTCTAAAACATAATTCTCCATGGTTAGGTTGTGCATTTTTTCTTTCAGTCGACACTTCGCAGTGATTTTTTTGGATGACAGCAGAAGCAAAGGAAACATAACCAAAAATAAACAAGTGGGGCTACATGAAACTAAAATGCTTTGGCGGAGCAAAGGAAACCATCAACAAAATGAAAAGGCAGCCTCCACAATGGAAGAAAATATTTGCAAACCATATATCTGGTAAGGGGTTAATATTCTAAATATATAACAGACTCCTATAACTTCGTAACGAAAAACAAATAACAAGGTGTTAAAATGGGCAGAGGACCTGAATAGACATTTCCAAAGAAGACATACAAATGGCTAAAAAGGTGCTCAACATCAATCATCAGAGAAATCACGACCATAATGAGATAACACTTCACTCCTGCTCTGATGTCTTTGATTATTTTTTTAAAAGGTAAATATTAGCAAGGATATATATAGAGAGAACCCTTCTACATTGAGAGTGGGACTGCAAATGGGTATAGCCATTAGGGAAATCATTTGGAGGTTCCTGAAAAATTAAGACTAGGACTACCATAATGATCCAGCAGTCTTAGTTCTGAGTATTTCTCCAAAGGGACTGAAATCAAGATCTTGCAGAGCTACCTACACCCCCATGTTCACTGCAGCACTATTCACAATAGCCAAGATACAGAAACAACTTAAATTGACAGATGAATAGTAAAGAAAATGGGATATATACATACTGCTATAGATTGAATGTTCGTGCCCCCCTCCACTCATATGGTGAAATTCTAACCCCCAAGGTGATGGTATTAGGAAATGTAGACTTTGAGAGGAGATTAGTTTGTGAGGGCAGAGCCCTCATAGATGGGATTAGTGTTCTTCTGAAAAAGAAATCTCCTTTTCCCCTTCTACCATGTGAGGACACAGTGCACATATGCCAACTATGACAGGAAGTGGATCCTAACAAGTCACTGGATCTGCCAGCATCTTGATCATGGACTCCCCAGCCTCCACAGTATGAGAAATAAATTTCTGTTATTTATAAGCTACCCAGTCTTTCATGTTTTTTAGAGCAGCTCAGACTAAGACACATACAATGGAATAGTATACAGCCTTTAAAAAAAGGAAATCTTGCCATTTGTGACAACACGAATGGACTTGGAGGACATTAGACTAAGCGACATAAGCCAGACACAGAAAGACAATACTGCATGATCTCACTTATACATGGAATAACCAATCTCATAGAAGCAGAAAATAGAATGGTGGTTTCCAGGGGCTAGGGATGGAAGAAATGGGAAGTGATGGTCAAAGCATACAAAGCTTCAGCTTTGCAAGTGTGGGCAAAGAATGTCAGCTGCCATTTCGGTAAACAAAGCATGTGCTGGCCATTAAGCCTTTAGCCACTGCTGCCACCCACAATGGTGCATACTGGGGTGGAAAAGAACAGGCTACTGGCCCTGGAGCATTAAGGTGCATATCAAAGGAATAATTTCAATAAACCCAGACTCCTGCATCTTCCAATACATAGAAGAACACTAAATTCATTAACTTGAAATGTCTGGTTTTTCTTTAATTAGCAGTAATAGTTCAATGTTTCACTACCTGGTCCGTTGTTTTGCAAAAACTCCTATAGACCCTGGTTTCTCCCTTAACTCTTCAGAATAGTCCCTCAGAGCTATCTGCGAGGCTGTAGCCCAGGCTTAAGTCCTCAGTAATGCCTCAAATAAAACACAATTCTCAGCTTTTAAGTTGTGCATTTTTTTCAATCAACACAAGATAAGTAAGTTCAAGAGATTTTCTATACAGCATTGTGCCTATAATGAACAATACTCTATTGCATACTTAAAATTTGCTAAAAGAGTAGATCATATGTTGTGTTCTTACCACATGCGCACACACAAAATATTAATAAAAGGTGTGAGAGGAGACTTTGGAAGGTGAAGAATGTCTATGGCCTTGGCGGTACAATGGTTTCACAGGTATATACTAATCCTCACACTCGAGTTGTGTACATTAAATACGTATAGCTTTTTATAAGTCAGTCATACTTCAATCAACTGTTTTATTTTAAGCAACATAGTGACTGAAAACAGCAATCACTTCATTATTATTCCCCTTGGTTCCTGTGGGTCAGAAATGTACAAAGAGCTTAGCTCTATGTTTCTGGGATTTCACCTAACTCTGGTTGGATATTGGCTGGACCTGGAGCCTCAGGGAACTAAAATAGAAGGAGGCGGGCCAGGCAATCATGCATTCTTCTCTACATAGAGTTTGGGGGACCGCTATATGATTTCTTCACATAGGCTAGTTTGGGCTTCCTCACAGCATGACTCCTCATGGCAACTGAGGTCTCAGTGTGAAGAATATAAAGAGTAAGTATTCCCTTAAACCAGTTTGAAGCTGCGTTGCCATTTATGACCCGTCTAGGAAGACTTGTAGCATACAGGCTAATCTAGATTCAAAGAAAGGATCACTGGGAGTTCCCGTCGTGGCTCAGTGGTTAACGAATCTGACTAGGAACCATGAGGTTGCAGGTTCCATCCCTGGCCTCGCTCGGTGGGTTAAGGATCTGGCGTTGCCATGAGCTGTGGTGTAGGTTGCAGACCCAGCTGGGATCTGGTGTTGCTGTGGCTCTGGCCTAGGCGGACAGCTACAGCTCCGATCAGACCCCTAGCCTGGGAACCTCCATATGCCACAGGTATGGCTCTAAAAAGACAAAAGAAAAAAAAAAAAAAAGAAAAGAAAGGAAAGGATCACTATACTCCCTGTATTAATGGGATGGTGGCAAAGTCACATTGAAGAAGAGCCTGTGGGATTTGGATAGGGAATATAATCCAAGCTGGAGAGAATTTATATCGAAACAATATTATGTCTTTTGACCGGTGAACATGGTATATTTCTTCATTTATTTTGGTCTTATTTTTTTCCTCCTCAATTTTTTTTAATATCTCTTCAATTAACGTTTTTTGTAGTTTTCAAACATAGAGATCTTGAATATCCTCTGTTATATTTATCTCATCTGTGTATTTGATGATTAAGATGCTCTGGTACATAGTACTTTTATTTCATTTAAAAAATTGTTTATTGCCAGTATATAAAAATTAACTGATTTTTTTTTCTTTCTTTCTTTTTTTTTTTTTTGCTTTTTAGGGGTGCCCTCGCAGCATATGGAAGTTCCCAGGCTAGGAGTCAAACCAGAGCTACAGCTGCCAGCCTATACCACAGCCACAGCCACACAGGATCCAAGCTGTGTCTGTGACCTACACCACCGTCCACACAGGCAACACCAGATCCTTGACCCACTGAGATAGGTCAGGGATCGAACCTGCATCCTCACGGATACTAGTCGGGTTCATTTCTGCTGTGCCACAATGGGAATGCCGAAATTAACTCATTTTTTATATTGACCTTGTATTCTGTATCCTTGCGGAAGTCACTTATTAATTCCAATTGTTTGTACATTCTATTGGATTTTATACATATACAATCATGTTTATCTGCAAATAATGAAAGTTTTACTCTAAGCTTTATACACCACCTCTTCCCCCAAGACTTTCAGTGCTATGTTGAATGGACATGGTGACAGTGGCCATCATGGCCTTGCTCTCAGTCTCAGAAGGAAAGCATTCATTATTTCACCAGTAATTACAATTTAGGTTGTAGGTTTTCTAAAGTACACTTTTATCAGATTAAGGAAGCTCCCTTCTATTCCTAGTGTGCTGAGAGTTTTTCCATGAACCTATGTTCAATTTTATCAACTCTTTTTCTTCATCTATTGAAATGTATGTTTTCTCTATTCTGCTAATACATGAATTACATTGACGTTTACAATGTTAAAATAAATTTACATCCTGGAATAAATCTCATTTGGTCATAATGTATTATCTCTTAAAATCCTCTTCTGGGTTCTCTTTGCTAAAATTTCATGTAGAATTTTTAATTTTTATGAGAGATATTGGCCCATACCTAGCATCATTATTAACACTGCCTCTTTGCCCTCTAAATAAGTTAATTAAATGATTGCCCTAATAAATATTACATCTTTTTGCATATTATTATTAAGTTGTAAACTTCCTGAGTTTTTCTTCTGGTTCTACAATAGACTGTTTCAAATGGTCTTGGAATTATATTCCCTTTTCCTTGTTCTGATGGATTTTTTCCATATGCCAAGTTTGGAGATAGAAACAGCAGGATTTAGTTGTTTTTTGTTTGTTTATTTGTTTTTCTCACTTCAAATGAAGATGAAAACTTTCCAGACTAGATATTGGTCATTAGTGAGGCTAATTGTGTTGCCCTTGGTCACTCTGCCAATCTGCTGTGTGATGAGCATCTTTTCAGACCTGGAGTAGAACTTGACATGCATAGTGTCCAAAGCAATTTTTCAGTCTCTACAGGCATGCACCTGCCATGGCTCCACTCTACTGAGACAGCACATTCCTCCACCTGCTTTTCTATTCCTCTGACCCACAGAGTGACCAGCAAAACTGCAACTGATATTGTGTACTGCTATTAGGGATCTTCCTGTCTCCACCCCTGCCTCTAGTGTTTAACTTGTGAGTATGGCACCTCCCAGGATACAGTACAAAATTGCTGGTTCTCCTTCCTCCCATCCCTCCCCCACACATAGACATGCACATCCTAACCAGTTATTTCCTGGGAGGGGCTACCTCTAAGTAGATTATTATTAGCATCCTCAAAAAGCAGCACTTCCACGGCATATGGATAGCCACCTGTGCTCCAGTCGATACCAACTTTGGATCTATATGTCTCTAACAAAAAGTAGGGGCAGCTGGCTTCCCATTGTGCTCCATCATGTGCACCATAATCTGGATAGGTTTGTACCAATCCACTATGTCCCACTTTATGATGAATGAAAATGCCTCCTAGACTCTGGTCAAGCCATTGACTAGGTCTGAGTTTCTAGTGCTCTTTTGAGTTCTTGTCTTTTTCTTTGTTTTCATAAATAACATAAGGAAAGTTGGGAGAGGCTGCCTCATACACTTTGAGCCAAATAGCATTAAAGCCAGAATTCTTTTCCTTGTGGCTAATATATATATGTGTGTGTGTGTTTGTGTGTGTATGGTATATGTTGTATATTAGGTATGTGTATATATGTCATTAGGGAAAGAGGTGGGGTACCAGCAATCTGTGAACTGGGACTGCTGTATTTGGTTTGGCATGAATGGCATAAAGAAATAGGGTCCAGACTTTATAGAATGCTATGATCTTGTCACCTGCAGTGAGCTACTTACACAGGACCTGTTTTTCTATGCACACATCAGATAGCACTGCATTGACTGCAGCACAAAGAGACCCTCTTTCCTGCTGCTCCTCCCCGGTCCCCTTCTCCAGAAGTCACTTTTCTAACCATTGGGCCACTGTCTTTCCCATCAGTTGGGAACTCCAATCAGTGTGTACTCTGCAAAATCTCGGTTGACTATTTCTCAAGTCTCACTCCGGGTTTATTCTTTCAAAACTGATCAGGCGGTTAAGGCTGAAGAGATGCAAGGGAGAGGGCCAGTCCGGGAGGATCCAGCAGAGGTAGAGGGTGAGTACATGATTAAGGCACCTCATTCACAGGGGCTTGAGGCCCACTCTTGGTGAAAGTTATTCTTACCTTTAAAAAAGCAAAAAAAAAAATCTGTTTTTCAAAAATTGTGATTTCAAACATTCAGGGCTAACATAGGTGTCTCAAAAACATGTTGGGTGGTGGTAATTTTACAATTTATTTTTGTAAAAGTTTCCCAAAAAGGGGGGGGGGGGGGTTGGCGATGATTGAAAGATTTAAGAAATTTTCAAAAATTATTTCACAGATTCATTGAAGGAATAGTTATTGAGAATCAACTACATTCTAGACTGCACTAGGCTCGTAAACGTCTAATGGGGAAAGACAGACATAAAACCAACAATTTTAGAAGTTCTTATGTAACTATAATTGTGGCATGGGTATAATAGTTATGAATTTAGACGAAGGAAGAGATATTTTACTTCTCCCAAGTCAAATTAAGTCTCACTGGAGAAGCCACTTGCCCCGGCTGATCAAGTTCACCATCATGATCCTGCCACCTTTGAGCTGATATCATATAGGAAAATAGCAAAGGGCCCATTCCTCAGGCGTGGTGGCTTCCACGTTGGCTGACTCTTTTCCTGGCCCATGTTCTCCTGCAGTGGCAGCCAGTTCTTCTGGAGGTTCCATTCTCTCTACCCAAGCTTGACCAGTGAGAGCTCCCAGCAAGGGCTCAAGTCTGCAGACTTAGGGCCTAGGTTCCATAGGCACTTTAGCCTATGGTTGTTTATCAGAGGCCTTGCAACTCCAGAGAAGATGGGGGGGTGTGGTCAGGCTCACAGAATCAGCAACCTTCTCCTCCAGCCCTGATCCCTCACAGTTCCAAGGCTCACCTTGGCTCCCACTCCCACTCCCTTCTGGGGAGCCTTCCACTTAAAGTTCCAGGATCCTTTGGAGCCCAAGAGAACTGAAGGAGGACAGACAAAACACCCTGAGATGGGGACAAAGGAGATGCTATGAGTGCCCTTGAGAGAAGCCGGCAGGGTACTATCAGAGTTCATAGGTGGCCCCAACCACGTCTGAGGAATCGGAGGAGGCTGCCCAGAGGAGGTGATATTCAGACTGAGCCATGAGGAATAGGAGTGAATCAGGAAAGTTTTAGTCTTGGTGGCATGGGAGGCTTTGCATGTGTGTGTGTGTGTGTGTGTGTGTGTGTGTGTGTGTGTGTGTGTGTGTGTGTGTGTCTCCTGAGAATGTAGTAAGGGTGAAAATTTTCTTAATAGAATTAGAAGAATAATTTCGTATGTGTGTGTGTGTGTGTGCGTGCACACGTGTGTGCTTTTTAGTTCCCAGGCTAGGGGTCAAATCAAAGCTACAGCTTCCAGCCTACACTTCAGCCACAGCAACGCAGGGATCCGAGCTACGTTTTCAACCTATTTCACAGCTCACGGCAACGCTGGATCCCCAACTCACTGAGCGAGGCCAGGAATCAAATCCGCATGCTCATGGATACTAGTCAGATTCCTTTCCACTGCACCACGATGGAACTCCAAAAGATAACATTTTGATTGTAGGTGTAATTTGATGAGGAGGGATACTTCAACTAAATCTCACATTTAGATATTTCTTACCTTTTTGGAAATTTTGGAGACATTCCCAAAGGGACAGGCGTTGGTTCTTACTTCCCAGCTGCATTCAGCAAGAGCCAGGGAATTTGGTGATATCTCCCAAATTTTAGGTTATCTAGAATGATCAACAGAAGTACACACAAGTCAGAATGGCCATCATTAAAAAGTCTACAAATTACAAATGCTGGAGAGAATGTGGAGAAAAGGGAACCCTCCTACACTGTTGGTGGGAATGTAAACTGGTGCAGTCACTGTGAAAAACAGTGTGGAGGTTCCTCAAAAAATTAAAAATAAGTATGTCATATGATCCAGCAATCCCACTCCTGGGCCTATATGTAGAGAAAAATATAATTCAAAAAAAATACATGCACCCCAATGTTCAGAGCAGCACTATTTACAATAGACAAGACACGGAAGCAACTTAAATGTGCATTGACAGATGAGTGAATAAAGAATATGTGACATATATATATGACATATAAAACATCTATCATATATATATAATGGACTATGTGTGTGTGTGTATATATGTGTATATATATATATGTAATGGACTATTACTCAGCCATAAAAACAAATGAAAAATGCCATTTGCAGTAACATGGATGCAACTAGAGATTATCATACCACCTGAACTAATCAGAAAGGAAAACACAAATACTATATATCACCTATATGTATAATCTAAAATATGAAATGGATTTATCTATGAAATAGAAACAGACGCACCAGACATAGAGAACAAACTGGTTGCCAAGGGGAAGGCATGGGGGAGTGATGGATTGGGAGTTTGGGATTAGCATATGCAAACTATTATGTATCGAATGGACAAACAAGATCCTACTGTATAGCCCTGGGACCTGTATTCAGCTTCCTATAATAAACCATAATGGAAAAGAATGCGAAAAAGAATATATGTATATATATATGTATCTGTCTGTCTACCTATCTCAAGTATATATCTGAATCATGTTCTTGTACAGCAGAAATGAACACAACATTCTAAATCCACTATAGTTCAATAAAATAGAAAATAATAATGATTGGGGAAAGTGCTTAAAAAAATTAAAAAAAAAAAAAGAATGATCTTCAGAGGTAAATCATTAAACACGTTCCAGACTCTCCTTTGTTCTGACTTTGATTTCTTTCAAATCACTCACCAGCATACGTGTGAGAACATGTCTGGTGTCAGGACTCCTGTGTGTGGAGATCCGCACAGGGAAACCCCTCCCAAAGGGAAGCATGCTCACCATTCCTCTTTCTCTTAGTCACTGGTTTCTCTATCCAGCACCTTTGAGGCTTCTTCTGGCTGTAATATTTTCAAACGTTTTTTTTTTTCATTGTCCTTTCTCCTTTCCCCCGTCCACAAGTTTTCAAAAAATAAGACATGGGCAAAGCCAGGTTTCTTTTCAGAATCAAAATGTAGAATAAGGCATTGCCGCTGTGGTGCAACGGGATCTGCAGCATCTTGGGACCACTGGGGCGCAGGTTAGATCCTTGGCCCCGAACCGTGGGTTAAGGATCCGGCATTGCCACAGCTGCGGCTTGGGTCACAGCTGTGACTCAGATCTGATCTCGGGCCCAGGAACTCCATGTGCCTCAGGGCAGCCAAAAAGGGAAGAAAAGAAAAACCTGCAGAACAAATGGGAAACTGATTGTATTTAACCTTCCCAAGTGTGAGCCCCACAGGTAATGCAACCAACATTTTCAATAGCCCCTCTAGATACAACCCCTCTTCTCCAACATGGTTCTAAGTTCTACCCTCATTTCCAATTACGCCAGTTCTACTGTTATTTAAAAAAAAAAAAAAAAAGCCTTTTTGGTTATTGTCAGAAACTGCTATATAGCTTACCCCCCTCCACCAGCAAAGCACAGAAAAGATGCAGTGAATTCGCACAAGACAGAGTCAAATGTGATTCACGAGGATCACTTAGTCCTTCCAAGAATCTGGTTGTTAACCCTCCCATTACATCATGACAAAGACTACTTACTGACTGTTATTTTCTGTGAGAAATGAGGGGATTCCTTTCCTTTTCATGCAGCTAGTACATAAAAGAGCAGTCTCATCAGCTGAGCTGTCAGGGAGAATCCAAAGAGGCCAACAGAAGGAGTTCCCATTGTGGCTTAGCAGGTTAAGAACCCGGTTAGAATCCATCCATGAAGAAGTAGGTTTGATGCCTGGCCTCGCTCAGTGAGTTAAGGATCTGGCATTGCTGCCAGCTGCGGTGTAGATCACAGATGCAGCTTGGATCTGGTGTTGCTGTGGCTGTGGGGTAGGCTAGCAGCTGCAGCTCCAATTCGACCCCCAGGAACTTTCATATGCCAAAGGCATGGCCCTAAAAAAAAAAAAAAAAAAAAAAAGAGGCCAAGAGAGCTCTGAGATCTGAATAGTTGTCCTCACAGCAGGACTGTGTTTTCAGTTCCTCTTTGCCGAAGGTCCTGGCGATATTAACCATCTTTTCCTGGAAAGGTGGCCCCACAAGAGGGAAGAAATGCCCTTTGTTTGTGGCAGGTATGATGAGGGAAACGAATGTTTACTGAGCCCACTGTATATTCTGAACTGGAAGTTGGCTGGCCAGAGTTCAGATTCTTGCTCTGACACTTCCTGGCTGTGTGACCCCAGAAGAATGAAGTTTCTCTGAGTTTCAGTTTACACATCTGTAAGTTGGGGTTACATTAGTAGTTTTACAACACACGGTTGATGTTAAGGATCAAATGAGATAATTATTCGGAAGCTCTTTGCAAGTGCTACCATGAAAAGGAATCCTTGGGTTATCTCATTCAATGTGATCCAAGCACAATACCTTAGAACCTGCCCCACCTGGAGGTACCATCCAGGGGAATTCCAAGGTCTTGTCCAACTGGAGAAGCCAGTCACTTGGCAGATCCCTGTCTGGCACCAGACAGCTGGCAGGCCAGATCTCTAGTGATAGGTCAGTGAGGGACCAGGCAAGAGACACATGGTCAGGCACACTGGCTCTTAGATCTGGGGTACCATTTCAGGCATAGGTAAAGGCTGAGCTGTGGTCAGGAACCAGATTATACTGAACTGTTTATTTCTATATTTGCAAACATGTGTCCTGAAGTTTATGACAATGCTTAAAATATTAAAAACCAGAGGTCCAATCCTATGAGGGTAAGAAATAAAATGACAGCATCAAATATCTTACAGATCAGGATAGAAGTCAAAGGATTTTTGTTGTTAATTTGGGATATCATACACTCTAAAAGGGAGAAAAAATTAAGCAAATCATGTGAATCACTGCATAAAAACAAACAAATTTTAGATTTTTTTAAAAATTTTTTTGGAATTCCTATTGTGGCTCAGTGGGTTAAGAACCTGACATAGTGTCTATGAGGGTTCAGTTTCAATGCCTGGCCTCACTACTGGATCAAGGATCTGGCGTTGCTGTGAGCTGTGGTGTAGGTCACGGACACAGCTTGGATCCTGTGTTGCTGTGGCTGTGGTGGAGGCCGGCAGCTGCAGCTCTGATTTGACCTCTGGCCCAGAAACTTCCTTATGACGTGAGCGCAGCCATAACAAGAAAAAAAAAAAAAGGTTTTTTTTAATTAAAGTACAGTTGATTTACAATGTTCTAAAATTTTTTTAATTAAAAAAAATAAGGGGTTCCCTGGTGGCTCAGCAGTTTAAGGATCCAGGATTGTCACTGCTGTGGTTTTGGTTACTGCTGTGGTACAGGTTTGATCCCTAGCTCAGGAACTTCACATACCCGAAGGCGTGGCAAAAAAAAGATAAAGTGTCAACATACCGTCTTAAAAGTAAAGGTAAAATATAGACTCTCATTACAATTAAATACAAAATCACTTGATCCCATATATCACTTTTATGAGGAATCTAAAATATGACACAAATGAACTTGTCTAGAAAACAGAAACAGCCTCACAGACATAGAGAACGGAGTTGTGGCTGCCAAGAGGAGGGGGTGGGTGGGAGAGGGATGGATCCAGAGTTTGGGATTTGTAGATGCAAACTATTACATATAGAATGGATAAACAATAAGGTCCTACTGTGTAGCACAGGGAACTACATTCAATATTTTGCGATAGGAGTTCGACGGGTGGCTCAGCGGAAATGAGTCTGACTACCATCCATGAGGACGCAGGTTCAGTCCCTCTCCTCACTCAGTGGGTCAAGGATCTGGCATTGCCGTGAGCTATGGTGTAGGTCACAGAGACGGCTCGGATCCCACATTGCTGTGGCTGTGGTGTGGGCCAGAGGCCACAGCTCTGATTGGACCCCTAGCCTGGGAACTTCCATATGCTGCGGGCGCGACCCTAAAAAGACAAAATATATGTATATATCTTGTGATAAACCATAATGCCAAAGAATATGAAAAAGAAATGTATGTGTGTGTATATGTATATTTATAACTGAATCACTTTGCTGTTCTACAATAACTAACATGTAAATCAACTATGCTTCAATGAAATGAATTTTTAAAAGTATTGGAATACTCACTTTCTTACCCTGCTGGTAAACAGAAGAAGAAGGTGAGAGATGGGCAGAGTAGGGAAAGAACAGCAAAAATTGGCCAGAGCACCAGGCAGGGTAAGGAGCACCTGGGCGAGCGGAAATAGAGCCAGAGAAACTGCTCTTGTCACATGAAGCACGGACTTCCAAATAAGTTATCACTGATTTTGGTTTTCTGATTATTTCTCAGATCCTAGAAATAGCTCCTCTACCTATTTTAAGAAGCAGTGCTTGTTTCCACTGGCACACTTGAAGGTTTGTGATATGTGAAGGAAATGGCTTAAGTTTTAGGAATTTGCTTTGTGGAATCTTAGTTAACTCTTAAAATCTGTTGGCTTTTTTTTTTTTTTTTCCTGTCTTTTTGCCATTCCTTGGGCCACTCCCACGGCTTATGGAGGTTCCCAGGCTAGGGGTCCAATCGGAGCTGTAGCTGCCAGCCTACGCCAGAGCCACAGCAAGGCGGGATCCGAGCCACGTCTGCAACCTACACCACAGGTCACGGCAACTCACTGAGCAAGGGCAGGGATCGAACCCGCAACCTCATAGTTCCTAGTCGGATTCGTTAACCACTGCGCCACGACAGGAAGTCCTGGCCTTTTTTTTCCCCCAAAGTTCCCGCAGGTGGCCAATAAAAACCAGTGGAGAAAAAGAAGTAGGAATGCCCTGCCTCACTGGACAGCTGTTCCACTGCCTTGTGCCAGATCCTCGGAGAGTCAACTGTTTTAGTTCCCTAAAAGATCTGATGGAGGATCGTAGGATCTCAGGATCTCAAATGTGACAAGTACATGTCAATTCAGATATTTGGCTCTGATGATGATAGTAAGTTTGGAATCGATAGGCTAGAGAATGATACCATGGAGGTAAATTAGTGGTCTCACCTCCCCCCTTTTCCATATTGTTCACCTGCACCTCCGCACTTGTGCTGGGGGCCTCGCTCATCGCAGGTGTCCTTTCTCAATCTCTCCCCGCTAGAGGAGCACATCCAACTCCAAAGGCAGATCCAACGTTAGCGCAAAATCTCCTCCCCAAGGAGTTCCTGCTGTGGCTCAGTGGGTCAAGGACACAAGGCTGTCTTTGTAAAGATGCAGGTTCAATCCCTGACCTTGCTCAGTGGGTCAAGGATCCAGCGTTGCCTCTAGTTGCGGCGTAGCTCACACGTGTGCCTAGGATCTGATGTGGCAGTGGCTGTGATTGAGGTCTCTGCTGCAGCTCTGATTCGACCCCTGGCCCGGGAACTTCCATAAGCCACAGGTGTGGCCATAGAAAGAAAACAAACAAACAAACAAAAGCTCCTCCCTAAGGTTTCTACACCCGCCCCGTTTGATAGTCACTGATATCATGGGAGTTGCTTGAGAACAAGCCAGCCTCCGACAGAAAGTCACTGTGCTTTGCCAGTCCTGCAAGTGCACCAATTTTCCAAACTGGGCAAACACTGCACCTGCCTATGCCTTATGAGGCGACAACTGCTTCGAGTCACAGCAGTGACATCTACCAGGCACCAAGCGGTTTCCTTCCATCGAGCTCGGATTTCACCCTTCACACACATCATCTCATTTAATCTTCCATGATGACTCTATGTGCTGAGGGTTATGACGACTCCCATTTTCTAGGTAAGACAATTGCCACACAGGAAGGTTCAGAAAGCTGTCCTTGGGTCATTAGTGCCAGAGCTAGGATTTGAACTCAGAAACGAAGAAGTTCCATATCATTCCCCCAGGCCATTCCCTATAGCCCCAGGCACAGTCTTTCAATGTAGAACCACCTTGACCTTGAAGATGTGAAGACTCCTTTATCTGATAAAACTTCTATCCTTTTGGGAGTCTAATTTTCTAAGAAGGGCAGGTTTGAAAGAATATCTGAAAGGAAAGGAGTTTTCCGTATGAGCGGTTGGGTAGAAGGAAGGAGGCAGCCTGGCCATGAATATGTGGGGGCTTCCAGCCTACAATGAGCCGACTACAAAAGGTCAAAGGTCACTTGTTCCAGCTGACGGAGGCACCGGGAATGCCCCATTTCCTGGGAAATGAATGGACAATTCAGGGGCCTCGTCAGTGCCTGCTACTTCCCAGCCTTTAAGCCATAAAGCTAAAAAAAATAATAAACAAGGGAAGCTCTTTAAGACTCCCTCAGCAATCTAGTCTGATTGATTTTTATTCAGGGAAGATGCCAAAAAATTCCCAACTCACTACAATTTGTTTTTTTGTAAAGAAACTGAAAAGAGGGAAAACTCAAATGTTTTTGCTATCCCTCATCTGAATGTTTCTAATCCAAAGTAAACAGGGGACCTCTGTCCTTTGTGTTGGACAGTGGCAGACACAGGGCCCTTGTTCCAGGAACGCCGTATCGGCCCATCACAGGCCCCAGTGCACACTGAGGTCCCTGTGTCCACGCCAGTGGGATGGGCCCTGATTCCACCACAGTGTGCAGCAGTGCAAACAGTTGATGCTCAAACAGTTGATGTTCAAACTCTCCTGGACCCCTGTAATCCTCTCTACCTCAACAAAAAAAAAAGAGACGCCCTCTCGTCTCTCATTCTTGGCGAGTCTGAAACCCACCAAACTGTGCTCGCTGCCTTTCTTTTGGAGAGAAGTCAGTTTGTTTCTTATTACAAAAGTAAAATAAATTCATAGTGGAATATTTAAATCAGGAGAAGAGAGAAGAATAGACAAAGAATCTCTCAATTTAAATACCCAGACATAAGTGCTAAACATTTTAGGATAGAGCCTTTAACTGTTTCTCTCTGCATATATATTAACATTTATGAGGCAGGGGCAACATTTGGATCACACTGTACAGTGCTTAGGGATGTCCTATGAATCATTACCCAAAAATGTCAGTTGGACTAAAAAATTAAATATAAAAGGTGATGGAATAAATACAGATGAATATTTATTTCAGTGGTTAACCTGGGATCCATGCATAAGCTTCAGAGAGTCTATAAATGCATATAATCAGAAGCTCAATTTGGTATACAAATACAGATATAAACATGAACCTAGATAAAGACATAGCTATTTGGGGTGGTGCAGGGAAGACAGTTCATAGTTTTCATCAGATTCTCCAAGATACACATGACTCCAAAAGCCAAAGATTTATACGAACTTGGCTTGTGGGAAAACTAAACAATGTAAGAAACTACCTACCACCCAGCTGGTCGGAACATGAATTGGTTAAATATTTCTGCAGAGCAGTTTGAGTGAGTGTGTGTGTGTGTGTGTGTGTGTGTGTGTGTGTGTGTGATTTGATTTGATTTGATTTGATTTTTTTGTCATTTTTTTTGTCTTTTTAGGGCCGCACCCACAGCATATGGAGGTTCCCAGTTTGGGGTCTAATCAGAGCTGTAGCTGCCATCCTACGCCACAGCTACAGCAACACTGGATCCGAGCCGCGTCTGCGACCTACACCACAGCTCATGGCAACGCCGGATCCTTAACCCACTGAGTGAGGCCAGGGATCGAACCCATAACCTCATGGTTCCTAGTCAGATTCGTTTCCGCTGTGCACGACAGGAACTCTGTGTGTGATTTTAAATATCCATAAGAACATACTATGAAATTAAAATAATGCAAAACAGTGTAAGCTGGGTAGCAGAGATAGACAAATTATTAATATAGAACATAAAGCCTGGGGTGGGCAGGACCAAGAATAGCACAGATTAGTGGTATGTGTTATGATAAAGTTATTATTTCACATCAGTAGGGAAAGAATTAATAAAGTTAATGCATACCAAAAACCTTGAGATTCTTCACCAAATTGTACGGAGAGTGCTACAGAATGATGGTTAGATTAGCATCCTTGTTTGGTTCCTGCCACTAATGTTTTCATATGAAGAATTTTATTCCCACTGATTTGACATAGGTATTAAAAAAGAATTTGTTGGATTTCTTTTGTGGCTCAACAGGTTAAGGATCCAGCATTGTCACTGTAGAGGCTCAAGCCACTGCTATGGCGGGTTCAACCCTTGGCCCGGGAACTTCCACATGCCACTGGTGGGGCCAAAAGGAAAAAAAAAAAAAGAATTTGAGGGAGTTCCTATTGTGGCTCAGCAGAAAGGAATCTGACTAGCATCCACAAGGACGCAGGTATGATCCCTGGTCTCACTCAGTGGGTTAAGGATCTGGCATTGCCTTGAGCTGCAGTGTAGGTTGCAGGTACAGCTCAGATCCTGCATTGCTGTGGCTGTGATGTAGGTTGGCAGCTACAACTCAGATTCGACCCCTAGCCTGGGAGCCTCCATATGCCAAGGGTGCGGCCCTAAAAAAGACAAATAAATAAATAAATAAATTATTTCAAACAATGAACTATGTGTCAGATGGCTTTTAACTAGATTTACTGTGGTGATCATTTCACAGTATGTGCAACTGTCTAATCATTATGTTATACACCTGAAATGTTATAACTCAATTATATATCATTTTTTGAACGTAATTATTAATGAAATATTACCTGAATACCAGAACAAACTCTACTTGTTCCTAGTATATAGTTTTTAATAGCAATTTGGATTTATTTTGCTAGCATTTTATTACTTTTTTCATCATTGATCTTAAATCAGATTGGTCTTCAGTTTGTTTTTTTCCTTTTTTGTTTGTTTTTGCTATTTTTGCTAGTTTGGGATATCAAGGTTGCTTTCATTTGTTTTTTATTTTTATGTTTTGGCCTCATCCATGGCATATGGAAGTTCCTGGGCCAGGGATTGAATGGGAGCCACAGCTGCAGCAACGCCAGATCCTTTAACCCACTGCGCCCAGAGAGAGATCAAATCTGCACCTCCACAGAAACCGGAGCCACTGCAGTCAGACTCTTAACCCACTGCACCTCAGCAGGATTGCTTTCATTTGAAAAACTGAACTAGGACACTTTCCAAGCTCTTTTATGTTCTGGAACGTTTAAACAGAATAGACATTAAATTTCTTGATGGCTAAACTCCGTGGAAACAGAATCTTTTATGGAGTAGTTAACAACTTTTCCATTTCTTTTCTGTTTACTAGTCTTTTCCAGTTTCCAATTCTTCTTTAGTTGACTTGATAATTATATTTTTCTAGATGATGTATTCATTTTAATGAGACTTAAATTCATTGACATTAAGTTACATATACTATTTTCTTATCATTAAAAAATCTTTTCTACATATGTTCTATCACCCTTCTCATTCCTAACAGTGTAAATTTTTTAATTTTCCCTTCATTCTTTATGATTAGTCTTGTCATGCTAAGACTTTATTATTCTTTTCAAAGATGCTCTTTCACTCATTCTCTGATTTTTGCCCTAATTCATTATTTGCTTTAATTGTGACCCCCACATTTTTGCTTTCCTTAAATTTATTTTTATTTTTTAATTTCAATTTCAGTTAAGTTGGTACTTCATTTAGTTTAATTATTTCTTAATAATGAAAGAAAATTTGTGGCTACAAATTTCAGCTTTGGCTGAATCCCAAATATTTTGACTTTGATCTCATCTCAATTTTGAGGCATGATTTTAATTTTCTCTTAGATCCAAGAGAAATTAAGAGAAAACATATTTTTACTGTATGGTTAAGTTGTCCTTTGTCATTAAGTTCTAATCTAATCGAATTAGAGTTTATGACAGGAACCTAAAAAGTTTTTTTCTTCCTAGAATTTATTAAGGTTTCATTTGAAGATTACCGTATGTTCATTTCTTTAAAACCGTCTAAGGATTTTTTAAAAGAGAGTATTTATATTTGTAGGGAAAAAAATCTTCATTTGTACATATTAAATTAATTATATTAAATATAATTAGAGCCATATTCATCATAAGTTTATTAAGTTTCTTTCCTTTCGAGGTACCACAGAGAGAGATGCTATGGTTTCACAAAGGGTACCCCTCATCTATGGCTGCATAATAAATCACCCCAAAATTTAATGGTTTAAAACAATGATATTTCACTTATTATTTCTAGGATTCAGATTTGGCTGGGTTCACTCTTAAGGCTGAATCCAACTGAATTCAAGCTGGATTGAATAAAGGCTGTGTTCAGGAATGGTAGCTCGTCTCTATTCCATCTGGCCCCCCCATCCTCTAGTTGACCACACTGGGTGGCAGAGTCATTCTAAGATGGCAAGCTTTAATGCACAAGAGTTTTTCAAGTCTCTGCTTATAGTCTCTTATTAACTGAAGTCCCACTGAACTAAGAAAGACACATGGCAAAACCCAGACTCAGTGTGGAAGGGGGCAATTCAAGGACATGGGTAATAGGATGTTTGGGTCATTGGGGGGCCACTGATGTGACTACCACACAATAGGATGATAACTTGTCTTTGTAGGTATCCTTATATTTCCCTTAGTTTTGATCAAAATAATCTTGTTTATATATGAATTTATTTTTTTGCTATGAATTTTAGTTTTCTCATAATTACGTGACCCCACCAGATTTCCTCTGGTTTCTATTTACAGGGCAATTGTTTTTGATTTTATATGACTGATAGGTAAGTTTCTTTAAAGCCTTTAGTTGGATTTTGTATTTTAAAGGGGGAATTAAAACTATTCATGTTTAATTGGAATATAGGTACATTTGTGCTTACTTCTGCCACCTGATATATATGTCATTTTTTACATTTCTTGGACTTTTCCTTATTTTCTCTTCCTGCTGACTCTATCTCTATGCACCTTTTTTTTCTTTAGAAATTTGGATGTTAAATGTTTTATTTTCATTCCATTAGTAGTTACTTTTAAATTTTTGAATGAATTTATATATCTATCAAAGAAAATAGTTTTATAGTAGTTACTGACTCTCTTCAATGAATGATAACAAAAGAAGCACATTGTTACTTTCCCTTCTCTGCCACCCTGTCCTCCCAGTTTCTATGACAATAATCTGGGCCTTTATATTTGGGTTTTTTTTTTTTTCTTTTTATGGCTGCACCCACAGCATATGGAGGTTCCCAGGCTAGGGGTCAAATCAGAGCTGTAGCCACCAGCCTATGCCATAGCCACAGCAATGCCAGATCTGAGCCATGTCTGTGATCTACACCACAGCTCACAGCAACACCAGATATTTAATCCACTGAGTGAGGCCAGGGATCAAACCCATAACCTCATGGTTCCTGGTCAGATTTGTTTGCACTGCACCACGACAGGAACGCCTGATTTAGATTATTTTATGCTTTAACCCCAACTCCTAATCCATGTATACATATTTTCTTTCAAGTATAATCTTCAATAGTTTTATCAAGTTTCCAACCAGACCTTCAGCTTTACCTCACAGTGGCTCAGATATTAAGGACATTTAGTTACACCATATAGAAAGAAGAGTGAGTGGAAGAAGATTTATCTTTGTTCAGCAGCTCTTAAATGTCAAGGTGTTATGTGGGCATCTCTCAGATTCTCTTGGCCTTCTCATGGTCGCAAGACGGATGCCACACTCCAGATACTTCATCCTTAGACAACCATCTTCAAGACAGGAAGAAAAGTCAGTTTACCTCACTGCCTGTTTTTACCAAAAAGCAAATTCCTAATAAACTTAACCAAAGAGGTGAAAGATCTATACTTTAAAAACTATAAAACACTGATAAAGGAAATTGAAGATGATACCAAAAAATGGAAGGATAACCTGTGCTTTTGCATTGGAATAATTAATATTGTTCAAATGGCCATACAACTCAAAGCGGTCTACAGATTTAATGCAACCCCTAACAAAATATCCAAGACATTTTTCACAGAACTAGAACAAACAGTCCAAAGATTCATATGGAACTAAAAAAGGCCCTGAATCACCAAAGTGGTCTTGAGAAAAAATAACAAAGTCTGAAGTTTATATCCTACAGACTTCAGACTATACTACAAAGCTACAGTAATCAAAAGAGTGTGGTACTGGCCCCAAATGGACACATAGATAGATCAATGGAACAGAGCCAAAAAAATATATCCATGTGCCTATGGTCAACTAATCTACAACAAAGGAGACAAGAGAGAAAAGACAGTCTCTTCAACAAGTGGTGCTTGGAAACCTGGACAGCCACAGATAAAACATTTCCTCACACTATACACAAAAATAAACTCAAAATGGTTGAAAAACTTAAATATAAAAATGGAAATCATAAAAATCCTAGAAGATAACATAGACAAGACACTTTTTGACATAAATCATAGCAATATTTTTTGTATTAGTCTCCTAAGGCAAAAGAAATAAAAGCAAAAATTAACAAATGGGACCTAATCAAACTTAAAAGCTTTTGTGCAGCAAAGGGAACCTCAACAAAATAAAAAGACAACCTATGGCTGGGAGAAGATATTCGCAAATGATGTGTCTGACAAGGGATTAATATCCAAAATATATGAATAGCTCATAGAATTCGATATCCAAAAAAAAAAAAAACCTCCAAACAATCTAATCAAAAAATGGACAGACCTGAATAGACATTTTCCCAAAGACGTATAGATGGCTATCAGGCACATGAAAAGAACATCACTAATAATTAGAGAAATGCAAATCAAAACAACAATGGCATATCAACTCACACCTGTCAGAATGTCTGTCATCAAAATGTGTACAAATAATAAAGACTGGAGAGGACTTGGAGAAAAGGGAACCCTGGTACAGTCTTGGTGGAAATATAAATCAGCAGTCATTCTGAAAAACAATATGGAGATTCCCCCCAAACTGAAAATAGACCTATCATATGACACAGCAACCTCACTCCTGGGTATATATCTGCAAAAGGAAAACTAAGACACTAATTTGAAAAGATACCTGTACCCCAGTATTCAGATAAGAAGATGTGTGTATCCATGTGTGTATATGGCTGAGTAATGTTCCACACAATGGAATATACTCGGCCATAAAAAGAATGAAATTCTGCCATTTTCAGCAATGTGGATGAATCTAGAGAATATTATGCTTAGTGAAATAAGTCAGAGAAAGACAAATACTGTATTTCACATATGTGGAATCTTTAAAAGAAACACAAATGAATGTATACACAAGAGAGAAACAGACTCACAGATACAGAAAACAAATTTGTGGTTATCAAAGGGGAGAGGGAAGAGGGAAGGGACAAATTAGAGGTATGGGGTTAATAGGTACAAACGACCATGTATAAAATAGATAACAAGGATATACTGTATCTTGAAAGGAATTATAGCCATTACCATGTAACAACCTATAACAGAGTAGAATTTGCAAAAATACCCAATCACTAGGCCATAACCTGAAACTAATATAATATTGTAAATCAATTAAACTTCAATTAAAAAGAAAAAAGAAGCAAATTTATTCCCAAGAAGCCTAACAAGAGACTTTCCCTGACATTTTATTGGCCTGGGCACATGCCCAGCCCAAAGCCAATTATCAATAATGTTGCTTCATCCTCTGGGTCACAGCATGTCGTCCAACACAAAATTGGGATTTTGTTAGCAGGAAGAAAAGGAAAATATTCATTCTGTTGGCATCCAACAATGAGTACCACAAGATAGTAAACATCAGGAGTTAGGCTCAGCAGAAGCTTTTACTGCTTTATCACTCACTGCCATTGCTTCTGTAGTACTTCTTTTACATCATTGAGTTTATTTGCTTGGCTGGAATATTTTCTTGTGGAGCCTTTTCATTTATTTATTTCTTCTGTTGAGGTGATACATATTGAATAGTCTACTTTTTTATAGCTGCTTGTCTGAAATACCTTGGTTAAGAAACAGAATTCTGCATCACAATCATTTTTCCCCCAAATGCAGTTTCCATGTTTTGTTGTTTGGGGCATTTATGTAGCAAGCATGAAAATGACATTTCTTTCAGAGCTTACCTGATTCTTTTGCCGGAGGGGCTTCACAGGGCAGAGAGCACTTCACGTGGCCATTGTTGAAGCCCTAGTGCCTCACCCACTGCCTGGAACATAACAGACTTGTTGTCATGGATGTGAGTGTGGAATGCAGGTATGAAAGAAAACGAGAGCCATATGTCTGTGGGACTCTCGAAAGATCAATTTCACCTTTAAATCGAAGAGTTTCTTTCTCTTGCACGTTGCAACCGTATAACGCTAGTGGGCAGCCAGTGTGGCTGCCCTCACCATTCCCTCCTCGGCAATGTTCTCTCTGTGCCAGGATCCCTCATAGGGTCCGTGTCCTGTGTGCAACCCAGTAGCTGGGCACTACCTGGATGCTTCAAGAGGATGGAGATTTGCCCCATCTCCCTCCCTTATGATTCTTTTTTTTTTGTCAGCTCTTGTCACAACCAGCCTCCAGAGCCCTGGTGGGGGTACCTCCCTGGAGCTGCCTTTCTTTTCTGTGAGATGAATTGAAGGTTGTCAAACCCTCTCTTAAGCTGGTCTCATCAGCGTTGTCTTAGAGAAATTCCTTGAAATGTCTGGTATGTGGGTGGAATCCTTTTTCAGTTTTGAACAATGACAGATTTCCCCCACCATGATTTTCCTCTGGCTGTTTCAATGGGAGTTTGGAAGAGAGGCAGAATGAGAAGCTCAATGTGACAGTTTAAATGTTTCTCACAGAACGAAAAAGTCCTTGAACTTTTCATCTTAGACATAGTCCCCTTCCTCTTTTAGACCTATGGGCTATATAACCTCCACCTCTCATCACTGACACCCTCCTGTCTTAGAGGACAGGAGTATTTTCTCTTTCAGCAATATGCTCCCTTTCTGGGCTATTAAAAGTATTTGGGATATTTTGATTTTGTCTTTCTCCGTCTCGTATCTTATCTCTCAGTATTTTTTTTCCCTTTGCCTTTGAGTTTGGGGAGAATTTCTTGTGCTTATAAGGCAGATTAATCCACCACTAAAAGATAAATTATTAAGCCCCCTTTGCAGTTCTCTTTCTTTGATTTTTCCTTCCTCGATTCTTTATGGTTTTTTGCTATGTTGCATCTCTCGATCATCACTACCCTGTTCCATCAACATCATTCCTTCCACTTGTCTGAGGATCTCTGGGCATTGATACAGGACCTTCCCTGGCCCTAGCACCCCTGAGAATATGGGAGGCAATCTTTCCAGTCTTCAGAGCTATAGTTAAGGTTGCCAGGGTTGGGGACAGCAAGAAAGCAAAAGCAGAATTGAACACCTAGCTCTCCTGCCTCCAAGCATGCTTAATGGACTGGTTTGACATCAGCTGTGCTGAATCCTCTGGGTACCCCTCCTGCATCCTGGTCAACTAGGCAGTTCACGAGCTGGAGGAGACGATAATGGTTTTAGTCGCAGCAGCCATGTGGTAACTCTGAGTCTTAGAACCATGACATCTTGGAGCTGCTTGGACCATCCGTGGAAGCATCAACCTCCAGATTTCGATACTGGGCATTGAGCCATCCTGTGATAGCTCTTGGGAAGGAAGGATTCAAGCTGAAGGAACAACTTGAATGTGCATTCCCAAGGTACATCTGAGAGCTGGGGGGTGGAAGAAGTTAAGAAGAAGGTCAGACGAGTCTTTGGATCACACTGGCATGAAAACCACCCAGGTAGCTGAGGACAAAGCAAACGCCTCTGATGGCTCTGTAGCCACGCATTATGCTGGTGATGAAAACTGTGAGAACGGAGTCAGTATAAGGTTTCCTACGTCTCCTGTTGGCTAGAGATAAGGACTACACTAAGAGCTGAGGCTTCAAAGGGGGCTGATACTTGAACAATACCTTACTTTGGATTAGATTTCTTCTCCTCAGTCTCATAAGACATTAAAATCTCACTCTGCCTAAACACAGTTTTCTGGAATCCTTCATAAAATCTTTCTCTTTTTCTCTCTCAGACCCAGATGACATCTGACCTTTGACATCCTAGGCAAACAGGAAAGTCAGGCACCCTCTCCTGGTTTCCCTCTGAGTCCCCCTGTCTCTGCTGCTCCCACTGGGGAAGGTCCTGCAGCCACCTGAAGCCTTCTCTGCTCACCGCTCCCTAAGGCTTGTCTGCAGGAATTGTAATTCCTTCAGTGCAGTGGCCCATGGCTGTGCTTCCTCCCTAAGAATGTCTGGGCTGTTTATTCACTGAGAGCTGGGGTAAGTGCCGATCTAAACAGCGAGCTCAGCTGGCCTGAATCATTCCAGGAGGACTCCAGCGCCTATGGCCTCACCGACACTTCCACGAATGAATCAGGACGGAGGGGGAGGCTGATTACAGCGAAGAAGTGGACCCTTTAAACACACACTCTGTAATAAGTATCCAGAAGAAAGGAAAGGGAAAACTGGCAGTGGGACGTCACTGGCCTCTGAATGGAACATAACACGATTCTCCTGTTTGCACGGGGAGGAGAGGCTGTGAGTGGCTTGTTATAGAAGGGATTATCCTTGAGCTCAAGGCCAGCTGAACCAAGTGTGTGCAAAGGCGGCCCAGGCATATTCCTAGCAGGCAGGCCACAGAGCGGCCAGGGTTCATGTGCACACACAAACAGAACTCACAGTGACCAAGCCAGACAGCTGCAGTGCTTGCAGGTGAAGGAACACAGTGGTTCCTCCCATGCAGCGTCCAGGAGCTTCTGCAGGAATTTCACTCAGCCTGGAATGCAATGTATTCCATACTGCTGAAACGCAAAGAACATCACACCACCCTGCAGGAAAAATGATTTCTTGGCTCTAAACCACATTCTGTAATTTTTTTCTCATTCCTCTCACACCACAGGCTGAGAAAATTCACAGCTCCTGATTTACCTGTAAAACTACCCCCTTTGGGAAAGTGTACCTATGCACAAACGAAGGAACTGATATGGAAATGATTAAAAAAAAAAAAACTATAAGAGTAGGACATTGAGAGGGGGAAAGTTATTTCACTGAGTTTTGTTTAAATAATAGCTATACTTGTTGATATTAAATAGTGTGCTAAGCATACAAATAAATTCTTACATTTAATCCTCACATTAACCCCATGAGTTCAGTCTTATCCTTATTAAAAACATGGGAACTGAGGCAACATAACTCAGACGCCAAAACATAGGCCTGGGAACCAGCTTGTCCCACTTTAATTGGGTTTTGCCACTTGCTGACTTTCTACCTCGGAAAGTTAGACCTACTAAATTCTCTAGGTCTCCACTGGTTTAACATAAAAGGAGGATGGACTCTATCTCATAGGGTTGTTGTAAGGACTAAAGGAGATATATAAGATACCAAAGCCAGAGTGTTAACACTTTAGGATATTGGGTTTCCTCTTAGTTCTATAAATGTTCAATAATTATTTTTCAGTTTACAAAAAAAATGTTGTCGATGTTTGGAAAAATACCGCAATACCTGATTACCTCCTTGATTTAAAGAGTTGGCACGTTAATAAAACTACAGATGTAGAATGGCTCTTGAAAATGTTGGGGAAGAATTAATGATTCCCAAGCATTAAAATATCCTTTGATTTGGGTATTCTTTAGCCTACAAGATATCAACTTATCTCTTGATGAAAAAGATTTTATAATCCTGAAGGGGACAAGGTCATTGGCTTGATTTTACTGCTACCTTCCCTCCATCTACAACTTTGCATGCAGGCAGAGGGCAGAGAGGGGAAAACTGCTGAACCTGGCTCTAGCCAGCTTGGACAGTCAGCCCTCAGCCACAGTAAACTTGATGTGGGTGTCCCAGTAGGAAACAAGCTGATACGTCAATTTTCCAGTCCTAGTTGGGGGTCCTGGAGAACAGGAGAAGGGGATGGAGAACTCCTGACTTCTTCCCTCCTTTAGCCAAGGCAGGCTAGTCTAGGCAGTCAGAAGAGCCACAGGAACAGGTCAAGACTGGTCAGAAGGATGAAGACACAGGTGCTGAAGGCAGTCAGGGACCACTCACTAAAGAGAGTGTGTGTATGTCCTGTACATCCATGGGTGAGGACTTATCATGACACCCTCACCACGGATTATTAAGGGTTGAAAGAGCAGCAAAGTATCCTCTGATGAATGGACTGCAAGAAATGGTTTCTCAAAGTAAATTTACACTGTTTCCCAAATCCCTTTCTACACTCATGTTTCCTGCTCAAACGTTGAGGCCAATCGTCTGGTACTTCCTTTTAGAAACTAGGCCCCTCAGCCCCTCAGCCCTCAGGTAGGCTGCAGGGATCAGAAGAATTAGTCCCCGAGCTCCAGGCATCTGGAGAATACACTGGTCACTGACTCTCAAGGGCACACTGTCCCCTATGGACGTCCCCTATGATCCTTCCATTCTCTGCCCAGAATGTCTTCCCTCTGCCCCTCCATTTCCCCAAACTCCAGCCCCAGGGGCCAGCACAAGGCCACAAGTCCTTGAAAGAACCATCCAGGTAGCTTCAGCCCATACACCCCTCTCTCAGGGGCATGTGGCTGCATGCTACCTTGTTCTTGGCCTCAGCTGCCTGTGGCAGGATTGGGTGCGGTGGCGCGGGGGTACTGGTGGTGATGGATAACCAGGTGCCCCCATAGACAAAGACCCGTCTTCATTGTCAGCACTTGGCCAGAGGTATGAGGGCCCGCTCATTTAACAGTGTGCCCGCCTGGGAACTGGGATGGCTGTGCTCGGGCAGCAGGCGTCCCCAGAATCCAGTGTTCCCTCGGATGGGGGCGCAGGTGGGAAACGTGGTTGATCAAATCCATAGCTTGATTCTGGGGTGCACTTTTCTTGAGCCAAGTCTCGGCAGGCGTGGGCGCAGCTCGCAAGTCTCGTCCCGGGCCACGGGAAAGCCCCTTGCAGCGGCTGTCGGCGCAGGTGACATTCGCCGAAGTGGCTCTGCTACCCCGCCTGGAGCCTAGGAGCGGCCACCGCGCCCAGCCACTCGGGCTCCGCACTGAGCTGCTAGACTGAGGGTGGTGTCTGAGGTCGGGCGCTTCCTGCCTTTCTCTCCGCCAGGGTGCCAGGCTCGCGCGGCGGGCTCGGAGATTCCCGGGTCGCGCTGCCCCGCCCCGCCGCCCGCACCCCGCACTGTGCGCGCAGCGTCCCCGCCCCCGCCCCACCCCTGTGCCCTCGGGGGGGGCACCCCCACCGAGGCGGGAGGGTGGCCCACCGGTCCCGGTCGCCGAGTGGCGGAGGTGACGGTAACCGCCTTCCCATTTCCGCCCGGCCGGCGGCGCGGTGGGGCCAGTGCCAGCAGAGGCGCGCGGTCCTCCCTCCGCCCGCCCGCGCCGGGGGCTGGCCCTGCCTCGCCGGCGCCTTTTTCCCCCGCACCGCGGCGCCGCTTCGCCACTCGGGCACCACAGGTAGGGCAGGAGGCTGGAGTGCCTGCTGCCCGCTGCCCGTAAAATGGTCACCTCAGCTGGACAGTTCGCCCTCTTCGCGCTGGGTACGTACGCTGCCTGCTGCGCGCCCGGCGCCACCTGCCCTCCGCGACACCCCGTTTTTCCCTGTCCCCTCCATTTCTCTCTCCCGAGGGTGTTCTGCGCCCGCCTAGGAGAGGAACGGGAGACGAATGCTTCTTGAGGCTTGGTGGCTGGGAGGCAAGGGGAGTCACTCGGCTTTACTAGGGATTTGGGGAGCCCGTTCCAAAGAGGGGACCATCGAGCGCCCAGGCTTTCCCTGGAAAGGGGCCGCCCAGCAGTTGTGAGAACGCCCGCCGGGGAAGGGGGAGCGGTGTGTGAACAGGCTTGAACTTTAATCCGCCGCGGCTGGGTGCTTGTACACTTGCCCACACCTACCTGCTTACCTGGCTGCCTGCGAGCCCTTCTCCACCGGCGTCGGTAGCGCTTAGACTCGGAGAGTGCTGTCGGCGTCCCACCCTCTGACCGGACCTTGGCTACTTCCCTTTCGTACCCGTGAGCCTCAGTGACCTGCAGAGCTCACCCTCAGCAGCGGCGCCTCAGTCTTCTAACTTTGCGAGTTCTTGAGCTTTGGAGTGGGTTTTGGATTTTTGCGTGGATTAATTGTTCTTTTAGTTAACTTCCCTGGGAGAAGTGGTTTAAGTGTCAGCCGAGGCCAGGAGCGAAACCTTAGACGCAGCGTGGCCAATTTCCTTGGAGTTTGTTCTTGGAAGAGAACGAAGGATGGGGGAAGGGAGGGGAAGTTAAACCCGGCAAACCCAGGTCGGGTCTGGGGAGCTGGGGAGTTTTTCAACAGTGAGGGTCACTGCCCGGCAGGCTCTTGCCTCTCGCGGTGCCAGGTCTCTCGGGTGTTGAGATAGAGATTAACAGCCCAGGTGTCCTGGTCATGGCCGTAGCTTCCGTGAAATGAATTGTTCAGTCGCTGTCTCCTGAGTTTAGCCCTGCAAAGCAAGTTGCTCGCTACAGGATCATTTATTAGAGCCTGAGAAAAGCTGTGGAACCCTCCCCCAACCCCAAAATGCCCAGAGCCGCAGCCCCACCCAGTTCCGTGTACAGTTTCAGGGGGTTCATGGACCCGCCCGTAATCCTGCCCATGAAACGCTGATTAAGAACCGAAGCAGAAGGGGAGGCATCATCTAAAGGAAATACAGAGCAGTCGTGGAACCGGATTCCACGGCTGCTCAGAGGTGTACCCTCACCTAAAACTCACCAACTCACCAACGCAACCAACATGACTATGAGTGGCTCCCCCCAACCCGCCTTTTTCCAAGACCTGTTTACATTTTTGTATTGATGGTGGTTCTAATTTTAGATTTTTTTTTAAGCAATAAGGCATTAGGAATACAGTAGAAGCCTCCTGGATGTGGGTCCCAATTCTAATTGTGTGTGTGTGTGTGTGTGTGAATGCCAGTAGTAATAATAATAATAGCTAACACTGAGCTCTTACTCTGTGCCAGGCACTATTCTGAGTGCCGTACATATACTAACTCATTTAATTTTCCCATCAGCCTGATGAAGAAGGTATTACCATCCCCGTTTTATAGAGGAAGAAAGTGATGCACATGGCCCCATAGTTAGTATGTTAGTTGGGCCAGAATTATGAGAGTGTGGAAGGAATGCAGATGCTAAAAGTCATCTAACTGTGGTCACTCCATCTCCCAGGATTCAGACTTCTCAAGGCAAAGTTGTATGGAATACCTTGGAACTTGCTTTTGATTGGGTGTTCTTGTGGACTCCCAGGATCTCGAGATGGTCTTAGGTTTTATTCAGTGACAATTTGAAGCAAGAAATAATGAAGATAAGCAAAGCTAAAGCAGCCATGGGAATTCCCATTGTGGCGCAGCAGAAACTAATCCAACTAGCATCCATGAGGATGCACGTTCGATCCCTGGCCTTGCTCAGTGGCTTGGGTATCCCTCATTGCTGTGGCTATGGTGTAGGCCAGCAGCTGTAGGTCTAATTCCAGCCCTAGCCTGGGAACTTCCATGTGCTGTGGATGCACCCCTAAAAAAAGCAAAAAAAAAAAAAGCTGAAGCAGCTTTGTCCCATTGCTCCTGCCCCCATCATTGTATACTTGCCCATGAAATCCACATTTGTTCATCATGTAATTTTTATCTATTACCTAAGAGTTCAACTCGATCTTTGCTTCCTTATGAAAAAGATGTATAAACTTAGAAAAATTGATCAGTAACGTAAAAGCTGGCTCATACAGTTCCAAAATATGAGTAATTGAAAAAAAAGTAGAAGAAAAAGGAGGCAGGGGTAATTTACACTAATATAAAAGCCATTAGTTCTGTGCATTAACTACAACTTCTGCCTCCCATCTCATTTTCTGCTAGATTACTAAATACTCATCAATGCCCCATGCATCTTTAGTCTGCACATTTCCTCCAGAGCTGCTTTCCTCTCTAAGTTTTCTTAAATTAGCTGAAGGCAGTTCCAGGCAAATCAGCCAGTATTCCATCACTAGTCAAGGTCTGGAAAACTGGGATCTTTCCCCTTCTTCCCCACCCCTGTGGGGACAGTCTGAGGAGGAACTGTTAGGAGTCTCCGTTGATTCTCCCGATTACTTGATTGATGTTTTGGCGGAGAGAGTGTGGAGACTGTTACTTAAATGGTAACACTGAGAAGGAAATCCAGGTTCCTGTGGCGGCTGCCCTCCCATGTCAGGTTTACGTCACTGGCGGGGCAAACCTCGCAGGGGCTTGGCAACTCCAGTCCCATGTCCTCCCTGACGTGTAAGCCAGGGCAAGTTACTTAGCTATTCTGGGCCTTGTTTTGCTCATCTGGAAAATGGTGGTGTTAATATAATTATTGAATATAATTAATGAACCCGGAATGGTGCCTGGCACATAGGAAGAGCTTAATGAATCGATCTTGGTGCCCTCCTTATTGTCTTTGTCACTTTGAACCTCATAGGATTCCAGCTATCATTGCAGGTTAGATCTTTGTAACTAAGAGAAGTTGTCTTATTTGTCTCATCTCCCAGCTCCCTGCCCTTTCTAAGATAAAAACTGCCACCTAAACTAAACATATGTAGTGATTTTTGTGAGTGTCGCTCGGCAGATGAAAAATTCAAGAAAGTTTGGGAGTTCTTTTGGACTTGGTGAATTCTCTCATTTTTGATGCAAAACATTTGCATTTCCTCCTTATTGTTCGGTGGTCAGTTGTTTATTGAAGTCAGCACCACGTTCCGGTTTTCTTTATCTATAAAGTGGGGATGATAAAACTGTACCCGTCTTAGAGGTGGTGATGAGAATCATACGAGAGGGTAAATGTGGAAGCTGTTTATAAACTTTAAAAATAAAGAGCTACACACAAAATGACATGGATCGTACAATACAGAAATGCGTTTTATAATCCAGAAATAAACATTATGATTTTTATGGCCGTGCACAGAAGTAGGGCTGGATGTAAACTGAAAGAAGGACGTTCTAGGACATGAAATGTCATAAGGGCTGTGGTGAGAGAGGAAACAGGTCAGCTTCCCTGGGGATTCTGGGCGGAGGGACCAGTAGGGGGCATGAAGTAAGACTGTTCTCTTTTCCATGACATGGAAATGATGTCTTTCAGAATGAACCGGGGAGGTTTGCCCAGGACACATGTTTTCCTTATTGGACAGCCATAATTAGGGAAAGTTGACTTCGAATAAGGGCTGTAAAGGTGTATATGGAAGGCTTGGAGGCTAAGTTTCCTGTATTTGCTTTTCCAAAATTTGGTTTCTTAGGATAAAGGGATCTTTTCTGTAAATATTCAGTGTCCCCTGCAAAGGAGACCTTTTTATAGGAGTAAATGATGCTTCTTGTTCCCATGGTAACACGTATGAAAAATAAATGGTTTTTCCATTAGACCTATCTCTAAGGGCCTTTTGAAAGTATGTTTTGAACAAGATCCTGCTCTTTGGGCTGCCGACGAAAAGGAACGGGTATTGGGAAGAGGAGGTTGTGTCAACCGAACTATAACTGGCCTGACACACTGAATTGGGCATCTTGTGCTTCATTTCACACTCAGAAGCTCTGTAGTCTTTTCCCCAGCAGTGCCTTTAAATCACAACCACCCAGAGGGCTTGGTAAACCAGATGGCTGGGCAGGTGGGAGAGTTCTCAGGTATGGTTTATGCTGCTGGTGACAGGGGAGAGGAAAGGAACCCTGACACCCACCACTCCACAACCGCTGTTAGGGAAGCTTCTGGCTTAATCAGTTGCCTTTTGTCTAAGGTACATTCTGATGTTTAGAAATACCACTAAACCACCATTATTAAAGGCGCTTCCACGGCCTTATTGACCAGACAGAAGCCGTGCTGAGAACTCTTAACTGTCCTAAGTGGTCTTATACTTTTCCCATGAAAAATGTAATGATCCTATGTTATTAAACTTAAGCTGACCTACACTAATCATGTCATGCTTTCTTTTCTATGGTTTACCAAAAAATGACCAGAGTTTTGCTGTCATTTCAAACATTTTTAATCACCTCATTTTAAAGTCTGAACGTAATTCTGTGCTAAAGTTGGTATGTTTCAGATAGCATCTTAGAGGACTTAGGGTACTTTCATGGTGACTTTTGATTTTTTTTCTCTATGAAATGTCAAGTATAAAAAATCTTTTGTAGGAAGTTCCTGTTGTGGCTCAGTGGCTAAAGAATCCGACTAGGAACCATGAGGTTAAGAGTTCGGTCCCTGGCTTCGCTCAGTGGGTTAAGGATCCAGTGTTATCATGAGCTGTGGTGTGGTTTGGATCTGGCATTGCTGTGGCTGTGGCATAGGCCGGCGGCTGCAGCTCTGACTAGACCCCTAGCCTGGGAACCTCCATATACCTCGGGTGTGGCCCTAGAAAAGACAGAAGAAAAGGACAAGAGTCTTTTGTAGAATCAGGAAAACCAGAAATCTAGACTACCCGAACCATCTCTTCATGTCAAGCACAAGGCACGTCCCCTTTAAACCAACTCTAAAAATCTGGGTAAATTCTTTTGAAGTATCATGAATTAGTAATATTAAATGTTACTTAAATAGTTATTACCTGGACTTAGAAAAAGTTGGAAGTGTACTGAAATGGAATTTTATGTCTCTGCTACTACTTTTCTTTCTCTTAAGTCAGAGGAAATAGCTTTTTTTCTTTTTTACTTTCCTAATCAAGTGTATTGTTACTTTTGCCTTTATTTTTTGTTGTCCCCTTACCTTGAAAAGCTTTCAGGTTTCCCACCTTAGTGTTTGCACTTTTTTTTTTTTTTTTTTTTTGCATTTCAGAGTCACCCCTGCAGTATGTGGAAGTTCCCAGGCTAGGGGTCGAATTGGAGCTGCAACTGCCAGCCTGTTGCTGGCCTCTGCCACAGCCACAGCAACACAGAATCCAAGCCACATCTGCAAGAGCCACATCTGTGACCTATACCACAGCGCACGGCAGTCCTGGAGCCTTAACCCTCTGAGCGAGGCCAGAGATTGAAAGAGTTCTTATGGATACTAGTCAGATTTGTTTCTGCTGAGCCATAATGGGAGCTCCACAAGAGACATTCTTATACATAAATGTTTGGCATGGAGTTCCCGTTGTGGCTCAGCAGGTTAAGAACCCGACTAGTGTCCATGAGGATTTGAGTTCGATCCCTGGCCTTGCCCAGTGTGTTAAGGATCCAGCCTTTCCGTGAGCTGTGGCATAGGCCAGCAGCTGCAACTCCAATTCGACCCCTAATCCAGGAACTTCCGTATGCCACAGTTGTGGGCATAAAATAAGAAAAAATATAAAACGTTAAAAAATGTTTGGCACATCTTTGATTATTTAGGATCATTTTCTAGAAATTGGCCTTTTTTCCCACTAGCAGTATATGAATGCTCACTTTCTGGACTCTTCCACAATCAGAAATTAGTTTTAACATTTGCCAAGTTGATTGGAGAAAAAAAAAAATCTCAATCCAGTTTCATATTTAATATTTCTTAGGGTGAGTAAATTTGTTTGTAGGTCATTTGTCATCTAACATATAAGCAATAACAATTTGCACCTTAACCTTTTCAAAACTTTTTCTTATTGATTGATCATCCTTTCTTGGAGCTTTATAACACACTTGATATAAACAGTTTATTAATACTTGACAAGTATTCCCCCATTTATTGTTTGTCTTTTACTGTTTTTTTTTGTTTCATTTATGGTGTTTTTGACATGCCTAGGTGTTTTATTTTTATGTGGCAGAAACTATAAATCTCCCCCTTTAAGCTTTCTACCTTTACTTGTGTAATTAGGAAAACCTTCCCTATACTAAGATGAGGCAAATATTTTTTTTCCTAATAGTATCATTGTGTTGAACTATTCCACCTATAATTTATTTTAATGTATGGTGCAAGATACAACTCATGTTTCATTTTTTTTATATGCAGCACGTCTTCTGTTATAGTTGGTTTACAACGTTGTGCCAATTTCTGCTGTAAAGCAAAGGGACTCAGTCATACATGTATATACATTCTTTTATGTTTCTTTTTTTTTTTTCAAACAGGCAACCCATTAACATTCTTAATTGTCATTTGTGGAATAATCAATCTATCAATCTATCCTTTTTACTGTGGTCGAAAATCCCATTTTTTATCGTATGCTAAATTCTTCTAAGTACTTGAATCTGCTTGTGGAATTTCAGTTTGGTGCTTTCATTTTCTATTTTTGTCTTTGTTGTGAATGTATTTATTCATCTAGTCTACAATCATTTATTGAGCACCTATTCTGTGCTGAAACTGCTTCTGAGTGTTAGGGAATCAGCCGGGAATGATCCGTGTCCTCATGGACCTTGTGTTCTAGTGGGTGAGACCTTTTCCCTTGCTTCATATTCTAATTGGTTATGGCCGATTTCTTAAAGCTTTTTTTAAAAATATATTTACAGTTGATCCCTGAACAGCATTAGGATTGGGGGGGGGGTTGACCCTCCAGATATCCACCTAGAATTTGTAGTTGGCCCTTACATCCACAATTTCCCCATAATCAAGTCTCCCCATCTTCAAACTCAATCAACCCAAGATCAGGTTGTACTGTAGTATTTACTACCAAAAATTTACATATGAATGGACCCACGTGGTTCACACTTTTTGTCGTTCAAGGATCAGTTGTATTTTGTAATGGGTTTTGTTAATTCTAATAGTCCTCCAGCTGATTCTCTTAGGTTTCCCAGGTAGAGGATTGTGTAATCTTGAACAGCAATAACTTTGCCTCTGTAATATTTTTGTCTCATTACTTTTTCTTATTGTACTGGCTACAATTTTAAGAACAACTTTTTTTTAAAAAGCAGTAAATATCCTTGTATCTTGCTTGACATACTGATAATTTTTGTAGCAGTCAAGTATGAGGCTGACTTTTCAGTTATTCATATATAATATGCACATGCATGTGACTGTGTGTGTGTATACACGTGACTATATGTGTGTGTGTGTATATACATATAAGCTTTATTGTGTTGTTAAGATATACTTCTCTTTATAACTTACTAAAAGATTTGGTATTTTGCTTGTTTTTTAAAGCAGGGGAGATAATGTGTTGGTGGTTTTTTTTTTAATGTTTTGATGATGTTTATTGACTCGATTAAATTAAAGCCATTCTTAAATTCCTGGAATGAACCTTCTTGGCTATGTAGTGTTATTCTCTGTATCTACTGGTAGATTTGATCCATTCTGAAGTATTTGCGGCCTTTTTTCTTTTTAGGTTTTGATATCAAAAAGTGTTATGTCAGCTTTACAAAATAAATTTTAAACCATTCCATCTGTTTTATGCTCTGGAGTAGCTAAAATACCATGGAACTCAAATGGTTCTTTAAAGGCTTGAAAGAAATTGTTTGTGAAACTTGTGAGCCTGATCCCTTTTAAGTGGTCAGTTCAAGTTTTCTACTTCTTGAGTCATTTTTGGTAATTATTTCCTTACAATCTATTCAATTCAGATTTTTAAAGCTTTAGCACAGATTTATAAATGATCTCCTTTTAATTAAAAATCTTTCTGTTGCATCTGGAACCTCAGTTAACATGACTTTAACAAATATGAAACAAAATAAGCACTTAGGCCCCCCAAATAAAATATATATTTAATTTGTTTTTCTTGATAATATTTTGAAGAAAAACTTCTTTTTTTTTTTTTTTTCTTTTCGCTTTTCTTTTAAATGGCTGCACCCACACCATATAGACTTTCCAGGCCAGGGATTGAATCTGAGCTGCAGCTGCAACCTATGCCACAGCTGCGGCAACACGGGATCCTTTAACCCACTGTGCTGGGCCAGGAATCAAACCCACACCTCCGCAGCAGCCCGAGCTGCCACAGTTAGATTCTTAACCCACTGCACCACAGCGGGTACTCCAAGAACAACTTCTTTTTAACCATTAGCCAAATTCAAGTCAAAATTTCATATCTGATAGTTTATTTGCAAAAATGCACGTGCCAGAGTTGTTATAGTGATGCCATTTCTGACTTGGATGCTCACGACACTGTCATTTCTAGCAGAGGCTGCTCCGTGGCTTCCTCCAGCTTTCCTTAAGCTGTAAAAAGTTTAAAAATCTCCAAATCCGCTTTGGGTCCATTAGGTCCTACTGTAGTATTTGGAGCAAGATAGGAGATTTCTATTTTTTGTCCATTTACTTTTTGATGTCGGGGGCTTGGGAGGTTGGGGGGGTGTTTTTAAGATCAGTACTTCTAGGTAAAAATGTTGGGTTCTTACAAAGAGACCATGTCTTCATCTTGGATTTTAGGCCTTTAATCTGTGTTTGAATAAGGTTGGTAAACAATTCTCCTGGGTGTTTGAAGGACAGATATACCTTTACTGCTCTTTCGTCATTTCTTTCCAGGGCTGAGGCACCCTCTGGGTAATTACTGTACTTCCAAGAGAGACGGGAGATTAACCGGCTAAATGGTACGGGTAATGCGGTGACACAAAAGCAGCCGAAGCTGATAAAACAAGAGGTTTGCAATTACACACTCTGCTCCCCTCCCACTGCGAGGCCTTGGCAACCAACAAGGAAAACACACACTTGGGATACTTTTCTTGGTTGAAAGAAACCGCATAAGACCTGTAGCTTTCACCCCTTGGCCGTGGCGCTGAGGAATTGGCATGTGCATTCTGGAGGGACATACCTGGTCACTTTGTCCCCAAGCTCAGCTGGAAACTCTGGGCTCGGGCACCTCACACCTGGGGCGGCTTTCTGGGTTACCACGTTGGCACTGAAGGGGCACATCAAGGGGCCGGTTAGCACACGGTACACACTCCCTGCCAGCAAATTTGAACAATGACAGGTGTTTTTTTGCACAGAGCAGACCTTGGGTGTTATAATTAGGGTTTCAGGGGATGAATCATAGGTCCCTGAACTGGAATGAATGCAAGCCCAGGGCCTGAGCATTTTTTAAAGGGAGGTGAGGTACAGTCATAAATCACAGAGATGGGGAATCCTTCTGGATCTGAACTCTCCCTTAAACCTCATCAACCACTCCCTTGCCCCTGCCCCCACAAAAAAACACACCTTTTGTGCTGGCCCCAGTGCAGGCCCCTGAGTGTTACCAGGACACACACACCCTCCGGTCACACCTCCCCGAGTGGGCCACTCAGGGTACACTCCTCTGCCAGCCTTGGCTAAATCCCATTCATCCTTTTCCCACAGGGAAATAGGAATCAGAATCCACAAACAGAAGAATCTAGAAAACACCCTCAAGCTCGGCTCACCAGAGGCATCCTCATACGAGGTTTAACAGCCAGGGATCTTCCCAGATGTCTGTGTGTGTATGGTTACAGATATTTGCACATTCACTCGATTTCCCTCAAAAATGGCCTGTGGTGTTTTAGAATCTGCTTTTCGCTTACAGCATATTGGGAAAATATTTCTGTGGCAAAGAAACAAATATATCTATCGATCTATTCTTAATGACTAACCCCCTCCATTATGCAGCTCTGCCATTGTGTATTTATTCATCCCCTGTTGATAGAGATGTAGGTTGTTTCAACCTTTTACTTACTTATTTATTTATTTACTTTTCAGGGCCACACCTGCTGCATGTGGAAGTTCCCAGGCTAGGGGTGGCATTGGAGCTACAGTTGCAGCAACCGGGGATCCGTGCCACATCCTCGACCTACACTACACCACAGCTCACGGCAACGGCATGTCCTTAACCCACTGAGCAAGGCCAGGGATCGAACCCATATCCTCATGGATACTAGTCAGGCTTGTTACCACTGAGCCACCAGGGGAACTTCTGGTTGTTTCAAATTTTTCAATGTTCAAACCTGAAATGAATATGTTTACAGCTAAATTATTACCAGCATCATTGAATTATTTTCCACAGTCAAATGTATTACTAGGTGACCTCTTAAAATGTTCTGACAATCTGCCCTCTAGAAAAGCTAGAGAGATGTATCCTTCCATCCAGGCATGAGTGCCTATTTATCAGCAAACTTGCCTACAATGAACATTATTATTTTCTAGACTTTGTTAATCATGAGGGCAAAATGGTATCTCCTTGTTTTAATTTGTATTTCTTTGGTTAAAACCAAAGTTTGGCACCATTGAGTCCTTTTTCATGTTTGAGTATTTGAATTTATTTTCTTGAGACTCACCCATTCCTATCCTTAGATCATGTTTGGGGTTGGCAAATTATTTTCTCACTGATTCGGGAGCACTTTTTTAAAAGATATATTAAATATTTTCTTTATTTTGTCATTTTGCTATTTAAACTTACGTGTGCTGTGTTTGAGTTACGGAAGTATGCTTTTGTTTTTAACTTTTAAGGACTTAAAATCTGTGCATCACGTCTTTGATTTCTGCTTTCACCTTACGGTGGGAAGGGATTTGCTATGATCCATCGATCGCTCGTTTCCCCTTGTATTTTTATGTTGTTACTTTGGGGGTTGAAATTTCACTTCTTTGGGAATGCATTTTGGTGCAAGTTGGGAGATGAGAACCTAACTTGCTTTTTTTGTCAGAATGATCCAGTTACTTGAACACCATTTATTGAATGATCCATTCTCTGCACACTGATTTTGAATCCCGCTTTTGCCGCTTGAGTCATTCTTAGGCGTCCCTTGGGTCTTTTTGGAGTCTCTCTTCTGTTCCATTAACCCGGGGCTCACCCCGTAATGAACCATTCTTTTGGGTTAGGAACATGTCATTGCCCCAGGAAGTCGAGGTAGAAAAGTCTTGAGAAGTAGGCAAGGAGACAGTGTATTATAGTGGGTATCATTTCGCTTCTCCCTTTCATGACAAGACCTCACATCCCTCTGAGGAAGGGTCTGCTGGAGGAGGAAATGCTTGTGGAGGAGGAGGAGGAAAGGGTCCCTTTACCATGGTGGGGAGAAGGATTCCATGTTTCAACCTCTGCGGAGAAAGGATGCCTTGCCTCATCCCTCAGTGTGCTTACAGATGCTGGACACTGGGTCTCAGTGTCCTCAAAGGCATGGCCAACCTGCCTTTGCCCTCCTGTTCTGCCTGGAACTTTGTGTGTTGCAGGAATTGGGGGTCACGAGGCAGGCCTGCGTCCTCCGTGTGACATTCTGGTTAATTTAAACTGTGTATTTTCATGCCCCCTTCTCAAATGGGAGGGCTGTCCACCTGGAACCACAGACCAAACCTGGCATATCTCCCAGGATATATTAAAGGAAATAATTAAAGAATCAAGAAGGAACTTAACTAGAAAGTCATAACATAACTGGAAAGTCTATGTTAAAGCAAACACAAGTATATTAGCAAAGAGAATGCAAGACTGAACTAGCCAAATTAATTCATAGGTATAAGACTTCAAATAAATTGTGATTGATTTCCTTCAGGTTGCAGCCCAAGACTCTAGAGGAATGTGTATGAGATCCTTCTCTTTGCATTTTGGGGGTTTTAATGGAAAAGGTTGAGAAGTACTCACCCATGTGGATGACTAATTTTCAGATACTTAAAAGTGAGCAAATAGTAACTAAAACAAATAACTTCATCATTCTTCTGCTTGCTTTGGATATAATTTGCTTTTTTTTTTCTTTTTATGGCTGTGCTTGCGGCATATGGAATTTTCTGGGCCAGGAGTTAAATCAAAGCTGCAGCTGCAGACTATGTCACAGCCATAGCAATACTGGATCTGAGCCGCATCTGTAACTATGCTGCAGCTTGTGGCAACAACAGATCCTTAACCCACTGAGTGAGGCCAGGGATCAAACCCACATCCTCACAGAGACAATGTTGGGTCCTTAACCTGCTGAGCCACACTGGGAACTCCTTGCTTTTCTTTTTCTAAGTTTTCCTAAGGTAAAAACTTAATTTTTGATTTTAGATCTTTCTTCTTTTTTAATCTATTCAGTCAATGATGTAAATTTTCCTCTAGGCACTGCTTTCACTACACCTCGCAAATTTTCATTTTTAGTTACTTCATTTTTCCATTTTTATTTACTTCAAAATACTTTTTGACTTCTCTTGAGCTTTCTTCTTTGATTCATGTGTTTAGAAGTGTGTTGTTTAATTTCCACTATGTGGGGATTTTCCAGCTATATTTCTGTCATTGATTTCTAGTTTAACTCTTTCATTGTCTGAGAGCAGACATTGTGTGATTTCTATCCTTTTAAATGTGTTAAGGCGTGTTTTATGGCCTAGACTGTGGTCTATCTTGCTGAATGTTCTTTTTTTTTTTTTTTTTGTCTTTTTGCCATTTCTTGGGCCGCTCTCACAGCATATGGGAGGTTCCCAGGCTAGGGGTCGAATTGGTGCTGTAGCCATTGGCCTACGCCAGAGCCACAGCAACGCGGGATCCAAGCTGCGTCTGTGACCTACACCACAGCTCACAGCAACGCTGGATTGTTAACCCACTGAGCAAGACCAGGGATCGAACCCGCAACCTCATGGTTCCTAGTCGGATTCGTTAACCACTGCGCCACGATGGGAACTCGAATATTCTTCTGAACTTGTAAGAATGTGTTCTGCTATTGTTGGATGAAGTAGTCTATAGATGTCCATTATATCCAGTTGGTTGATGATGTTGGGAGGTGGTGTCAAGTTCAGCTTATTTTCTGCCTGCTGGATTTGGCCATATCTGAAACAGGGGTATTGAAATGTCCAGTTATAATAGAGGATTTGGCTCTTTCTTCTTGAGGTTCTATTCATTTTTGCCTCGTATATTTTGATGTTTTATTGTTAGGTGTATACAGGTTAAAGATTGTCACATAACTTTATTGTTCTTTAATGATTCAGGGTCCCCCCAGTGCCTGAAGATCCTCACTAGTAAATCCTTTGTCCCCATGCAGTTAATGCAAAATTACCATTACTACAAGTGAATGAGAAGAGCTTTCTTCCTGACTTAGGCAGAACCCTGCTCTTTTTTTTTTTTTTTTTTTTTTCCCTTTTTAGGGCCTCTCTCACAGCATATGGGAGTTCCCAGGCTAGGGTCAAATTGGAGCTGCAGCTGTTGGCCTCCACCACAGCCACAGCAATGCCAGATCCTTAACCCACTGAGCAGGGCCAGGGATCAAACCCATATCCTCATGGATTTTAGTTGGATTCATTTCTGCTGTGCCACAAGGGGAACTCCTAGAACTCTACTCTATTTTAACTTTCCTTCTGGAGAGAAAAAAACATATAAAAGGCATTATTCCAAGTTCCTGGACCAGTGCTGTTAGGATCGAGATAGTAGAACCTTCTTTAATTGAGGCCGTCCTTTCAAATAAGTTCTTATTTTGAACCCTCTGTAAGTTGTAGAAGATTTTGGCGAATGGATTGCTTATGCCCCAGTGAATCACTTGAAAGTTAGAGATTTACGCTTAGGAAAACAACATCAACTCACTATGTAATGTGAGCTTATTTTCTTGTGAAGTACCTCCCTTCCCCTGCTGTGGAACCTAGGAAAAAATAAAAAGTCCTTTCAATTACTTTGGATATTTTGGATTTTAGATAACAGGCAGGACACTTTTCTTCTAACGGCAATAACAGGAGCATTTGGAGTATCTCAGCTGTCATCCTATGTAGAATACCACTAAGTGGTCAAACAGAGGTTGTGATTTTTGTGAACTGGGCCTAACATAGTGTTTTATTCGTCATTCACCCAAGGTAGCTACTTTATTTACTTACTGTTGTGTTGTAGACCCAAAAGAGATAAATAACAAAAATCTGTCTGCTCCAAGTGAGGGATGCTGTTTATTTGTTTATGTTATTTTATACATGGGCGCTTCACTTCAGCAAACATTTAACTGTGTATGAGACCTTCTCCTGGTGATATTAATGCAAAGAGGACTGTGACCTAGCCCTTGCTCCCAGCCCCTGAATTCTTTGTAGATTGTAGCAGAAAAAAACAGGGTTTTTCACAATATGACATCAGATACAAAGTAACCACTTTGGGCTCAGCAGGAGGGTTCCTGGTATGGCAGAGCAAGGCACCCTTTGAGGAAATACGGCATCATTCAGAGCAATGTCTGGCCATCATTTAAAACAGTGTTTGGCACATGGTAATTTTTTTTTAAGATTTTTATTTTTTCTGTTATAGTTGATTTACAGTGTTCTGTTAATTTCTGCTCTACAGCAAAGTGACCCAGCTATACATATATATATTTTTTTTTTTCTCACATTATCTTCCATCATGTTCCATCACAAGTGACTAGATATAGTTCCCTGTTTCTTTTTTCTTTTTTTTTTATTTTGTCTTTTTGCTGTTTCTTTGGGCCACTTCCGCGGCATATGGAGGTTCCCAGGCTAGGGGTCAAATTGGAGCTGTAGCCACTGGCCTACGCCAGAGCCACAGCAACGTGGGATCCGAGCCGCGTCTGCAACCTACACCACAGCTCACGGCAACGCCGGATTGTTAACTCACTGAGCAAGGCCAGGGATGGAACCTGCAACCTCATGGTTCATAGTCGGATTCATTAACCACTGCGCCACGATGGGAACTCCAGTTCCCTGTTTTTTTAAATGCCTTATGTATTGCACAAATTACTTTCACCCATCTAGCAATCCTATGAGATATGAAGATTATCCCTGCTTTACAGATGAGGAAACTAATGCTCAAAAACATTAAGTGATTTGCCCAAGCTCCCATGGTCCCAAGTGGGAGAACAAGGATTTGATCCCAGGACCCTTGCCTGCTATCCATGTCATCCCACTCTTCTGCTTCTCCATGTCATCCATGGAAGACTGTGGGTCCTGAGAGCATCAGTCATGTGTGAGAATGCCATTTCGTAGTAGACATTAGGTTAAGTATAATCAGACTTTCAGACAGCTGCTCCCCTAAATATTTACTGCATTGAGAGTAGCTATGATGAAAGTAACCATCCTGCTGGCTGAAAAGAAATACTGCTACTTCCCAAAGACACAAAATGTAAAGAAACAAATGTGGCAGAGTTGTTCTTTTGGGTTTTTTTTTGGGGGGGGGGGGTGTATTTATTTACTTATTTACTTTTGCCTTCTTCAATCACAAGCTCAGATGTTCAGGAGTTCCTGTCAGGGCTCAGCGGTTAACAAATCTGACTAGCATCCATGAGGACGCGGGTTCGATCCCTGGCCTTGCTCAGTGGCTTAAAGATCCAGCGTTGCCATGAGCTGTGGTGTAGTTCACAGACATGGCTCTGATCCTGCGTTGCTATAGCTATAGCTTCAGCAAAGGCCAGAGGCTGCAGCTCCAAACTGGAGCTGAGGTTCCCCTAGCCTGAGAACCTCCATATGTTTCGGGTATGGCCCTAAGAAGCAAAAAAAAAAAAAAAAAAGAACCAACCAAGTTCAGATGTTCAGGACACAGATCATCACATAAAGTGTGTGTGACTTAATATAATTTGTTGTAACCAGGGAGCCTCTAATAGTCAACTTGGTAATGGAGGCCAGGTCCCATTTCCATCATACATTTTTAGAAAGCTTTTTGTTTTGAAGGGTGATCGCTTCCATTTTTGCAGGCAGCCTGTCCCAATGGATGACATGCCCGAAGGTCCCAGCACACGTGAACTACAGCTTCCAAGACTCTCTGCTAGGGGGCTGGCTCCGCCCTCCTCACACCCTTTCAAGCCTCCCTGGTTGGCATTTTCCCCAAATGATAGTGGAAGGTGGAAGAGTCTTTAACACATTTAGTTCCTCACAGTCCAACTAAAGATAGAATCTGTGTTTGCACATTTGCTAATAGCTGGCTTACTTTCAGACTCTTCACCCCCAACTGTTGCAATGACACGCACCCACAGCTAACACAGGCATTTCCATTGACTTGATAGAATCACCGCAGATCAGAACAAAAAGAGCATTTACTGTTTCACTTATATATAGGAACCTCCTTCATTTCTGATGGCAGCTCTTTTGATGGCCTTTGTCCCTCTGAATAGATGGTTTTGTATCTGGGTACCCAGGTGTTAGAACAGTGCCACAGCCTGGACAGTCTACAGAGGTTGAGTAAAGGTGTTTGTTTTCCTTTAGGTAAAAGCAAGGGTGTCATGGAGTTCCCATCACGGCTCAGTGGTTAACAAATCCGACTAGGAACCTGGAGGTTGCAGGTTTGATCCCTGGCCTTGCTCAGTGTGTTAAGGATCCAGTGTAGCCGTGAGCTGTGGTGTAGGTCGCAGACAAGGAGGCTGGGATCCCAAGTTGCTATGGCTCTGGTGTAGGTGGCAGCTACAGCTCCCATTAGACCCCTAGCCTGGGAACGTCCATGTGCTGCGGTAGTGGCCCTAGAAAAGGCAAAAAGACCAAAAAAAAAAAAAAAAAAGTAAGGGTGTCATATGATGGGCAATCAGTGTATCACTAACACACAAAGCAGCCATCGGGATGGACTTCTTTTATAATGAGTTAGCTCCTGGGAAAAAAAAAAATGTAACTTTGAAAAATCTGTATTTTAGGAGTTCCCTGGTGGCTCAGCAGATTAAGGCCTGCTGTGGCTTTGGTCACTGCTGTGGCTCGGGTTCAATTCCTGGCCCCGGGAACTTCTACACGCCATGGACCAAAAAAAAAAAAAAAAAAGTGCATCTTGTTCAAAGGACTTTGATAATCCGTTCATAGAACAGTCTCTCCTTAATTGGCTTGTAAGTCCAAATCGTTCACATCTCTGGTCTGCCTGAAGTAGGATGCCTCTACTGTGGTGACACCCCCCCCAAAAAATGTTGGCTAGTTGGTAATTGTGAAAAAGCCCCTCCAGCTGGCCGTGAGGGAGGAAAAGTTGATGTTTCAAGGGAGCCAGGAAACGAAGCTCTCTCCTGCAAGTTACCCACACAGATAGTAGCCGCTTATAAAAAGTCCTGCTGTTCTTAGAGCAGAGGGCCTACTCGAATTTTCCATAGGTCTTCTCCACACTGGGCTACCAGCTTCCTTGATCTTTGTGTCAGCTAATCTCTTAGTGATCTGCTCTCTAGTGTTTCTTCCATGGACTGATGCTCTTTAGTTGTGATATTCAACAGAAAGGGAAAAAAAAAGAGAGAACGGTTTAAACATTTTGGAACAGAGCAATCCTTTGGGGTCAAAATGTCTTCATCTTTTCAGTGTGCACCTCAGAACTCAAGGAACCAAAATTGCATGGAGCTGGTGCTTGATAACTCGGAAAAGACTTGGGCGAGGCTTCCAAGAGGAAGAACATAATTGTTCATACATGCGCTTCACCGCCTCATCAGGGAACAGCATTATTCCGGCTGTTTTCTGTTCTCCTGTGGGAGGAACTGGCCGAATGGGGGAGAGGGTTCTGCTCCGGTGGGTGCCTGTTCACAGGCCAAGGATGGAGACGGTAGGTCTGAGAGGCAGCTCCCGCCACAGAGAGTCCCGTGAGCCCGCCTTATGGATGGAGAGTTTATCTGAGCCCCCGGCCTTTAGAAGTGAACCCCAGGGTTGTCTGTGCAGGTATGTTTTTTATCCCAGAAAGTAGGATATGATATATGCCTTCCCTTGAAAATACTTCCTTAAACAAGGCAGGTGCCGGCTGCGCTGGTGAATGAGGGGGGAGGGTCAGGCCACAAGGTGTAACCCCCTCCTAGATGCATGGTCTGCATCCCTGAGCGGTGCTGTGACCCCAGAGGCTGGTTCTGGATTAGCCAAGTATGTCTTCTGGGGGCTGTGATGTCATCTGAGTCTACCGCAAGCAGAGCAGAAGCCAGCAGATGGCCTTGCTGTTTGGCCTTGAAGATAAAGTCGTCAACTTTTGTGAATAAGCATGTTTGGGCTCCCGGTAAGTTCATGAGAAAGCGTTAAAGGACTCTGCATTTTTCAGACTCCGTGGCTCTGTGCTGTTCCTGGTTGTCTCCACTTTCACGTCTTTTATAAATTGTTCAGTCACTGTTTTCACTTGGGCTGTTTATCACCTGAGATATTTTCAGAGATAGCACAGGCAGAAATTTTCCAAACCCTAGGGCTTTGATTTATACAAAAGTTTTGCTCTAAGGAGGTGGATAAACTGGTGTGAATAATTACTGATATACTCAGATACTGTCTCTCTTTTCCTGGGGGAGAAAAGAAGAATCGACTTTCATTTCTAGTCATGCCAACAGAAGGCATTGTACTCCATTGACAATAATTGTGTGCAAGGGGGTAAAGAGGTGTGTGTGTGTTTCATCTAGAAGTTTCATTTCCTACTTCACGGGCCTTTCCTCTTACCCCCATCCTCAGCTTCTGCAGGGCCTTGCACAATATCTAACATTTAATGGTTGATCCATACGTCTTTATTGATGGTAAGTAATTCACCCCCAGAGTCTTTCTGTTTCTCTCTTCTCTTCCTTCCCTGCCCCACCTTTTACTTTCAAAACATCATTCACATAGCAGCAGGTACTTTTTATATATATATATTTGCCATTGCATCCGTGGCTTATGGAGGTTCCCAGGCTAGGGGTCCAATCGGAGCTACAGCTGCTGGCCTGTGCCACAGCCACAGCAATGCCAGATCCTTAACCCACTGAGCAAGGCAAGGAATCAAACCAGCAACCTCATGGTTCCTAGTTGGATTCGTTTCCACTGCACCAAGATGGGAACTCCAGCAGCTATTTTTTGAGCAGAAGTGGGAAATAGTCACATTTTCTAGGCCAACTGTGATCACTTAGAAGTGGCTATTTCTTTTGTTTGTTTGTTTGCTTTTTAGGGCCACACAGACCACGTATTTAAGTTCCCAGGCTAGGGGTCAAATCAGAGCTGCAGCTGCCAGCCTACACCATAGCTCACAGCAACGCCAGATCCCAGTCAGGGAGGCTAGAGATCGAACCCACATCCTTATGGATACTAGTCAGATTTGCCACATGGGATAGTCCGGAAGTGGCTGTTTCTAAGGGTTTGGAGGCTGCTTCTGAGTTCAGAGGGAAATAGTGCTGTGATCAATTAGCAATGTCTGTCGTGGGCTCAGTATGGAAGTATGCCATGTATTTGCATTCCTGCTGTAGGTGGTGGACTGCTTTTCAAGAATAAAAAAAAAGAAAGGCATGTTTCTCCATGGAATTAGTTGAAGATGTTCCCACTTATGTTTCTTACATTTCCTGCCTTTTAAAAAGTACTCTGATTTTTTAAAGGCTTTCTATAAACCTAATACCATAACCATGTAGAAGTGCTACTGAGTCCTGTTAGGCAGGATTAGCATCCAGAAAGGCAGAGAGCCTGTGCGGGTGTAGACTGGTACATCCTGTTGTCATTCAGGTCACAGGGGTATTTGCCTCCCTTCAGAGTGAGAAGCAGAAAACCACAGATAACGCAGATGACATATTGATGGTCAATCTGCTGATCTTGGGCCCGTGCTGTGTTATTAGCAGGAGTATTCTGGCTGCCTCCCAGTCAGAAGGGAAAACTGATACCTCACTTTCTTAGAAAGAGGGACTCCTTTCCCCAGAGGATACATAGTGTGTCGTGGTGCCCCCCAGCCCCCAGCAGCCATCAGCATCCTTACTCCCGTATCACTGGGGGCAACCGTCTCTGTTTCATTGTCCCCCACAGGCACTGTGGGGAGGATAAGAAGGAAAGTAAAGAGAAAGGCCGTATCCACAGGGCCATAAAGAGGTTGCAGCAGAGGAGGATACAGAGGGCAGAGAGTGGCCTCTGGGTCTGTACATCTGCAGCTGCACATGCTCTGGTTGCAGGTTGGCTCAGAGCCTATTCATGTTGCTCCTTGTGGGCCCTTCACCTCTGAGTCTAAGATGCTTTAGACCAGCCTGTGGGTGGTAGCAGAGGGATGAGTGGGATGACTGTGTGGGCTTCCAGAAAACCTAGGGCACAGCCATCATCGTCTGGATGCCAACTTGTCCTGGATATTGAATGTGACTCTCCTAAGGAAGCCTGTGGTTCCCTTGGACTAAGATTCCTAGGATCTATCTGGGGGTGAGCAATCACAGAACATAGCCGTTTCTGTTTGGCTTATTTCACTTAGGAATAGACCCCTAAGGTTCCTTCATGCCTTTTTGTGGTTTGTTAGCTCATTTTTCATCACTACATAATACTCCATTGTCTGCCACAGTTTATCTATTCACCTACCAAAGGATATTTTGATTACTTCCAAGTTTGGGCAACAATGAATAAAGCTGCTATAAACATGTGTGCAGCTTTCTGTGTGTGTGTGTGTACATAAGTTTTCAATCATTTGGGTAAATACCAAGGAGCTCGATTGCTGGACCATATGGTAAGCCTATGTCCTCCAAAGTGACCACCACACTGTCCTCCAAAGTGGCTGTGGCATTTCATCAGCTGGTTCTGACTCCCACACCACACCACTTTCATTTAGAAGAGTCTGATTTTTCTGGGATGTGCTTTGGAAATACCCTGACTTCTCCACAGATGCCACCTGCATTCTTCTTTCTGTCATTTTCCTTTTCTTGCCAGAGCTCAACCATCCCAGCAGAAAACTTCCTCTTCTTCTTCCTCTTCCTTTTCTTTGGCTTCGCATCTCTATCCTTCCTCACCCCCCAAAGTCAAAGAGGTAAATGGGGAGAGCACAGGAGCAGGGCTGATGAGGGGAGGTCCCACTCCCACTTTCGCATGGAAGAGCTACCATGAGTCCACAGAGGTTTTTTCATCTTCCTATAAAATGATTAAGTTGACACCCCAAAAAGGTATGTGATACTCTCCTCCCCAAAACTCTGGGGTCAGGCGTGCCTTGTTCTCTACTGGTTTGTCTCCAGTCAGTAAGTGAGATGCTTCCCAAACGACTAAGTGCTTTGGGGGCATTCACGAAACAGCTTTGCTATATGAGAACATGCGTTGGCCCCGAGGGAAATACCTCAGGGGCCCTGCAGTCTGGCAGAGCTCCAAGACTCAGTTGCCTGCATCACCACCCCTGCATCACATCCCTCCCTCTCCACACTCCCTGGAGACTGTTTGGAGCCCCTGCCACTATAAATCACTGGCAGCAGGTTTGTTTGTGGCTTGTCCATCTCGTTACTTTATAGATAGGCTTCCTATTGTCCAACCCAGATGCTTCAGGGTGTTATAGAGAGGCAGACACATGAATGTAGATCAGAGGGAATTGCTGAACAGGCAAGGGAGCATCCCAGTGAACTGAGGGCAGGCTGATACCCACAGTCCCATGGCGAGCTCCCCTAGACCATTTGCAAGGTTCTCAGGAGCCGCCCTGTCCATTCATGTGACTGCCAGCTTGTTCCGTTTCCCTTGCAGTTGGAGGCTGAATGACCTGAGGTGGAAGGGACTTGCCCTGCTGGGGTGCAGAATTTCTCAACAGGACACACTATTAGCATCTTAAGCAGGCCAAAGGCCTGTGCTTTACAGTAATCTAGCTTCACTGCTCTCACCCACTGAATGCTAGGAGAGCCCACATCATTGTGACAATCAAAAACTACCCCACCCGTTATCCGATGCTCCCTGGAGGTGCTAGAAGGATGAGAACCCCCGGGCTAGGGGTGGTCTGGTGAGGGTCTCGCAGTGAGAGGTCGCTCCGAGTGCCTCCTGCCCTGTCCTGGTCCAGGCCCTTCTCAGCAGCTGGTACCTGCTCTTGTCACCCACACCCTTTCTCATCTGCTGTCTCCTCTTCTTCCTCCTCCTGCTCCCTCCCTTCCAGGGCCCAAGGAGAAGAACTTAGACATGGTCCCAGCCTGCAGGGTGCGGTGAGGGAACTTCAGGGTGTTTTCTCCTCAACTCTTGAAAATCTGTGCTTCTGAGGCTTTGTTTTCTCCATTTGCACTCCGCTTCTCCATCGTGGTCCTTACGCAGTCAAATGAGGTCTCCTAAGGGGTATTCTCTGGGCAGCCCTGAGAACACAGAACAAGCCAGCGTGTGACCGTGATGGTTAACATGGGTGCAGCGTCATCCCCTCTGCCCACCCCTCCCCTAGCCCCCAAGGCCGATGCTGCGTAGATCTGAAATTCTTCCAGTCACACCGGTATTTATCTTGGCTCCAACCCCAAGCCTCACTGTGCCTTCTGCGGGGTGGTTCCAGGGGTGTCCTGAGTGCAGTGGTGAGAAGGGGCGAGTTTGTCATCACCCAGCTATTCACGTGGAGGAAATGGGGCAGAGTTCAAGGATTGCTTATTTTTTACCTCCTGCCCACTCATAGCCTACTTCCAGACCACTGGCGGTGAGCGATGTGTGCATATGGCCTTGACCGAGCTGAGGGATGGGCCTGGCTTTGATGGGGCTGCCAAGAGGCTAATTCTGCTGGTCTGAGGGCCACATACGCAGAGCCACTGATGACCCTGAGCCCAGAGGATGGCAATTATGGCGCCACCACAAGGCCAGAGGGAGCTGAGGCAGGGCCAGTGGGTCTCCGTGGAGCAGGAGGGGCTTGCTGTTTGATTCCTGAGTTCCCCAGTGGCTGGGTCCACGCTCCGCTGGTTCACAGTGCAGAGGGCCCTGCGGACGGTGCCACTGCATCGGCCACTTGATCCCATCCTGTCTCTAGTCTGCTCTCCTACCCCTCTTTCCTCTGGGACTCTGGGAAAGTCAAGGGTAGCCCTTTGCACAGACACCTCGATGCCTCAAATCAGTGTCAGTGGCTGGTACAAGGTTGCGAGCACCTCAGCTTGGCACAGCTTCGGTCACCTCAGAGCTCGGCCCTGGTAGAACCTGTTGGTGATTCAGCAGCCAGAGAACTCCAGCCAGCCCAGGAGGCCTCGGCGATACTTGCCCTGCTGCCCTGCAATCCCCGGCTAGGACTCCCTGGCCAGCCAGCACGGGAGCAGGGCCTGCGGAAGAGGAAGCTTGACTCAGCCCCCAGCCCTGGTCCAGGTCTTCAGTAAGGCTTTTAACTCTGCTTCCTCCTAACAAGAAAGGGTGGGGCACAGACAGGAGGGCCTCAGGGCCTTCCTCACCCAGAGGAGATGCTTGGCGCATCCTGGTTAACTGGTGGTTTGACAAAGATATTCTGCCCCGTGTGCTACTGGCTTTGTAGGAAGGGGTGTTCTCAGACCACCGAATCAGTGGGCAGCCCTGCTCTGTAAAGCTTTGGCATGGGTGAGTCCTGGGGAGAGCAGAGAGGAAGATGTGTCTGTAGCAGTGTGAGGTGTTGCATCACACCTGCCAGGCCTTAGAAACAGAGATTGCTCAACAAGGCAGCACCCACCCCCTCCTGCAAGGGTCTCTGCAGCTTCTTTAGTTGGTCATTTCTTTTTCGCTTACTTTTCCAGAAGTCAGGAAGGGCATGTCACCCGCTTTTGTAGCTGTGTTACCTCTCTGATGCCTGTGCATGTGGTTTAAGTCCTGGGCGTTTAATAGGACTTTGACTCTAAGGAACCCAAAATGTTTTGCAGATATTTCATTTGCCCTTTGAAGTAGGGAAGGGAAAGTAGTTATCTTTTCTCCTAAGTCAGAGACGGTGGGAAATGAGGTCTGGGCTTGGGCAGCTGCGTGGAAGTGAGGTCAGGGCAGCCTAAGTGTTTTGCAAGGCAGGTGAGAGGAGCAAGTGAGACTATTTAGGAGACCTGGGTCTCGATGGACACATGGGGTCAAACAAAGGGCTTGAATAGGGAGCGTGGGAGAGGCTCTCGGAGCACAGGTAAGTGTTTGCTTCCACTGTGTCTTCAGGCTTTCTCATAAAGATTTCAGGAAAAACTGACAAGTTAAAAGGGTAAAACCTCTCAGAGGGTTGACTCAGGTGACTGACCCGCTCAGGAGCACCTTGGTGTGATCTCGGTTCTGAGGACTTGGTCCAGGCTCAGGTGAAGGGTGATACCTCCCATCCTCCGTGGTCCCCTCTATACTCTAGTGAGACTCATTCACCATGATTGGAAGAGAAGAGGCATCGTAACTCAGCCCCCAACCAGACGGTGGTACAGCCGGGCGTGTATAAACGGAGTTCAGCGTGACGGTGTCTAAGAGTCAGAAGGATGATTTCCATAAGAAGAGTCCAGTGCAGAAGTGAGAAAAGGGACTTTGAGCCCTTCTCGATCTCTGCAGCCTCTGGGAAAGTCTCTGCCGAGTAGCAGGTGCTCAATGAATGCTGTTGAATGAGTGACAGTCACATGTCCATGTTCTCCAGCTCCACTGAAATGGAAATAAGAACTGGTGCTTAGAGCTGTCGCTGGGGGACAAGTGAGGGGAGACTTCCTGAGAGTCAGAGGGTTGGCCTGCTCCCACCTGCGCATGCTCAGTCCTCACCTGCCTCCAACTCTGTTTGCAAGCCCGTGACCTCTTAGATGAATTCACTTCAACACGTATGCATCCAAAATCTAAGTAGGTGCCAGGCATTGCACCAAGTGTGAGGGCAAAGATGAGTAAGACTCGGCTGCCGACCACACCAGAGGGGAAGCGGGGTGAGATGTGAAAGCTTCTTAACTTCAAGGTTAAGAAAGGTTAAGGGCTTAACTTCAAGGTTAAGGACAACTCTGAGGAAGAAATGATTCTTCCAGACATTTGGGCTCGGGGTTCAGAGCCAAAGTTGATTCCCACTGGTAGAGGAGGGGGTGGGCCAAACAGCCCCGCCTCTTTGTGACTCGTCGGCTCCATGTACTGCATGAGCGGGAGCCCCCTCGTTTAATCTGTACAGTAACCATGTGGCAGATGGCTGGCTTGCTCTCTTTTTACAGCAGAGGAAACTGAAACACAGGTAACTAAACAGAGGTCAGACAGCTGCAAGGACTTGAGCCAGGACCCCGGTGGCGTGAGCCCAAGGCACCAAGCTGGATGGGGACAGGTCGTGTGCGGGGAAGGGGGACAGTGCCTGGCAGCTGGACGCAGGGTGCCTGACAGAAGTAGGGCGGAGGGACCAAGTGGAAGTGGCGGTTGGGACCAGGTCACGTGCCTGGAGTCTCTGTTCAGGACTTTGGACGGGGCTCTGTGCGTGGGGTTCAGAGGAAAGGAATGTGATGGTCCCAAAGCACCTGGGAAGCTCACTCTGCCAACAGGAGCAAAGGTTTAAAAAAAAAAAGAAACGAAAAAAGCTGTGGTCAGGAAAACCAGTTAGGCAGCTATTGTGATAGCCCAGGAGAGATGATGAGGCCTGAATTGGGGCAGTGGCAGTAGGGATGCAGGGGGACGGATAAGAAGGGGAAGGTAGAGGCAGGATGTGTAGGAGGCCGTGGCTTGGATACAGGGTAGAGCAGAGGGAGGGGTCCGTGATGGCTGTTGGGTCTTCAGCCCCACCCAGGACCCAGGAGGAGGAACAGGTCACATGACCAGGTGATTTTGAACACATGGTTTGAGCGACATGCCACTGGAGAAGGGTCAGGGCTGGAGACGGTGCCTGGGGCCTGGAAGTGAGGCAGTGACATGGAAACATGGGTTTCGTGTGTTGGCTTCAGCAGCGCAGGCTCATCTGCCTTTGCTATAGCAAGGAGGAGTCCTTTTTCCTCCATTCATTTTATTTAATCCTTGCAGTAGTCACGTGAGGAAGTGTGATCCATATTCGTGCATGAGAACACAGAGGCTCAGCAAGGTTAGGTAACATGGCCGAGATCCCACCCTTAAGGAGTGGCAGAGCCAGGATTCGAATCCAAGGCTCCTTTCTGCTCCACCGTAATAGACCCTGAGTCAGGGTTAGAAAATGGTACAGGGTTGCAATGCAGGCACCCACTTGCCTGTCTCTCCCACCTCCCAGATCTTGAAGGTTCATTCTGAATACCGTGGGTTTTCGCATTCTGGTTTATATGGGCACAGATATGGAAACTACCCAGGAGCTTATTTTCCGTGACGTCATAGTCATGAGGTTCTGCCTTAGACTCATCAGGTTGGACTTTGCTGCTTATGACCACTGGGGATCGTTAGGCAGGGAAGCTGAGGGTCCCAAGCTCACCGACCCAAGAGCACTCCTCATGGACTGTAGGCTTGGAATATGTCATCAAGCCAATGTCAAGACTGCATTGAAAATGTAGAAATAGAAAGTGCCCTTTTAGGTTTCAGTTTGGGATCATTTCCATCTTTTGATATTTGATGGAAATGCCATGCTAAATTGGAAGACAAAATTATCGTAAACCAAGCACACTCAGGGCGACAAGCACTCACACCCTGCGTCTTGCCTGATCCTTCTTCAAGGCAAGGGCTCCATAATGGAATGAGCAGTGGAATGAGGCCAAGTATGTCCACCTCCTTTCCCCAGATAGATAGTTGAGGAAGACAGACGGCTCTGTGTCGTTAGAGACCAGGCAGATCTTCTAGCCCAACGTTGTCATTTAAACATAAGGAATCCAGGAATGAGAGTGAAGAAGGGACTTGGTAAAGGTGACACCACTCACAGATGACCCTAATCTCTGGACTCCCGGTTAGCGGGTGTTGCCCACATCACAGTACATCTGGCTTAGATCCAGGAGAAAAGAGGAGGGGGAGGACTTTTCTGGCATGTCTTGGCTGTACTTAACAAGAGTGAAGGAAAGAAAAATAGAGACAGCTGGGTCCATAACAGGCAGTGTTACAAGGTGGGTGACCTTGGGCAGGTGACAGTCCCCTGTACCTGCACATTCTCACCTCTAAAATGAGGGCATCATGGAGTTCCCGTCATGGCGCCGTGGAAACAGATCTAACTGGGAACCATGAGGTTGCAGTTTCGATCCCTAGCCTCGCTCAGTGGGTTAAGGATCCTGTGTTGCCGTGAGCTGTTGTATAGGTCACAGACAAGACTCAGATCTGATGTTGCTATGGCTGTGGTGTAGGCCAGCAGCTGTAGCTCCAATTGGACCCCTAGCTTGGGAACCTCCATATGCTGTAGGTGCAGCCCTAAAAAGCAATAAATAAATAAATAAATAAATGTAATGGAAGCATCATTTACCTACCTCCTAGGACTGGCTTTGAGTATTGAATGAGATGATTCAGCATGTGTCCTACATGCTCAGGTGTTGCTGCTATTATCATTAATAATGCCATCATAGTTACCATATGATCCAATAATCCCACTCCTGGACATATATCCAGATAAAACTATCATTCGAAAAGATGCATCCCTATGTTCATAGCAGCACTATTCACAACAGCCAAGACAATAGCCAAACAACCTAAATGTCCATCGACAGATGAGTGGATGCAGAAGATGTGGTACAAACACACAATGGAATACTACTCAGCCAGAAAAAAGAATAAAATAATGCCACTCACAGCAACATGGATGCAACTAGAGATTCTCATACTAAGTGAAGTAAATCAGAAAGAGAAAGACAAATACCATATGATGTCACTTATATGTGGCATCTAAAATATGGCACAAATGAACCCATCTACAAAACAGAAACAGACTCGCAGACATAGAGAACAGCCTTATGGTTTCCAAGTGGGGGGTGTCTGGGAGAATGAAGTGGGAGGTTGGGGTTAGCAAATGTAAGCTATTCATTATACACAGAAGAGATAAGCAACAAGGTCCTACTGTACAGCACAGAGAACTATATTCAGTGTCCTATGATAAACCATAATGGAAAGGAATATTTTAAAAAAGAATGTGTATGGGGAGGTGCACATGCGCATGTGTAACTGAATCACTTTGCTGTATGGCAGAAATTAACACAACATTGTAAATGTTCTTCCGTTTAAAAAATAACACTGTCAGCCACAATGATAATTATGGCTGAACAATGTGAGGAGGGAGCTCAGGAAACCAAACAGGCTCTGGTGATCTTCCCTCTACCACCCCCCTGGCATACAAGTGTCTTCCTGTTTCACTTGTCCCACGTCATGGCTGTCTGGGTGCAGGGTCAGGACCCCCCCCCCCACCCCTCCGCAGAGTTGGTTTCTCTGCTCTGCGCGTGTGGACCCGCCACCTGAAACACAAAACAAACCATTTCAAATAATTTCTCGAGAAGGCTCTCCTTGGGTAGCAGGGACCCATCTGTGTTTTGAAAGCAGTGTTCCAGCTGCTGGGATGGTGAAAGAAAGAGCCCTCTGTCCCATGAGCCCGTCTGCCCAAGGTGATTCACTCCCGTGTCACATATTTCTAAACCCTCCTTGCCTTCCCCTGCGCCTTCCTAATCCCGTCTGGCCAGTTCTGCCACAAACTCCTCTGCCCCTTGGCCTGCCATCCTCTGAAGCCCGTGTCACTGGTGTCTCTGTAAGCGGGTGCACATGGGAACTGTCACCCCTTCCTTGGAGAGAAATACTGCACTGAGGAGAGAGGGATGCCGCGTGGCTGCTTTTGATCATGACCTTTATGGATGTTCTCTCGGGGGCAGAAAGGGGGTGGCTCCAGTCTCCTGGTCCTGCCATCTTCCCACCTTGCCTCTGCCTGCCTCTTTCTACCTAATCGGTTCTGACCCTGAAGCCAGCATCTTCACCTGGCTGTCAAACCTCTTGCATTTCAAAATACTGAGATATAAAAAGTCACATAATACTGCAGTGGGTTTGTTTTTTTTTTTGTTTGTTTGTTTGTTTGTTTGGTGATGGGGGGTGTTGATTGTCTTTTTAGGGCGCATCTGTGGCATATGGAGGTTCCCAGGGTAGGGTTCTAAACAGAGCTGTAGCCACCAGCCTGCACCACAGCCAAAGCCACACCAGATCCGAGCCACGTCTGCGATCTACACCACAGCTCACAGTAACGCTGAATCCTTAACCCACTGAGCGAGGCCAAGGATCAAACCTGGGTCCTCATGGATGCTAGTCAGATTTGTTTCTGCTAAGCCACGATGGGAACTCCCAATATTGCAGTTTTTGCTATGCAGTTAGCAATCCCGCCCTGTGTACAGATAAAATCCCAATGTTGGAATATAAGTCACAGGAGAAGCTACCTTAGAACTTGGTGCCGGAAGGTATCTTAGCACCAGCAGGTCCTGAGTTCCTCATGACCCACTTAGACCTATTTTTGCGCCCTACATGGCTGTCCATGGGCATCCCCTGAAGACCTCGTGCTGAGACGCAGGATTCTCACCTTCTAGGTCCCATCCTCACTTGCTGAGCTCCTGCTCTGCCCTTTATGAATCCCCAGCCCCAAGCACAGTAGGAGAGGAGGGGGGGATCCTGGCTGCCCTCCAGACACCCACACGCCCTCCCGCCTCTCTCACCTGATTTCCGCCCCTCCCGCCTCCATCAGTTCTGTTTTCATAGACATTTCCTCACCACCTCCTCAAAATCCAAGACATCCGTCATCCCCAAGGACCTGCTGTACCCTCACTCCATCCTCCCCACATCCTCGACACCAAAACCTCACCCCTTCCCTTAGGAAGCCTAGCTTAGGGGATCTAAAAATGGATGAGACATGGAGCCCTCAATTTTCTAGAGAGAACCACCCATCTGTAGAGTGGAGTCGGTAGGAGCCTGGAAGCAGGTACTGGCTGCAGCAGAGGCCAGAGGAGGGCATGGTCAACTCTGCCAGGGTGACCAGAAGATGCTTCTCCCAGGTCAGAGAACTACAGCCGAGTATCCACAGAGGAGGGGAGGTGGTCACCAGGCCAATGTCAGGGGAGAGGATGAGGGAATCCCATGCTAAAGGCACAGGCTGGGTCCCCATCCATCATGCATGAGGGGCTGCACGGAGGGGGTGCCCTGCGCTGTGGCCCAGGGATGATGGGCACCCTGATCTGTCAGCAGCATTTTCCATTGGCACAGTGGTGGGTGGCTTCATGGTGGCTGCATCTCATGGGCTCAGCAGATAAAGAGGGTGGCCTCTCTCGACATTCTTTCCGTTGGAACCATCTCTCCGTGTTCCAGAGAGCGGAATTAGAAGCACTGCCACCCCGGTCCTTCCTGGAGGGCAGGCTGGGTTCCTGCTCTACCTTGAGGTGGGGGATCCCCCTTTCACAAGGTCTTTCTTCCTTTGCGGATGGTTTTCCCCTCACCGCCACCCCCTTTTTCTTTTTCAAGTTCACAATCCAGGGATTCCCCTCTTTGCAGCTATTTAAATAGAAATAGGATGCTGGCAGGAGCAGCCTTGCAGGGATACCAGAGGGGTGCTGGCTGGGTGGCCCTGTGGCACATGCGTCCAGCTTTGAACTTCAGGTGAGAGGCCTCAGTGGCTGCCAAGCCTCCATCTGAGGTGTGTGTTGGCTCCCCCCAGCCACGGACTGTGGCGGCTGTCCCTGCAGCTATACTGTCCCACACAGGTGCTCCAGGGAGGGATTTCCTGTGTGTCTGAGGAGCTTGAAGCCTGCCAAGGCCACATGTTTCTGGAAGGCCTTTACACAGCCCAGCTTTTGCAGGCATGATCCCTGGGGGCTGGCAGTCTGGGACAGCTGGCCTTACAAAGATGGGACGGTCTGGAGTCTGGCGTCACACCCTTAACCCTTCTCAGCAGACCTTGCTCGTGGGGGGTGGGGGCCCTGGAGGCAGTGAGAAAATGCCCAGAGGCCTCAGATGTGGCCTGTGGAAGAAGCAGATCAAACGTGGAGGCTAGGTCTGCTGAATCTGTTGTCTGGGCTCATTTAGGGGTTGAAAATGGTAAATACACACCTACCAGTGTGTCGTGACAGGCCATGGTCCAAGTAACTGTTGTGTGGGGAGGTAATAATTAAACACTATCTCGGGCACAGGAGGTGGACAGACTTGAGTTTCAATTTGTCTGCAGGGACTTCCCATCGTGGCGTAGTGGTTAACGAATCCGACTAGGAACCATGAGGTTGCAGGTTCCATCCCTGGCCTTTCTCAGTGGGTTAAGGATCTGGCGTTGCCGTGAACCGTGGTGTAGGTCACAGATGCAGCTCAGATCCCGTGTTGCTGTGGCTGTGGCGTAGGCTGGTGGCTACAGCTCCGATTCGACCCCTGGCCTGGGAACTTCCATATGCCACGGGTGCAGCCCTAGAAAAGACCAAAAAAAAAAAAGTTATTAAAAAAAGAAAGAAAGAAATGAATTTGACCGCAGGAGCTTGGGCAAATTTCACAACCTCTCTAAGCCTCAGTTTCTTCATCTGTAAAATTGGGTGTTTCCATGGGCTGGACCAAAAGGCAGGGGAGCCGGGAGGTGCCCTATATTGTGGGTTATAGTGAAGACTAAATAAGATAATGCCTGTAAAAAGCCTGGTGCTAAGCCTGGGATTGGCACCTGCCCAATAAGTGGTACCCACCCACCTGAGAAGGGAAAGAGGCCTGACCTTGTCTTCTTGATTTGGGACCCTCTTAGGGAAAGCAGAGGCTTCACCTCCCATCACAGGGTCTCCACTGAAGATTGCAGAGAGAGCCCAGAGCACTAAGAAGTTGTTTTCCATGGGATATAAGGGTATAGAAAGGAACCATTCTTCTCATATTGCTTCAATTATGAATAAAAACCCAGTGTCTTTCATCTGTGGATCATGGTGGTTTTGCAAACTCTAATTAGTTCTCCAAACATCTTTGCAAGTCTGGCAGCTGGGAGCATCCAGGTGAGGAGCAGAGGGGGTGAAGGAACTCGCTCCGAGGCTGGGGCAGTTCCCCCTCAGCCCCGTACCCCCCCATACACACCCCCGCCGCCGCCGCCACCGTACTCCCTGGAGACTGGTGAGTGGCTGTGTTCTGTCCTGGCTGCAGTCAGGCAGTGTTTGCTTTCTTGTGGCAATTTTGCTTAAGCAAAGGTTGGTGTGGAGTCCAGACACTGTAGTGACTGGTGGGATATGGGGCCAGGGAGGAAGGTGGGAAGTCAGTTTGTTCTTTCAGGGATGGTTTGTGACAAGCCAGTGGCACTTCCTCTCGAGAGGTATGCAGAGCATTCCTTTCGGTACCGCAGGTCACTGGCTACCTTTGACCCAGAGTGGTTTGTGGCGGTGCCAGCAAAGGCAGATGGTGACAAGTTCCCAGCTGACTGTGTGGAACCACTCAGATTTTTCCTGCCTTTGGAAGGAAAGCCTCACTTTAACGCTTGGTGCGTGGATTACAAACCTGGCCTCCCAGATCTGCCCAGGGGACCCCCAAGAGCATGCTTCCAAAGTTCGTGGCTGTTCAGAGAAAGACAAATGTCATATGAGATCAGTAATATGTGCAATCTAGTAGAAATGATACAATAGAACTTACAAAACAGAAACAGACTCAAAGATTTCGAAACCAAAGGGGAAACGGGGGGGGGGGGGGTTAAATGAGGAGGTTGGGATTGATATATGCACACTATTACATATAAAATGGACGGGTAACAAGGAACAACTGTATAGCCCAGGGAAATTTACTCCATACAGTATAATAACTGATATGGGAAAGGAATCTGAAAAGGAAAGGATATGTGTATACATATAACATTTATTTTGCTTAATGCCTGAAATTGACACAGCTTCGTAAGTCAACTATATTCCAATAAATTTTTTTTCAAATGAACCAAAACAAAAACAGGAGTTCCCATTGTGGCACAACCGGACCGGCATTGTTTCTGCAGCATCAGGACGCAAGTTCGATCCCTGGCCCAGCACAGTGAGTTAAGGATCCCGTGTTGCTGCACCTGTGACTTGGATCTGATCCCTGGCCCAGGAACTCTATATGCCGCAGGATGGCCAAAAGAAAAAGTGTCTGTTGAGCGGCAAGAAAGAATTGTTCAGGGCAGATGTGTGATTTTACTACCTTTCTCTCCTCGTCCCCCACCCCATTTTGTCCCCCCACCCACCCACCCAACTCCAGCCCAGATGAGTGGTTCAATACTCTGTAGGAATATTTAGGAAATCCAGGCCAGGCCTGCAGTAAAAGCAGTCTGAAGTTTCTGAGATGTTTCTCATGTCAAGAACCTAAATGAAAGTTGTGAGCAAATTGCTTTATCTGTCCAAGCGTGTTTCTTCCTTGAGAGTCAAGGGCTGCTGTGTCTACACTCTGAGTAAAAGGGGAAAGGAGCCCTCACAGCATGCACGGCCGGGGCAGGGGGCACTGATCCTGAGCACTGGGGTGGGGGGGTCACAGTGCAGAAGTTTGCCTGTCTTTGTCGCTTCCGGGCTACCCCACAGGTGGCACAGCCTCTGTATGGCCATCCCAGCATCTTTTCGGAGTTCAGTTTTAGGAAGTCATTCTAACTTAGTTCATGCTGATTGCATAACGCATAGAGGTTCCTTCTTCAGTTTCCAGAAATCTCCAGTACTGTAACGTGCAGACACATAAGGTCATCTGCTGGCAGGGGCACGTTCATGGGTATGCAACCCTTGTGGTCGCAGAGCCTTGGGCTCAGGTAGCCTTGGGGGCTAACACCAGGATGCTGCAGTCTTGAAATTCTGAACAGTTTTGTCTTTGCATTGGTATCTTGTGAGTGAAGTTCCCTGGGACAGTGGAATATGAGGGGGCTGGGGAGGGGGCACTCGGATCCTGTGTTCCCAGCTACTGCCACCTCCCTGCCTCTTCTGGGTGGATTCTTGCCCCTGCCACTCAGGAAGTTGACACAAGAAAGGTTGGAGTGAGGTGCAGGTACCTCCACGGCATCTTGGGCAGGGCGTGGTGACAACTGCCCCATCCAGGCTGGCAGCCCTGCTGCATTTCCTTGGATGAGGGACGGGGCGAGCTTCTCCCCTCCCCCATCCAGCTTCCTAGGGTGGATGTTGCAGCACCCTTGGGGGGATCACTGCCCACCTTGGGTGGAGTCAACTGACTTCTGGGAAGAAGAAACCCCTGACCAGTCTTCCCTGCCTCCAGCTGGGTCACACACATCCATCCCCCCGCTGGCCGAGGGGAAAACCCATAGTCCATGGTCACATGCGCACTTGTGCACTGTCCCGGGGGCCCTCCAAGGGGCCGTGCTCCACCCCCACCCCCTACTGCAAGTCGTGTCATACCTCAAAGACAGCCAGACCAGAAAGAACAAATAAAATACATCCTGACGCACGCAACAGCGTGTATGTACTTAAAGCCGCTGAATTGTACTCTTAAAAAGAGTTAAAATAATAATTGCTGTGTATATTTTACCACTATTAAAGACATACTTATAAAGTGTTTAAAAACAAAAACAAAAATGAAACAAGAAGCGCCGTGACACGTGGAGAAAGACAGGCAGGGAACAGCTTCACATTGTATTCACCCTAAGAGGCCTCTTTTCCCTGCTTTTTGAACCAAGGGTCCCACATACTCGTTTTGCACTGAGCTCCGCCAGTTCAGTCACTAAACCTGCCTGCTGCCCATTTTGTAAAATATCAACTCTCACCCTTGCTGGGGGCTGACCCTCAAAGCCTGAGAAAGTCCACTGCTGACCAGACCTTCACCTGTCCTCTCATCTTCCCCCCGACAGGTATCTTGTTGGCCGTGTGCCAGGCCCTGGAGAACAGCACGTCCGCCCTGAGTGGTGAGTCCTGACCCCTTGATGTGGGGTGGTTGCAGACCCAGGCTACTTTGTGGAGCCTGCGTGTGCCCTAAGCTGCCTCGGGGGGGGGTTCCTGCCCAGTGAGGCACAGCTGTCCTCTGAGCCCTCTGTGCCAGGGGCCCAGGGAGCACTCCTGGGGGGTCTTAACTGCTTCCCCCCACCACCCACCACCCACCACCCACCCCCCCGGGTTGCTGCTCCTGCTCCCTCAGGACTTGCCCTCTCCCATCTCTGATCCAACAATCACTGTGGGCAAGGCTGCCGGAAAGCAAAGCCTGCAGGATCCCTAGGCTTGGAACCCTCACATCATAATCCATCTCAAGAAGAATCCAGATTCCTAAACCCACTTGTCTACCTCTGCCTGCTGATCTTTGTTTAGTTATTTTCCAGTTTCTCTTCTGACATTTGTAGCAATATTTCCCTTGTTTCATTTTCAAGATCCTTGATCAACAGATGGGAAAGTTGGGGAACGTGGGAGGCAGACCGCTTGCGGGCAGAGGATCACAGAGGCAGTCTCTGCACCATTTGCACATGGATTTTAGCCTTTGTCCACATGCGCTGATATTGTTTTACAATTAGTCGCGGTGAGAAAGCTATTTGGATGCCTGCTTTTTCAACTCAAGTTTAGGAGTTGTGCATTTTTCCACGTTGAAATGTATCCATTTAAAATGTCACTATGTTCCATTAAAATGGACATGCGTGACTTAAATAGGCATTTCCCATTGGATTATTTCTTTTTGCCTCGGGTTTAAATTATAATGCTGCAGCTTGATGCCTAGAAGCGATTTCCTTCTTTTGGATTCTTTCCTTAGGACATAATCTCCAGGAGCAAGAATAACTATATTTATGACCCTTGTAGCAAATTGTGGAAGAGCTTTCCAAGTGAATTGAGCTGATTTTTTCTGCCAAAAATACAGGAATCTGCCAGTTTCACTGTTCCCTGGTTGACATGGAATATGCTCCCATCTGTTACTGTGGTGGCCCCTGCTGTATCTCCCTGGTTATTTCAGGGAGGAGCCGTGGCAGGGGGTGGTCCTGTGTATTCGTAAATTCTCTAACCAGCCACACAGTGTCCTTGGTACTTTGCTCTTCTCTTTTCTTCCAAATGCAGTGGAAGTGATGCTGCCACTTCCACTGGGTACCAGCCCCACAGCCTCCCCTTGGAGTTATTATCCTTGATGCCCTTGAACCCTGAAGGTACCCAGGCCCCTTGGTGGCCCATGATGCCACAGAAGAAAATTCCTCTCTTCCTCGGTGTTACACTTTGTTGGGACTGGGGGTGGAAGGGTCTGTCCATCCGAGAACAGTGCTTGCGGAGTCCAGGGTCTACCAGAGTTTCCATGAAGTCGTTCTTTCACTTTTTCATTACGTCCCCCATCATGAAGGGCTCAGATGTGACTACATAGGGAGGGGGAGATAGCTGGATGACTCCCCCGGACTCTTTTCAGAATTGTCCCAACACCCCCCCCCCCGGGCTGCATTTACCCCCACGTGCATCTCCAGCCCTCCTGACTCTCACTGGAGGACCCAGAAGCCAAGAGCCGGGTTCTCCTCTGTCACTTGCAGGTGACAGTTTGCAGCGATGGCAAATACTCCAAGGGGATGGGTACTCCTGGTTACTTTATCGGCTCCTCCCATTCCATCCATCAACAGGAAAGGCCTAGGGGATGGTAGTTTCCCTCAGGGGCCTGGTGTGGCTCCTGCCCAGGCCCTTTGGGGTTTCCCAAGCTCTCCCGGGTAGCCATGGGAAGACCTGTGACATTTATCCAGAAAATGATTGTCCTTGCTGCAGTGGTGGGCAATCTCTGTTCCATCTTTCCTTTCTGGTCTTGCTTCTATGAGACTGTCTCTGGTGTCAACAAGGACCTGAGGCTTCCTCTCCCTCAGGATGATGTAAGTTCAGAAAACCGTAGCCGTGTCCTGCTCTTTGGCCCATGACCCTGTAACTGGCTGAATGCATTTCTGTGGCTCAATGTAGTGGGTGAGAGCAGGGGCAGTGCCATACCTTCTTGGGTCCAGGGGACCTTGAGATCCCAGAGTTGGTTGGTGATACATGAGAAAGAGTGATGGACATAAGAAGGTTTGGGGGAGTTCCTGTGTGGCTTAGAGGTAACAAATCCAGCTGGTATCCATGAGGATGTGGGTTCGATCCCTGGCCTCGCTCAGTGGGTTAAGTATCTGATGTTGCCATGAGCTATGGTGTAGGTCACAGATGAGGCTCGGATTCTGCATTGCTGTGGCCACGGCAAAGGCCGGCAGCGGCAGCTCCAATTAACCTCTAGCCTGGGGACTTCCATATGCCACAGGTGCAGCCCTAAAAAGCAAAAAAAAAAAAAAAAAAAAGAAGAAGAAGAAAAGAAGAAGGTTTTGGTGCATTCCTTGAGAGTTTGTTTGGAGGTTCTAGCAGGGGAGCGCAGCTACTCATATGCTCTTGACCGAAGAATGGTCCTCCTCTATCGGGCATGGTCGTCCTCTTCGACTGAGCGTGCAGCTTTGGGAGAGATGCACATGGAGAGGTGACAGAAGAAGGGGACACCCGCCTAGCCAGCCAGATCAGCCAAATCAGCCAAATCAACCCTGGTGATCAATGGGGTGACAGATGTCGCAGCCAGATCACCCTCACATCCAGGTTTTGGTACATTTCTGATTGATGCTGCTGGAGCCAAGGGCTGCAGGCACACTCAGGATGAAGTTCTAACAATTTGACTGGACAGAGCAGCAGAGAGAGAAAATTCCAAACTCTGTGTGCCAGTTAAGGGTGGAACACAAGCTTGATGAAATGGGAGCTGAACCCCATGTGGCTTTTTTGAGTTTTTCAAAAAAAAAATTTCCTTGTCCTCATGACTCCTCACAGTTGCCCTTAGACTTTGTTGTTGAGATTTCATTGGTTTCCTCCAATCATCCGTCCTTTCTCTTAAATCCCCAAATGCAAAGGGTAGTTGATGCCAGAGGCATAGGAGCCTGGCATTATGGTCATCAGCAAATGCTTCTCAGACATCTGCTTTGGGTGAGACATTGGAAGGATACGTGCCTTAGGCTGGAGGTTAGGAATCCTGGGTATTGGACCCATCTGGTCTCAGTTTTGCCAAGTCCCTGGGCAAATTATTCATCTGGTTCCTGTTTGGATCTTAGTTTCTTCATCTGTTGGCATTGAATCAGAATAGCCTGTAAGACTCTTCACATGTCCACTCTGATGGATTGATAGAGACTACTTGGAAAGCTATAGTAAGGATTACAAGGCTACCTTCAAACTGTTAGGAAATAGGCTAGTGGTAGTGTGATGTCAGTGATGAATTGGTGATGCCTGCCACAGGCCTCAGGTGGGCTAGTGGTAGCGTGATGGTGGTGATCAACTGGTGATGCCTGCCACGGGCCTCAGGTAGGCTAGTGGCAGTGTGACTGCCATGTATTTCATTCTTTTGGAGTCAGATGCTGTTTTACATTCAGGTTCTAACATTATAGTCACTGGACAACTTCTACATCCTTGTCCTCAGAGAGCCCACCACACAGGTGAAAAGACAGCATGGGAACCCACAATGAGATCCTCAAAGTGACATAAGGCAACCACAGCTGACTGCTTGGTACCTGATTTAGAAAATAATTGCTACAGGAGCAAAGTCTGAGGGTCAGGACAGAAAATTTGGATCTGGTTGGTTGTCCGTTTGGAGAGCATGCAGAGAAACATTAGCTGGAGGCAAGATGAGGGTGGCAGCACCTATAGCTTAGAACTTCACACCCTTCGCAGGGGAAGAGCTATGACCTGTCTTCAAAGGCACCTTTTCATGCCCCTTACAAGGGACAGAATGCATCTTGGTTAAGTTGTTGGGTGGCTGCTTGCTTAACCCTCTGAAATGTTGCATAGTTCCCAGGCTGCCCATCTGGTTCTCATATTTTCATGAGACTCACTCTAATGACTGAGGGGTGTGGTGAGGGCTGTGCTCAGGCACCTGGGAGCCAGGCCCCGGGCTTCCCTCTGCTACCTGCCCAGCATGATCGGGTGCCCGGGGTGGCTCTTTAAACCTGAACTTCTGTTCCTTCCTCTAGCCTGTGTCTCTTGCCACCCACCTGGAACTGGGCAGGGTTTGAAGCCTTGCTTAATTTAGCATCTGGGAGACTTTTCAGAGGCAATGATGCTAGAACGTGGAGAATTCACCGCTCTGTTATTGACAGGGAAGGTCGCTGTTATCAGCTTGCTTGGGGAGATGGTGGTCAGATTGTGGCAGGGACACCGAGCTTAGCTATGGTGAGAGGGGGAGTCGAGGCTGCCAGAGGGCAAATCAGATTATAAGGAGCAGCCTCTGAAGGCGTTACTTGTTTGAGAAACAGGTAGAAGCCGGGTCAGCCAGCAAGCAAGGGATCTGTTTATTGCTCATCTCGCCTAACAAAAGCTTTTCAGAGCTGCAAACTGCTTCCCCATTCCATTGTCTGGAGCTTTCCCACGTGGAGCTGAAGTCATTCTAAAATTAGAAGACTCACGTGTTCCACCTAGGTACACGGTTCACTGTTCCAAAGAAGTGTCTGTAGCACGAGAGACTTGATTTGTCTTCTTGGCGGGCTCAAGGCACATGCATCGCTGGGTGCTGGGACTAGCTTGGGACACTTAGAGCCTCTGGAGAGAAGGAGGGAGCCTCCTTTCGTCTTTAGGATCTCTTCGTGTCATACAGTTCCTCTTTTTTTAATTTTTTTTTTTAATTTGTTATAGTTGATTTACAGTGTTCTGTCCATTTCTGCTGTACAGCAAAGAGACCCAGGTACATGCATCTCATTTCCTCATTTTGCCTGCTACTTTCTGCAAAGGTAACTGTGCTGGGGCAGAGGGAATGTTGTTCCGCATAGTAGAGGGGCCATAGGACATGGAATCCAGGATCATAATTCTGACTCACGAGCTGTGTGATATCAGTAGTGCCCTTCAATCTCCCTGAACCTCAGTTCTCCCCTCGATAAAATGAAGGAGCGGGATTAAAGCAGTGTCTTTCCAAACTGTGAGTCACAAAATCCCCTTGGCGGGTCACAACCAACCTTTTTGAAAATGAGATTGAGAAGTTCCCTGGTGGCTTAGTGGGTTAAGGATCTGATGTTGTCACTGCAGTGGCTGGGGTCGCTGCTGTGGCTCAGGTTCAATCCCTGGCCTTGGAACTTCCACATGATGCGGGCACAAAAACAAACAAAAAACCCTCATGATTTTAATAGTTTAGAGAATTTCAGAGTGCATGACATGACGGAAAGACAGATAATGTTTTATGACACTCTTGTTTTAGTTATTCGTGGATTATGTATTAGCATTCTGCATTTCTTCACTTATATAAGCTGCACCCATGTTGCCCCCTCTGTAATTTGCAGATTTGATTTCTTCAGAGAACTTAGACACTTGCAGAATAAGTGTCTTTACAAACCTGTACATTTCCCCACACACACCTAGTCTTTATAGTTGTCTTGTTCACCCTTAATTTGACAACAGTTCTTTTCATTTATTCACCCTTGTCAAGTCTGTCCAAAACACGCCACTATTATAACAGAAACAACAGGTCCTTCCTTATGCATAGATATCTCATTAGTTTATGTAATATGTAATTAAATTACGTAAATACAGTAATGAGGACAACTGACATAAACAGGTTTGGGAACAAACACAAATGTCCTCTTGGTAAATATATAGCTTCAGTGGTAAAAACAGAAATGGGCTGGTAAACTAGAGTAACCAACTAGTTGAGCTTCTGCCTGCTGAGGACCTAGGTCTAGACATTTTAACAGAGGAATGGAAAGGATCGATTGGGTAAATCAAGGCCATGGTTTAAGCTGAGGTCAGATAAAGTATCTCCCAGCTTTGAAAAAAGCAAAGCAAGTGACACAACTCATAGATTTCTAAAAGTCAAGGCCTGTGGAAGCCTTCCTGTTCCTCCACTTTTTAGGGTTTTTTTTGTTTTTGTCTTTTTTTTTTTTTTTTGCCTTTTCTAGGGCTGCACCTGCGGCATACGGAGGGTCCCAGGCTAGGGGTCTAATCGGAGCTGTAGCCACCAGCCTACACCACAGCTCACAGCAACACCAGATCCTTAACCCACTGAGCAAAGCCAGGGATCGAACCACAACCTCATGGTTCCTAGTTGGATATGTTAACCACTGAGCCATGACAAGAACTCCCACGTTTTAGTTTTTGATATCTATTTAGCACAGACTTACTGCTGAGTAGCCAGGCCCCGCAATTTGTAGCCATTTACTCTGAACCTGCTGTGAAGATATTTCTAATACCAGCTCATTCCATCCCCATGCCTCTTAGCTCAGAGTCTCAAGAGAGAGAATTGGATGGGTTTGCTTCCTCGGTCATTGCTTCCTCGGTCAAGTGGTTACCCAGCAGCTGTGGCAGTGTTGGGAGGGGGAGGCTGCACAGGGAACAAGGTGTCAAAAAGCAGTGTAGCCTTTGGGCAGGCAGACTTCCTCATTAGATGTGGAAGAGGCAAAGACCACCCTGGTCCAGAGTGATTCTTTGTATCATTCATTCAGTCAATGAAGATTTATTGAGCACTTGATATATGCTAAGTCCTAATCAAAGCAAAATTTCTGTTCTTAAGAACCTTGTACTCCACTGGGAAAGATAGATACTCTGTTACATTTTAATCTATCGAACAGGCATAGTTTGGGGAATGCATACACTGAGTGCTGGTGTGTGTAAAGTGAGGCAGCTACATGTATTATTTATTGCTGTGTATATTAGCTTTCTGGGAAAGAGCTTAGTATTAACGGGGGACTTGATTCCTTCGTATTAGTAAGAACATTAAAATTGTCCATACCCTGCAACCTAACAATTAGACTTTTGGCATCTACTTTACAAAAATAATCAGAGACGTGAGATTAACATCCATTATAGTAAAATATAGCCAGTTCAAATGTCAGCAAGAAGGAAATCTTTATGGGGCAGGTGGATAGATTTTAAAGAAAAGCCCTTTAAAATCATTTTGAAGAAGAATATTTAATTATGTGGGAGAATGCACATGTAAATAGATAAAGTAATAAATAAAATTGAGTGATGTATCTGAGCTTTTCCCATTGTTTAAAGTTTTATTGATGTCTAGTTGATTTACAATATTGTGACAATTTCTGCTTTACAACAAAGGGATTCAGTTACACACCTACACACATCCATTCTTTTTCAGATTCTTTTCCCATATAGGCTATCACAGCATATTGGGTAGAGTTCCCTGTGCTATACAGCAGGTCCCTGTTGACCATCCAGTCTGTGTACAAGAGGGTGCATATAAACTATGCACACAGATGCAAAAATAAAGGCAAAGATCCTATAGTATTAACGTTAACGATCTCTGGTTAATAAGAATATGAATGACTTTAATTTCCTTTGTTCTTGCCTGGTTTTCTACCCTGTCTCCAGTGAGCATATTTTAATACTATAATCAGAAATAAAAGGAGTGACATTTTTTAAAAGGGAAAAAAAAGGCCATGGCTGCTGTGCTGCCCTGCAGATCTGCTGGCCAGCACAAGTTGAGTGCAGGCTGCCTTGGTCTTGCTGTCCCAGAGCTGCAGTGTCACTGAGGCTCGGGCAGTGCTGCTGTTTCTGGAGCACAGGGACCTGCCATACTGGCCTGCATGAGCCACCCCCCACACACACACCCTGGTCCCTATAGCTTGGCGCCCACCCTCAGGACCTCACTGTCTGGAGAGATTGGCCCCAACAGAATAAGTCTAGGTTCACCTCCAAGTTCTAGGGATGCTCATCCAGACTCTTCTTCAGTGGCTCCTAAATCCTGATCCATTTTTATCTCTGAGTTTCAAAGGAGAGGTTGGGCTTTTCCGGGCCCCCAGCCCTAGAGTCAGTCTCTAGAATCTGAAAACTCTGGAACTGGACAGAGTTCAAATTTCCCCTCTGCCACCTAACAAACTGGGAGACCTTAAGCAAATTACGTAACCTCTCTGTATCTCAGCTTCCTTATCTATGAAATAAGCATCTGATCTTACCTGCTCTTAGGGTTGTTTGTGAGAATTAAGAGATTATATGTGAAGCACTCGGAGCTCTGTGCACACGCACATAAGTGCTTTGCTGCTTCCACTTTTACTATGTTATTGGTGACACAGGTATTATGACGCAAGACCTGTGTCTTCATGGTGCTTTTATTACCAGCAGTTAAGCCCTAAGACAGCGGTTCTCACGCTTCAATGTGCAGAGAAGTCATCCTGCAGCCTGTGTTGAAGTGCAGATTCCTGGCCACCATCAGCATGTGGCCCAGACATCTGCCCTTGCTAAGGCCAGAAGGGAAGAAGCTACGTGGCACACACCCTCATGGTGGTACCTGCCTTTGTGGTGGTACCTGCCTTTCTCCTTAAGGTAGCGGCCCTTTTCCATCCCTGGAACTCACGCACCCCCCTCAGTGGGACACTGCCAATTTCTGGGAGTCTGTGAAATGTTTGTGTTCAGGGCTGACTTTCTAGCATTCACCCGGAAGCTTAGCAAAGAGAATCCAAAACCTCAGAACTTGAGCCATCACCTTGAAACATCCTCTTTCCTGTTAACCTTGCTGTGATGAAATGATGAGCACAGCAGCTTTGAGTAAGGCATCAGCTTTGTTTTCTGAGCACCCAACCCAAACCTCCAGTTTCTGAGTTTGGGGAACAACTCGGGGTGTCTGGTTATTTACCGATGTCCTTGGCTGTCATCAAGCTGAATTCAGGTGCCTCCTTAGCCGTCTCAGTAACTGTTTAATTTATAGTTCGTTTTGAATCTCTTCTTCATTTCCTATCTTGAAAGTTATGCCCCAACTTTATCAAAATGTATAATAGAGGGGGATTTCATACATCCTGACCATTTCATCACTAAAAGGACTAAATGTTTCTTAAATACCAAAACATGCTAGCACTGAACAGGGAAAAAACAGACAGGATGAAACAGGAGGAAGGGCGCGGTTCCCCTCACGCTGGTTCCCTGGAGCTGGGGCTCAGGAGGATGATATTCTTGCCAGCTGTCATTTAGCCTGGGCTAGGAAGCTCTCCTTCTGGGCCTTTTTCTGTCCTGACTGCTGGGGGGTTGGATATAATAAACATCTCTCCCCACCTTACATGGTAGGTCTAGGAAGGCATTTTTTGAATCCTGAAAGTGAAAAATGTTAGCTCTTACTATGAAATCTGCCACAGACGCATCTTCCTGGTGCTCTGGGATGTAACAAATGGAAATATAATCATGAGTCATGTAACCATCCACAGGAGCCCCTATAAAAGTCTGGGTCTAGCCGGCTTTCCGCCTAATATCCCATTAAATAAACACAACCCAGGAGCGTAAAAGGCTCTAGAAACCAAGGTGCATATCAAATCAGGTGATAGCCACATCATTGTCAGCTTTGTAGGCATTTCCTAAGGAGGTAACCCGAGGTCCCTGCTTCCTAACCTTCTTCAGAATCAAGACCCAGCTTGAACATCAAAGTATGTGACACCCCACAGATAGTAGTTGTGTCTTTAATATTAAATTCATTAGGAGTTCCCATCATGGCTCAGTGGTTAACGAATCTGACTAGGAACCATGAGGTTGCGGGTTCGATCCCTGGCCTTGCTCTGTGGGTTGGGGATCTGGCATTGCTGTGGCTGTGGCGTAGGCCAGCGGCTACAGCTCCGATTAGCTCTCTAGCCTGGGAATCTCCATATGCCACGTGTGCGGCCCTAGAGAAGACAAAAAATAATAATAATAATTCATTCATTAATATATAAAGGCTGCTATGAGAACTCAATCACATGTTAAAATGAATTTGTATCTTATAGATCACAATAGATTTCATATAGTGATATGACCTAACATTTATGGAACACTCACTTCACTATATGCTGGATGCTGAATATATACATGCATTTAATTCCTACAACTCTAGGATGGAGGTGTTATATTATCCCCATTTTACAGTTGGCAAACTGAGGCATAGAGAAGTAACTTCCTGGACCACATAGAAAGTGGCAGAGCTAGGCTTTGGGCTTTGAACGCAGGTAACAGCAGCATGTAAGCACTTCACTACTATGCTTTGAAATTACACACTCAGGGCATTCCCGTCATGGCTCAGTGGTTAATGAATCCGACTAGTAACCATGAGGTTGCAGGTTCAATCCCTGGCCTTGCTCAATGGGTTAAGTATCCGGCCTTGCCATGAGCTGTAGTGTAGGTCGCAGACACAGCTCAGATCCTGTGTTTCTATGGCTGTGGTGTAGGCCGGCAGCTGTAGCTCAGATTTGACCCCTAGCCTGGGAACTTCCATTTGCTGAAGGTGCAGCCCTAAAAAAAAAAAAAGAGAGAGAGAGAGAAAGAAAGAAAGAAATACACATACCTCTCATAGGGACCACAAATAGTGCTTGAAGGAAGATTTATAAACACCTACCATTAAATAACTCTGATTCTCTTTTTTTCACCTTCCACAAGACAGATGGGAAACTACTTGCTTGGGTTTTGAATCCTCTTTTCCACTACAAGTTAGATCTACACCTTAAAGCAAAGTATGGGCATATATACGTGTGTGTGTGTATACACCTTTGCCCACATGAGTATTCCTGTGTGTGCACGCACATGTATACATAAGCTTCTGTTCAATTTATGTTCTTCTTATCACAAAACTGTGGAAGCTTCCTTTCTACATTCCTTCTTCCATTCAACAAGGCCTGGCTCGGTGCTGGGACATTCGGAGTCCGAGGGGAACAACTCAGGCATCGTTTCCGCAGCTGTCGAGAGTTTCGGCATTGCAGAGCAGAACGATTCAGCTGACAGATAATCATACTCTGCTCTGTCGGGTGGGCTGCACAAGGTGCCTGGAGAGGGAGGGAGAGAGAGGGGAAACCCCAAACTTGTTCTTTGGGAGGCATCAGGAAAGACTTCTTAGGGGAAGTGACTCTTTTTTCTTTTTTTTTTTTTGCTTTTTAGGGCTGCGCTTTTGGCCTATGGAGGTTCCCAGGCTACGGGTCTAATTGGAGCTACAGCTGCCAGCCTACACCACAGCCACAGCAACACAGGATCAGAGCCGCATCTGCGACCTACACCACGGCTCATGGCAACGCTGGATGCTTAACCCACTGAGCGAGGCCAGGGATCAGACCCGCAACTTGATAGTTCCTAGTCAGATTCGTTTCCACTGAGCCACGACGGGAACTCCAGGAAGTGGCTCTTGAACTGAGCTTTGGAGGCTTAGATGGAGTTGGGCAGACAGACTGTGGGGGAGAGGACATGCTTGCAGGTGTGTGGAGGTGAGGCTGGAAGAAAGCAGTAACCAGCTAAGAACAATGGTGCATGGACTCTGTCCTGAGGTATATAGATTATTATCGTGTAAATGTTTTGCATAGATCCAATCACAGAGAGGTGCTTCCTAAAGGGACCTTTTTATAGATTTATCTAAGATGCCTATGACTAGGCTTTTAAAACACAAGGGGTTAAATCTAGAGGGTTCCATGGTCACAGAGTCCATGTGGGTAATAACACAGCCCTCCTGCTCTGTAGTCTTATCCTGTGTGGTGGCCCCATTAGCTGGCTGCCTCAAGTGTGTATCCAGTGGGGTGGTTTCTAGGTTAGAAATTCTCAGTTGTTCTTGAAGCTTAAGTTTCACTTGAGTTCAGCTTCTCGTTAGCTGGAGAGGGAATTATGCCTTTTCACCTATTTAAATGTGGCTTGATGAAAAGATGCCTAAAAATAAAAATCCATATGCCTCAGGTGCAGCCCTAAAAAGAAAAAAAAAAAAAAAAAAAGGCAGTAACGTGATCAAGGACCACACCAGGGTTAGCCACATAACTCAACTCTCAGGGGCTTGCCCTTGAAACTTAAAGGACAGGTTAGAGGAAGTCCATCAGCCTGCTGGGAAGTGGTCTTATAGAACCCACTACCTGAAGATGCCAAAAAATGAAACTTCCCTTTTAGAATTGTGGTACCCAACAGAGAGCAAACACAGCCTGGCCCTTCGGTGACAGTGGTGGGAGATTGTGGGGTGTCATCCTCTGTTCAGAGCGGTGAGATCTAGGAAGGACGTAGACGAAGCTGGGGAAACCAACCACCATGTGGAACAGCCAAAGGCAGGAGGAGCCGAGGCACCGGCGGGCAGAAAAGGAAGGCGAAGCTCTCGGCTCCCTGGAAGGGGTGCACATCACAGGCTGCGGGAGCACAGAGGTGGAAACGAGACAGTTACGTGCTTGAGGGATTTAGCATTCTCATTACGTGGAAGACCTGTGACACTGCTGTTTAAAGTGTGCATGGGTTGCCCTTCTCTCCCGTGATGGCATGTGGGGACCATTTACAGCAATTCTTTTTTTTTAGGGCCATACCCTCAGCATATGGAGGTTCCCAGGCTAGGGGTGGAATCAGAGCTGTAGCCACCAGCCTTCGCCACAGCCACAGCAATGCCAGATCCTTAACCCACTGAGTGAGGCCAGGGATCAAAGCCGCATCCTCGAGGACATGAATTGGATTTGTTATCACCGAGCCACCGTGGGAACTCCTATGGTGATTCTATGAGAAGACTTCCTCGTAATTCCCCTCTGGATTCGAATGATTCCAGAACCTAAGTGGAAGCACAGGTTAGACATGCAGAAAGATGGAGAAATAATTAGATGGTTAAACTGAGAACAGAGCTCATTGAGGAAGTAGTGCTATTGGGATTAAATGGCTTTTAGGATTAACCATCCAGTAACAACATGCCAGAAAAATCATATCTGCTCCCAAAAAAAAAAAAAAAAAGTTATTTGGAACCCTTGAGAAAGAAGACATTATACAGAAGGGATCTTTGGCCTAATTTGAGTTGACTTTCTTTTTAAGAGTTTTTTTTTTTTTTTTTAATATTCATATGAGTTCCTGTGGTGGTGCAGCAGTAACAAATCCAACTAGTATCCATGAGGATCCAGGTTCCATTCCTGGACTCACTCAGTGGTTAATGATATGGCGTTGCTGTGGCTGTGGTGTAGGCCAACAGCTACAGCTCCAGTCTGACCCCTAGCCTGGGAATTCTATATGCTGAGGGTGCAGCCCTGAAAAGACAAAAAAAAAAAAAAAAAAAAGTCGTCAGCTTTGATCCTGAGGGTTGGTACTGCAAAGCTATCCAGATCGTCACCCTTGTAAAAAGTCATATTGGCTAATGAAGTCAAAGGAATTCTTCAAAGGTCTATTTTGCCATTGATGCTGTGGGTTCGATTTCTTTTTTTCTTTAACTTGGCTTAAGTAGTATAACTTTGTGGGTAAATAGAATCCCCTGAGCCAGGGTGTTGTTAGGGGAGTGGGCTTTGACAATGTCAGGTTTTTTTGTTGTTGTTTGTTTTTTTTTTTGGAGTTCCTGTCATAGCGCAGCAGAAATGAATCTGACTAGGAACCATGAGGTTGCGGGTTTGATCCCTGGCCTTGCTCAGTGGGTTAACGATCCAGCATTGCCATGAGCTGTGGTGTAAGTTGCAGACACAGCTTGGATCTGGCTTGGATCATTGCCTGAAGTAACTCATGTGGCCATACCTAACTTCAAAAGGCTGGGAAGACCAAGCCTGTGTGCTTATAAGTCAAGGAATATATTGTGTATATTGCATATACTACTATATATTGATACACAAGCCAAATGTGAATCTCTGAGGGGAAGCCAAGGAATCCACATTTGTGACTCCTTGGTGGTCCATATTCACACTAAAGTTTGGGGGCCACTGGGTAGGACAGGAGTTCTCAACCCTGGCTGCATGTTAGAATTATGAGGGTGGGGAGCAGGTTAAAAACACTGATGTCCAGGCCCTGCCCTCAGAGATCCTCATTCACAGGGGCTATGGGTGAAGTGCAGGCTTCCATCGTTGTTCAGTCTCCCCAGAGGATTCTAATGACCAGAGTAGGGGACCACAGGTATAGCAAAAAAAAAAAAAAAAAAAAGCAAAGGCCTTTGAATTGTGTTGCCAGTAGAGACTGAGCCTCTGTTTGCAGACCTTGTCAATGGCAATGAAGATCGAACAAATGTGAAAGTATTTGTCAGCTACAATATTGAACACACATCAGCTATAATTATACACTGGCAGGTGTGGACTTTTTATAAACTGGATTCATGTTCATTCTTATATGCTTTTGCCATTTCTCTCCTCCCCCACATGAAGCCAGGAGGGGGAGGAAAGTGTCTAACATAGGCTTGTATGTGCCTTCTTTTGCAGGCGGTAAATGGTGGTGGGGGTATGGGTGGAGGTCCCTTCTCCAGCCCCTCTGCTCATCTTGGTGATGAAGAGGAGAGAAAGAAAAAAAAACCTTCCCCGCTTCTTCCCCCCTCCCCATCTTTTGTTTTTTTAGAGCCGCCCCCATGGCGTATGGAGGTCCCAACGCTAAGGGTCCAATTGGAGCAGTAGCCACTGGCCCACACCAGAGCCACAGCCACGTCAGATCCGAGCCGTGTCTTTGACCTACACCACAGCTCACGGCAATGCTGGATCCTTAACCCACTGAGCAAGGCCAGAGATCGAACCCACAACCTCATGGTTCCTAATCGGATTCGTCTCCACTGCACCACAAGGGGAACTTTCCCTTCCCCACTTCTATCTTCCTCTCCCCTGTCTGTCCCAAGACCCTTAGCCTAGGGCTCTTCTTGTGCCATTGGCTTCTCAGGCCTCACCATTCATTCTCCCTTCACTCTGAGACCTGTGCCTTACCCCTCTAATCCCTCAGAGCCCTGTCTCCAGCCTCTCCCTGTAGCTCATTTGCCACGGACACACCAGTCTCATGCCAGGACAGACAGCAAGCACCCTTTGTGCTTGCTGGTGGGTTGAGCCTTGTAGGAAATCCACATTCTCAGAAAATTCAAATCCAAGCCCTGCGAGCCCCCTGACCCTCTCCAGCTACAGCTCACATCTCTTTCCTCCCGATTTCCAGAGTCCAAGTCTCTGGCCTCCTTTCTTTTTCTTAGAGGAATCACACCCATCTCCATTTCTAGGCTCTTGCACTTTCTGTTCCTTCTGCCTAGATGCTCTTCCCCCAGTTTGCCAATAACTGACTCATCTGTGTCCTTCGGGTCTCAGCTCTTTTTCCAGAACCTTCTCAGAGCAGTCGTCCCCGAATGGTGACCTCCAACAGCAGCTCTCCATCACACCTCCGCTCCTTTCCTGCGTGGCACTCACTGCTATCTGTAATGATTTCATGTGTTTATTTACTTAGAATTTGCCTGCCTCTCCAGTCGACCTAAGTTCCTTGAAGGCCAGTATCTGGTCGGTCTGGTTCATTAATGGCCCCGCAGTGCCCAACACGATGATTGGCACATAGAAGATACTTGATATTTAAGTGAGTGTGTAAAGAAAGAAATGAATGAATGAAAAAAAAGAAAGAAATGAATTTGCACTTCACATCACCACTGCATCTTTACCACACTCACTGTGGATACATAGAGAAACTGAGGCCCAGAGGGTTTCAGGGGCTTGCCTGAGGTACGAATTAGTAAGAAAGGAGTTCCTGTCCTGGCACAGTGGAAACGAATCTGACTAGGAACCATGAGGTTTCGGGTCTGATCCCTGGCCTTGCTCAGTGGGTTGAGGATCTGGCGTTGCTGTGAGCTGTGGTTGTAGGTCACAGATGTGGCTCAGATCCTGCGTTGCTGCGGCTGTGGTGTAGGCTGGCAGCTGTGGCTCTGATTGGACCCCTAGCCAAAAAAGCATTAGTAATAAAGAGCTGAAATTTGATCTCAGTTTGCCTGCCTGTCTGCATAAGTTTGTTTCAGAGTCAGGCCTGAGGTTTTGGTTCAAGTTTTTGCCTTATTCTGTACCTTCATAGATTTATTAATAGGAAGTGTTTTGTTTATTCCTATGGCTCAAAATTTCTTGTCCGTGGCCCTTGAAATAGATCATTTCTTACAGTTCTATGCAAAAGAACCTGGTGGTAACAAGGCAGTGTTCCAGCAGGAGCATATTTTGGAGGGAGTTATAGATCTTTGCTTCAGCCTGAGGATTATGGATGATTTTTTTTTTTTCTTTTTAGGGCCACACCCGTGGCATAAGGAGGTTCCCAGGCTAGGGGTCGAATCAGAGCTGTAGCTGCCAGCCTACACCACAGCCATAGCAACACATGATCTGAGCCTCATCTGCGACCTACACCACAGCTCATGGCAAGGCCGGATCCTTAACCCATTGAGCAAGGCCAGGGATTGAACCTGCAACCTCATGGTTACTAGTCGGATTCATTTCCACTGCACAACGGAAGTAATGCACGTCTTAGCCTAGTTTTGGGAAAGTAAAATAAAAATAATGATGGCAGCAAATGGAAAGCAGGGCCAAGCTCCAGATACATTAGTGATCAGTTCTCCCAGTGGCAGGAGCTTCTGAGGTTCATCCATGTGGATGTAGCAGCAGCTCTGCAGGGTCCCTGAGATCTGTGATAGCCAGACCTCTTAGACTAGAAGCCTGAAGAGGGTGCCCAGGAAACTGCTTCGAAAGGAGATAAATTACTGTCTTTACAAACGATATCGTTATATACCTAGAAAACACACATAAATCACCAGAATGCCTGTTAGAAATATGAAGAGACGGAGTTCCCATCGGGGCTCAGCGGTTTACAAACCAGACTAGCATCCATGAGGATGCAGGTTTGATCCCTGGCCTCGCTCAGTGGATTAAGGATCCAGCGTTGCCATGAGCTGTGGTGCAGGTCGTGGACGAGGCTCGGATCCCATGTCGCTGTGGCTGTGGTGTAGCCCGGCGACTACAGCTCTGATTAGTCCCCTAGCCTGGGAATCTCCATAGGTGCAGCCCTAAAAAGACAAAAAAAAAAAAAAAGAAATATTAAGAGAATCCAGTAGGGTGCAAGTACGAAAATAATCAGTGGTTTCCTAATAACGAATTAAAAGTGTACTGAGGAAAAGAAAGTAGTTACAAAACATAGACTGTAGACGATGTAGGAATAAACCTTAAAAGATATGCTCAGAATCTATTCGAAGAATCCCCTAAAGCTTGCCTTTGGATGTAATTTTTTGACTAAATATAAAGAGAGCCATGCCTCCATAGCAAAGCACAATGATATGAATTGCTAGTTCTCCCTATTATTACTTTAGAAACCTAAGGCAGTTCTAGTAAGTCTTCCCACAGGATCAGAATGAGTAAGGGGGAATTTGACTAAATGATTCAAATTTACCATTAAGAATAAGCCACACAAAAACATTGTTTTAAAAGGTAGAGGGGGAAAAAACTAAATTAATTAATTAATTAATTTTAAAAAGGTAGAGGGGGAGTTCCCATTGTGGTTCAGCAGGTTAGGAACCTGATGGAGTGTCCCTGAGGATGCAGGTTCATGAAATCCCCAGGCTCACTCAGTGGGTTAAAGATCTGGCATTGGCATGAGCTGTGGAGTAGGTCACAGATGAGGTTTGGATCCTGTATTGCTGTGGCTGTGGTGTAGGCAGGCAGCTACAGCTCCAATTCCACCTGTAGCCTGGGAACCTCCATATGCTGCAGGTGCGGCCCTAAAAAGAAAGGGGAAAAAAAGGGTGGAGGGATTTGTACCATCAAATATTAACAAATAATATAAGCTGCACAAATTTAAACATTGTGACACTGGCACAAGAATAGATACATACATGAGCTAGTGTGGAAAGCTCCAGAAGAGAACCAATTACACATAACAGGTTGACATGATTAAAGTGGCATTCACATCCCTAGGGAAAGAGAGGGTGTTGTCACGAATGATTCTGAGGTCATAGGCTAAACATTGGAAAAGAGAGAAAGATATAAATGAAAACCTAGTGACATTTTACAATAAGTTCTAGCTGACTGGAATATTCCTTAAATGGAAGCATAGAATTTATCTTTAAAAAGATATGTGAATAGGTAGAAAACTTACACAAAAGGAGAACTAATCAGAACACTGAAGACAGAAGCCATAAAGGGAAATAGAAATCTAAAAATCATAATATTATGGATGTCACAAAAAACACTGTAAAGAAAATTGAGACAATGTCTGCCAATATTAGAATCCTAGAAAGGATTCAAATCTTTAATGCCTCGAGTCTTCTTACAAACCAATAACAAAAAAATTAATATACCAGTAAGAGAACAAGCGAATTATTTGAATAGATAAGTCACAAATGTCAATAAATAAAGAAAAGATGTCCAGTCTTGCTAGTCATGAAAGAAATGCAAATTAATGCAAGATATCATTTTCATTGATCAAATTAGCAAAGATAAAAAAAAAGAATTGTTGGGAGTTCCTGCTGTGGCACAGGGGGTTAAGAATCCGACTGCAACAGCCCTGGTCACTGCAGAGGCACAGGTTCAGTCCCTGCCTGACACAGTGGGTTAAAGGATCCCACATAGGGATTACATAGGTCACAGCTGCGGCTTGGATTCAGTCCCTGGATCCAGGAACTTCCACATGCCATACCAATAAATAATAATATTAATAATAATAACAATAAGGATTGGTGTACAAAGTAGATAAAGTTGGAAAATCATACCATTGGGCATGTGTGTCATAAGTCTCACATGTACGAGAGCAATTTGATGACACTCATCATGAGGCTTTAAAATGCCCTACTTACCCACTGACCCAGAAATACCACTTCTAAGAATAAATCTTAAGGAAACAAGCACGGGTAGGTTTGTGTGACTTAGCTACAGTGATGTATCAGGAAACCTCCAAGTGCTGAGATGGTAAGAGGTGCTGGGGAAGGTTTGGGATGGCTTTGAAATGAATGGGCAGAGCCTTTGTCCATGTTACTGGACCATGCAGAACATTTAGTGCTCAGGTCACCATCTGAGACTCAAATGAAGCTTACAAGTAAAGAGCAGTGATGCATTTGATGGCCTGTCTTTTGGGAGTTTGTTTTGTTTTTCCATTTTGATGGAAGTTTTTCAGTTTTGTATCAGGTTACTATGAATTGAAGGCCAGATTTCTCATATACAGTCTTGAACTATTGAACACTTGCTTAGGTTTGTGTCATTCTAGTGGACATGATCATTTCCTTGAATGTCCAATTTGTATTGGTCCTTGGACTTTAATTGCACAAAGTCATAGACTTTCTCTTCCTCCTGCTCTACCTAGTTTTGCATGTGAGAAGGGCCATCAAGCTTGCAAATATTTACTGCAGACAACAGATAACTGGACAAACAGAAGAGAATTCGTTTTGTTTGGTGCGGTAGGCTGAATAAGGGTTCCCCAAGAATGGCCGCATCCTGAGCCCAGGAACTTGTACATATGTTACCTTACATGGAAAAGGGGACATTGCAGATTGATTAAATTAAGGCCCTTGAAATGGAGAGATTATCTTGAATTATCTGGGTAGACCCAGTGGAATCAAAAGGGGCCTTGTAAGAGGAAGGCATGAGGCCCAAAGTCAGAGCAGGACGAGGAGATGAGGGAAGCAGAGGTTGAAACGATGATGTTCCCAATCAAAGACTAGTTCTAGCTGACTCTAGAAGCTGAGACAAGCCAGGTAGCCATTCCCCCCTAGAGTCTTTCGAAGATAGCCCTGGTGACACCTTGATTTTAGCCCAAGATTCATGTAAGACCTCTGACCTCCAGAACAATAAAATGACAGCTTTGTGCTGTTTTAAGTCACTTGGTTTGTGGTAATTTGGCATAGCCGAAGTAGAAACCAGAAATATTTGGAAAAGAAGGAAAAATCAAACATATACTTGAGCTGCAGTTATACATTAGTTGGTCCTGGGCGAGAAGTTCAGAGACCTAGAATCTGGTCACAACCTTGGGAAGTCACCTCTCTAGATCGCATTGCTTCATCCTTGAGGGTCACATCTCAACTTCTGGTCCTTCTTCAGCATCTTTTTACTGTCATTAGATACATGATTGTTATGACACTGATAAGTGTGGGTGCAGCTGGCGAATAGATTTTAGATTTGTTTTGGACACTGGCTGCACTATTGTTAGCATTTTCCTTTTGAGGGCGTGTGCCGAGGTGTGAGGTATTCTCATAGGCCAGATCTTGGAGTTATCACAGTGTGTGCAGTGGAATCAAGTGAAGATACACATAGAGGTCTGAAGCCATGAGAACTACAATGATTGGATTGTGAAGTGCCCTAAGATCGTTCATGCAAGCCTGGGGGACTCTCCCGTAGTTATCTGAGAGCTTTCTAGAAGAATTTTTTCCTAGAAAATCCCTCTTACTCAGACCCCCTACTCCAAATCACTGCAAAGTTCTGCACATACATACAGACGAGAAGTTTGAGATTATAATGTCACATCAAGCCCCTGTTGTGGAGCAACCCGTGTGTCCATAGTCACTAGCCCAGCAGACCCACAGGACCTGCCCAGAGAGAGAGTGGACCTTCTTCATCTCTCCTCACATGCAGTCTGCTCTCTGGCCCACAGAAGGCACAGGGTGATTGTTGCTGAAGAAAACTGTCCAAAACACTAGCAGGGAGAGTTATACCACCTGATACCACAGGGTGTTTGCATGTTTAGTAACTTGGTACATGGGCATTTGGGGTTTTATCCCATACATCCTTTGCTCTGCATATAAGTGCAAGAACCACAATCAAGATCCATTATTGCTTGAGTTTGACTATGTTCAAGATAAATATATACATCTAGTTTGCAAATTGAAGCTTGTGTCTATAGGGGATCCAGGCTACATTTTAAAATGAGAATGGGAGTTCCTGTCGTGGTTCAGGGGTTAACGAATCTGACTAGCATCCACAAAGATGCGGGTTCAGTCCCTGGCCTCTCTCAGTGGGTTAAGGATCTGGCATTGCCATGAGCTGAGGTGTAGGTCGAAGATGTGGCATTGCTGTGGCTATGGTGTAGGCCAGCAACTATAGCTCTGATTCGGTCCCTAGCCTGGGAATCTCCATGTGCCACAAGTGCTGCCCTAAAAAGCAAAAAAATAAGAAAATAAAAAATAAAATGAGAATGAATGAATGTCTTCCCCACTGGGAACAAACCACTCTAGAATTTCCCATTCGCACCAAAAGTAAAGCTTTGTTTATCAGGGAATAGCTTGAAGACACTTTTGTTTTTTGGCACACAATTGGTAACTGAGAAACATGCCAGGGGGTCGTAGTTATAACTTGTTATCCCAACATGGGGAGGCATTGTGAAATGGAACTGCGGTTTTGAAGTGAAGGATGGGAATATGGAAAACCCCTCCTTTACGCAGTCAGTTCAGTAATCAAAAGTGCTATCAAGGAACAGCAAGGGGAACAGAACAGGCTAGCGTAGTACACAAGGGGGAAAAAAATCCTCTGGTTGCTTAACGAGACAGTCCCTTCCATGGCTCTGGTGCCAACCAGCAGAGCAACCTTGGGCAAGTCACTTAATCTCCTGCATCTGTTTCGTTGTCTATTAAATGAGAAAAAGTACTACCTGCTTGACTGGTATCAATGAGAAATAGGGATGAGATGGCCACTCATCTGGTGCAGGCTTGACCTCAATGGATGAACCATCTAGACGAGAAGATGCCAGGGCCACACTCAACTGACCATGATCCAAGATGCAGGAGCTCATTCATTCCTGCTCTAGAATCCTCCCCCAGGCCCCACCTTGGCCAGGTGAGGAGAAGCAAAATCCACATTCGAGTACCTGTTAATGCCCATGGTAGGCTGTGGAAGGCTCCCATTAGTAGGAGACAAGCTCTGTCGCTCTTCTTCCCCTTGTCTTTCCTTTATTGTGCCGAGGCTCAGGTTTATCTATAGTCTTGCCTCCTTTCCTCTCATCTTTTTTTTTTTTTTTTGGCTTCAGTATGCAGTGGCTCAGTGTGGGATCTTAGTTCCCAGACCAGGGGTTGATCCCAGACCACATAACTGAAAGTGCCAAATCCTAACCACTAAACTACCAGAGAACTCCCTCCTCTCATCTTCTTGATACCTTTGTTTTTCTCTCCTTTGTATCAGCACAGATCGGAGTGCGGGTACTAACCTTGCCCAAGTATGAGATCTTTGAAAGTAGGGCATGTGTTGCTCATGGTTTTTCTCTTCTATACTGTTTTCCTGCACAGGTAAAGAGCTCAGTTAATATTTGGTTTTTTTAAATTGTAGAATTGGAGTTCCCTGGTGGCTCAAAGGGTTAAGGATCCACTGTTGTGGCTCTGGTGACTGCTGTGGTATGAGTTCAATCCCTGGCCCAGGAACTTTGGCATGCCGCAGGCACGGACCCAAAAAAAATTGTAGAATTGAAGGTCTCACCTCCATGACACTGAAGATGTATCCTCATGCAACTCATTTCCTGGGCTTTGTGAATTCTTCATCCATGCGGTGTGGCATGATGCCCTGGGAGTTCCCAAGGGACTCAGTAGGAAACAGAATCGTAGTATCTTCCACACTACAAGCTGTATATGAGCCTTTTCTTGGTTGGGGGGGGTGGTGTCAGAGAAAGCAAAAAAAGACTCTCACTCATCGGAGTAGAGCCCTCCTGGGAAGGAAAGTAGTATCAACAGTCCTGGGCATAGGACCCTATTTTGCCACTGTCTCCAGGAAGGAGGCCTGGCTGTCTGGGGACAGGGTGAGAGAGAGACTTCTCATAGTATACACATGCGTTCCTTTTGAATTCTCAAGAGGATGAGGGAATGGAGTTCCCATCGTGGCGCAGTGGTTAGCAAATCCGACTAGAAACCATGAGGTTTCGGGTTCGATTCCTGGCCTTGCTCAGTGGGTTGGGGATCCGGTGTTGCCATGAGCTGTGGTGTAGGTTGCAGACGCGGCTCGGATCCCGCGTTGCTGTGGCTCTGGAGTAGACCAGTAGCTACAGCTCCGATTTGACCCCTAGCCTGGGAACCTCCATATGCCATGGGAGCAGCCCTAGAAAAGGCAAAAAGACAAAAAAAAAAAGAAGAAGATGAGGGAATAAATGTCTTTAAAAGGCAACTTTCATATAGACCATTTCAAGTTCAAGGAGACTCATGGAAGCGCAGGTGGGCTTGAGGGGAGCCCTGTGGGGTTGAGCAGCTCTCCTCTGCCCATGCATGGTGAAGTAACTTCTAGATCATGCCACGATGCAAAGTTTGGTTCAGTCTGGAAAGTTGCTGGTCCCCTGTACACTGTAAGCCACTGGGCCTGGCCAGTCTTGTGACACCTCATCATTGTCACATTGACCCTCCACATGGGTTCGTCCTGGTGGGGGATCCATGCGGGCGCCACTGCTGATGCTGAATATCTGGGACAAGGACCATCCAGCAGGTCCAGTCCTTGTCCTCAGCCCAGCTCTCAAAGAACTTGCTGGGTTTCTGCTAGGGTGCAGGAGCTAACAGTGCCTTCTTTAGCAATTAAATGAGGGGTGGATGGGTGGGTCAGTGAACTCTGGGCTACCCTGGGTTTGAAATACTGAATAGTGACTGTTTTTTCCACTGTCATTTCCCAGGGAATATGGTCATGTCATATGTCAAACCTGATATGACTGGGGAGATCTGAGCCAAGAGTCACTTTAGATTTTCCTGAGTCACTTTTATGAATGACTTGAATTGAAAGGAAAAGCGCTGACTGGTACACAGATATGTCCACACCTTGTTGTTTTGGCCCCAGGACCAGATAAACGTGCAAAGTGCAGGAAGCCCTCTAAGCCTAGACTTGGGTGTCCTGCCCAGGTGGCTGAAACGCGAGGGCAGATGTCGTTTCATAGTTCACCTATGAGTTTAAAGCAAAATAAGGCAGGAAGTCAGAGAGAGACCAATTCATACCCCCTTGATTATTTACTCAACATGATGCTGAAAGACATTTGTGTTTTTTGGAACTTCTGTTCCCTGGCAATGAAATAAAACCTCCTTTCTAGGCTAGAAAGATTGATGTCCAACTACATTAAAGGAGTATGTGAGTAAAAGGAAACTCTGTATTCTGCAAGGGAACACAAGAACTGCCACTGTTCTTATGGAACCATGATGCAGAGTGCATTATCAGACCCCAGATTTGCAAGGCAGAAATAAAATTGTTCATGGAGTTCTCTTGTGGCACAGTGGGTTAAGGATCCAGCCTCACTGCAGCAGCTTGGGTCGCTGCTGTGGCACAGGTTCGATCCTTGACCAGGGAACTTCCATGTGCCAAGGGCGCAACCAAAAATAATTGTTCAAATAAGACTGAAGAACAAAAATATTCCTTCTTGCCATGGTTTGCAAGAAGAGAGTAGGATTCAACCTTGTTTTTATTTTTTTTCTTCTTGAGGACATCATCTATCGACACCCTGTGGGAAAAGCACATCACACAAGCGGTTCTATGTTTAGTTTCTTCTCAAAGAATTTTGCTTAGTTGTTTGCAAAGTTTTCTATGGTTCTGTTCATGGTCCAGGAATTCCGGAAGGAATTTAATTTTTTTCTTTCAATATATTTAGGTATCACACTTGCTGCGTATTAGAATCACCTGTGGGGTCTTAAAGACCTCCCAGTGTCCCAACAGTACCCAAGAACAATTAAATCATCGTCTCTGCAGGCGGACTCAGGCATAGGTACTTCTGCAAGGTGATTCCAGTGTGTAGCCATGATTGAGAAGTGCTGGACCAGAGCAGCACTTAGCAAACTGCAGTGTGCACACAAACCTCCATGAGGCGTCGGGGGTGGGGGGAGGGCGGTACCAGCAGCAGTAGCGAGGGTCTGGTTAAAATGCAGATTCTGATTCAGCAGCTCTGGGGTGGGTCCTGGCACTTTACATTCCAGCAGGCTCCTGGGCAGTGCCAATGCTGCTGGTCTGTGGACCACACTGGGCCGCGAGGCCTGGACTATAGAAGAGATAATACAGCTAGAGGCCAGATTGCAGAACATCGATGATCAAAGGCTGCCTGGGTTCTCCCTTGTCCTCTGACACCTGTCACCTCCTGTGTAAACAAACAGCAAAGCCACCAGCGTTCATCTTCCTTTTTCTGTAAGGTTTTTTAACATTATTGTTGTTAGTTGCCAACCCCAAAGGAAAAGCGCCTCTTTCTCAGACATCGCCTGATGGCTGTCTTGTCCTTAAAACTAGGAGTCACCCTCTGAGGGGCAGATTGGGGTCCTCCACCCTTGAGCGGTTGTCCGGGCTCCACAGTCTGCAGGGTGGTGACCTGTGTTCTGTGCACTGGTGGCTCGCCCGGTTGTGGGAACATTCCCCAGGCTGCCCCCGGGAACCCTGGTCTCGTGCTTCGTCTGGTGGGGAGGAGAGATCTTAGTAAACAGTGTGTGGGAAGAAGAATGAAATGGGCCGAGAACGAGGTTAAGGATTGGGTGTGTGAAACGCCAGGTTGAGCGAGGCCAGGGTGCCCCCGAGCAGCATTCCAACGCCCACCTCGCCCACAGCTGGTGGGAGCAGACGCTCACCTGCCAAGGGAGGCGGCGGTGTGGGGCATCAGGACGCTTGTGTCCGCGAGGCAGGAAGAGGCCTGGCCCGGCTCTGGACTCTTGGCCTGTCTGCGCCTCCCTCTGCAGCCTGGGTGTGGCCTGGAGGGGCAGCTCCTGCTCGCGCCTCCCCCCTGGGCACCCCAAGTAGGTCTCCAGGCCCCAGCCTGTGTCCTGGGCCAGGAAAGAGCATCTTGCTCTGTGTTCCGCACGCCCTCTCAATGCCTGCCAAGGTCTGATTCAAGGTCAAGACCCCTCAATTGGTTTACCTGGATTCTTTGACCCTCTTGGAAGCAAGGAAATCTTAGGACTGGACTGGACTTTCTGGATTAGGCCCTCTCTGTAGAGAGTGGGTGAATTCTGTAGAACAGCCTCCCAAGCCTGAGCGAAAAGAAAGAGATGTATGAAGACTTGCCCAAACTCTGTTTTCCTACATGACTGCTCTCTAGTCTTGAGTCTACTGTGGATCCCACTTCACAGGCACACCAGACCCCAGCTGCTCCCTCACCTCTGGCCTCTGTTCCTTTGCACATCTGTTCTGCCCTGGGGCACCGATCCCATATATTTGCTGTGCCTTTATGAAGAGCCCACGTTCAAGTTTGCTTCTCCAACAAGCTTCCTCAGATTAAATGAGCTGCCTTTAGATCATCGTCCTTTATCCCTACTCCTTCAGCACCCAGCGTAGACATCACCTTTTAATTTCTGTGAGACTCCAGCCTCCTCAAAGGGCTCTCTCATCCACCATCTCACTTTTGATAGAATCAGAGTTTTAAGAGGAAGGGAACCTGAGCTGTATCGGGGGAACCGATTTTACAGAGGAGTAAGCTAAGGCCCAGGAAAGGGAGTGACTGGGCCAAACTCATCAAGTGGGGGTGTCCCAGCCGCCACAGGACTCAGGCTGCCAACTCAGTGATTCGTGTTGCCATCCCTCCAGCCTTGGCGCACCCTTGCAGCCTCTTTTGTGCAAGGCTGCAGCAGGCCAGCAAGCCTGGAGGCCTTTGCAGCTCCTATCAGGAATGGTTAACTCTATGCCAAGGGCATTACACGACAGCAATGGTCGTGGTGTACAGGAGTTCCAAGGAGCATTACTACCGGATGCACAAAAGGAGACTCGAATAAATGGAAAGGCAGAGCATGGTTGTGATTAGGAAAACTTCATACTTAAATGAACCAGTTATCTCTAATTTATTTTTCGGAGGGGGGTGGTGCTCCCATTGCATGTGGAATTTCCTGACCCAGGAATCAAACCCACGCCACAGCAGCAACCCAAGCTGCTGCAGTGACACCACCAGATCCTTAACTTACTGTGCTACACAATTATCACTAATTTCTAATGTCAGTCTCCAAAAGATTTGGATATCAGGGAGGGAACTTGGTAAATGATTCTAAAGTTGAACTGGAAAAAATAAGCCGATAATTATCTGTTTTCAAACATGAGTGAGCGCAAGGGAGAATGGCCAGTTGGTACTGTCAGATATTAAACTGTATTCTAAGGTTACAGGAAATAAAGGGGTTTGGTACTGATATCAAAATAGAATCTCAAGGGAACTAAATAGAAAAACCAAAAAAATAAGTATGGTTATTATAGAGGTAACCTTTCAAATCAATAGAGAAATGATGAACTAGTCAATAAATGGTGTTGGGGAAATTGGTTGGCTGTTTAGAAAATAATAAAGTATACCCTATACACTAAAATAAATTACAGATTGTTTAAAATTAAATGTAGATAGTGAAATAGTAGAAGAAAATGTAGATAAATATTTATATAATCTTAAGGAAGGGAAAGCCTCTAATCATACTGCTGAGGTGATTTCTGCATAAACAAACCACAGATTACTGGCATCATATATATATAACAAGATACCGAGTTATTCTTATTATTTTAAGGAGCTCTTACAAATAAACAATAAAGAACATATCAATACAAAAATGAAAAAAGATATAAGCAGCTAATTCAGCAAAGTTGAAATACAAATGCTAATGATAATATGGAAAAAATTCAATGTTGTAAGTAATCAAGAAAATACAAATTTATATGGGAGATTCCCATATGAAATTAACAAGGGGGGAAGAGAAGGTAATATCTAATGTTGGGAAGGATAGGAACAAACGTTTATCTCCTCCTTATGGAAGGAAGACATTAAGAATATCTTGGATTGCAGGAGTTCCCGTCATGGCGCAGCAGAAACGAATCTGACTAGGAACCATGAGGTTATGGGTTCGATCCCTGGCCTCACTCAGTGGGTTAAGGATCTGGCATAGCCATGAGCTGTGGTGTAGGTCGCAGACTCGGCTTGGATCTGGCGTTGGTGCAGCTCTGGCGTAGGCCAGCAGCAACAGCTCGGTTCCCTCCACGTGCCATGGGTGTGGACCTAAAAGGACAAAAGACAAAAAAAAAAAAAAGAATGTCTCGGATTGTAGCTTAATGTGATATGTCTCAGAACTCTTGGAAATGAGCATTCCTTTGTCACACTAATTCTACTCCCAGGAAAATAATCATAAATGTGCATTAACAAAGATCTACCTGGAAGGATATTCAGTTCTATTTTATTTGCAAGAGTGAGTTGTTGGGAAGCTATCACAATGTCCAACAAGAGGAAACTGATTAAAGGAAATGGATCAGTGGGAAACCTCAGCCATTGAAGATTACCTTTTCCTATAATATTACGGAGTTGGGGAAATGCTCATGATAGCATCATTTTATTCCTATTGGGAACAGAGTAGGGGCACAGACTAAAGACAAAGGTTATACTTCAAAGTGCTAATACTGATTATCCGCAAGTGATGGGCTAATACCAGTTATCCCTGAGTGATGGGCCAACAGTGGTTATCCCTGAGTGATGGGCTTACAGATTACATTTTTTTTTCTTTGTGCTTTTCTGTTTTCCTGAGTTTTCTGCCTTGAATATACGTTGCTTTTGCAGATTCCAAAAAGTTATTAAAACAAGCGGAAAAAAAGCAAGGCAGGAGGTGCTGTCATAAGAATCTGGGTGAGATTTTCTCAGCTGTCTTTCAGAGACCATGTGAGAACTTGGGGTTGGGGTCTGGTACCACTAGGAGTGCCCAAACCAGGGCCAAACGAGGTAAAGTATCCTGCCCTTATTCCCCAGGCCCTCCTTCCCATTAGGGCCACTGTAGAATACATCAGAACATTCGTGGTTTCACTGCCTGGGTCTACAGAGGGCATTTCTGCTAAGTTGTCCAGAGGCAAAGATAGACCTTCCCATTCACAAAAAGTATCTCCCATGTGGGTACTTGCAGAACAGCTGTGCTCCAGTGGACAGTAGAAAGCAATAACTTGTTGACTTGGCAGGCTAGGAAAAATATATATATGCAGGACAGGTTAATTAAGAGACTGGCTGTGTGAGCATTTGCCTTTCAAATACCATCACCTTGACAGCTGGAAGAGTAAAAGACCCTAAGAGTCCTCAATTCCAGGAGGAGGCAATACAGTTGTAAATTGTGAATCCTGGTGAAGGGTATGGTGTTGACCTGATGTAACTGATTAGTAGGTATCTGGTCTTTCTTGACCATTTATCTGAGACACGGTGGCGAATGGCCAAACGCAACCACCAAAATGAGGTTGTTGCCCATAGAAACATTTTATATATTTATATAAAATTTAGTTTTTATTTATATGTATATATATATACACATATATATAAACATGGCCTATAAATATTTCAGCAATAGATGGACGATAGGTTACTTACAGGGACATAAGCACATGTTTGGGGAAAGAACCCCTCCAAGCTAATCCATATGTCCTTAAACAGAAACTTGGGAGAAGAAAGATAAAGACTCAAATAAAACTATAAAGCCAGATGCTATGGAGAGGGGTGACAGGTATAATTTGAAAATTAAGCACCACTAAGCCCCTTTGAATTGGTTCTCAATTTTCAGTTAAAATATTGAATTTATTTTTAAATTTCAGAAAACATTAAAGAAGGCCATGAAGCTATTCATTAATACAGGAAGGGAGAGCTTAAGAAAGAACATTACTAATGCACAACACAGCATTACGATAAACAGCGCTTAAGGAGTTACCATTGTAGTGCAGCAGAAACAAATCCGACTAGGATCCATGAGGATGCAGGTTTGATCCCTGGCCTTGCTCAGTGGATTAAGGATCTGGCGTTGCCGTGAGCTATGATGTAGGTCACAGACGCTGCTCGGGTCCCACGTTGCTGTGGCTGTGGTGTAGGCCAGCAGCTGTAGCTCCAATTCGACTCCTAGCCTGGGAACCTCCATATGCCTCGGGTGTGGCTCTTAAAAGCAAAACAAATAAACAAAAACAGTACTTAAGAACTCAGGTCACTAGAGTCTTTGAGCTCACTTTGGAGGCAATGAATAAGTTAAATTTGACATTTTAATCCAGTTTATGCCTTGTGGGCTTGTTAGGGAAATATTACTGCGAAACAAATGAATGAGTCCAGTGAGTTAAATGGGTGATTCTCAGATGCCGTGGGCGTTGGAGACTTGATGGGAAGGACATCATTGGACTAAGTCATTGGAGAACATGCCTTGTTCATATCACCTGGGGTTCTTTGGTTGCAGACATCAATTCTGGCTAACTTAAACAAAAGCAGCCTTGTTGGAAGGCTAGCAAGAAAGCTAGAGAATCATACTTGGAAATGAAGAAAGCCAGGGAGCCAGGAATTGGGCATTACAAAATCCATCTCAGAACAAAACAGTGCTCAACACACCGTAGTTATAAGGCCTGAACGCCACCTGCATGATCTCTGTGTCTTCCCAAGATTCAAATTCTAGGTAGAGAGGCTATGAGGGAAGATAAGTGTCTGACTGTGGCCATGATGCAGTATAAACCCATGGTGGAAAAGGTTAATTCCTTCAAAGAAAATCTGGGTGCTATTTGGAAGTGGAGAAATATTTGCTAGGCAGCCCCAAATTGTTGCACATAAGCTCAACAGAGACATGGATGTTTGAGAAAAGAGAAAAAGGAGGGAATAGTGGAGTTCCTGCTATGGCAAAGTGGGTTAAGGATCTGGCATTGCTGCCGCTGTGGTGTAGGTAGCATCTGCGGCTCAGGTCCGATCCCTGGCCGAAGGACTTCCCTGCACTGCAGGTGCGGCCAAAGAAAAAAATGAAAAGAAGGAATACCAAAGGCAACATCATTGTGGATCAATTCTATGGATAGATGGTTTGTCCAAGTAACTAACTAATCCTGCATGGATTCTGATTATAAAGTAGTCACGAGGATAGAATGTGGTTTGACGGCAAACATCAGATTGTTACATTTTTTGGAAATCTCAGTGTGCCACAAATTGAACACCTGAAAAATTCTTTACATGCTTGTTGGCTGTCATATTACTCAGAAGGTAGAGAAGACAGAGGCACCTGCTTTTTTGAATGCCATCTTGACTAGAAAGGATAACAAGTTGGTGTGTCTATGTGTCATTTTATTTTTTTTTATTTTTTATTAGAGTCTAGGTGATTTACAGTGTGGTATCAATTTCTGCTGTACAGTATCACTTAGTGACCCAGTCATTTTAAAGTTTCTAACAGGAAAAAGGAAACCCTAGGCATAGTTCAACTTCAGAAAAGTAAAGTCTACAAAAATTCAGGTAAAACCCAAATGTGGTCCCATGAGTAGGATTCTAGAAAGGAATATGGCCTGGGGGAGTTGGAGGACTCATACAGGTTTATAGTCAGAGGATGCATGGAAAGACAAGGACTAAACATTTGAAGAAGACCCGTGTGTATCCAGAGAGGGAGTTTTCTGCTGTACCATTTAATAAGCGGTGCGGAGAAGATTAAAAGAAAGACATGTCCCAAGAGATGACAAAGAACAGTACTGAATGGCACTTTGTTGAGTCAGCAAGCCTGTCGATGCCTCCTGGGAGGCAGGTGTTACTCTGGGTGCTGGCAGGTGTTTACAAGAATGTCAGGAAAACTGAAGGACATGGGAAACAGACGCTTCTCCACGTGGCTATCGGCCACACAAGAAAAAGGCTTTGAAAAACTATACTTGGCGGAGTTCCCATCATGGCTCAGCAAAAACAAATCTGACTAGCATCCATGATCCGGCGTTGCCGTGAGCTATGGTGTAAATCGCAAATGTGGCTCGGATCTGGCGTAGCCAGGGCCGTGGCTGTAGCCAGCAGCTATAGCTCCAATTTGACCCCTAGCCTGGGAACTTTCATATACTACAGGTATGGCCCTAAAAAGCAAAAAAAAAAAAAAAGAGTCACAGCAGACTAACTTTATTTCCTTTTTAGTGTTATAGGATTGGTAGCAACAATGTTGCTAGGATAATGTGATCCAGATAATACAGTTTGATTTAGCAAGGCACATGACAAAATCCAGGTATTTGGTAGGAAAGGATGGAGAGATGAGTTAAAAGGGTGGCTGGTCAGCGAAATGGAACAATGAGAGTGACTTCCTTAAATGGAGGAATCCCCAGGCAAACCCTACAAAGGTTCACCTGTCAACTCTGGGGAAGAGCAGGAAGTTTGTAATCAGAACACACCCAGAAAATCTTAGCTGATGTATTCATATTGACCTGGAGGGGGCTTCAAGGGTCCACCAGCAGGATTTGTCTTCCTTTCCTGTTAAGAATTAAATGAGTAAATTGAAAAAAGACATATAAGGCAAATTTACCAAATTCATTTTTTTTTGTCTTTTTTTTTTTGCCATTTCTTGGGCCACTCCCGAGGCATATGGAGGTTCCCAGGCTAGGGGTTGAATCGGAGCTGTAGCCACTGGCCTATGCCAGAGCCACAGCAACGCAGGATCCGAGCCGAGTCTGCAACCTACACCAGTTCATGGCAACGCCGGATCCTCAACCCACTGAGCAAGGGCAGGGACCGAACCCGCAACCTCATGGTTCCTAGTTGGATTCGTTAACCACTGCGCCACCACGGGAACTCCCCAAATTCATTTTTTTAATTACTTTTTTTTGGCCGCACCCACGACATATGGAAATTCCCTGGCCAGGGATCAAATCCAAGCTGCAGCTGTGAGCTGCACCACAGCTGCAGCAATGCCAGATCCTTAGCCCAATGGCCACAGCAGGAACTCCAATTTATCAAATTTAGAGGCAACAAAAGCCCAGAATGATACCTGAAGGTTGGATGATAGAATAAAGGTGGGAGCGGGGAGAGTATTGAGCTAGAACAATGAATCAAAGCCAACCAACTAGATTACATTGAGCTGTGACACATTCAACAATATTTAGGTTAAGAATAACCATTTAATTAGGAAGGATAAGAGACCAAGTCTGACAATAGTTTACCTGGAGAAAAGCTAATGGCTTTAGTTGACCACAAGCCTATATAACCCAACAGTGCTCCAGAATTGCTAGCACACTGATGAAGAACTAAGTTATACTAGTGTAGAAATCGCATCACAGGAGATGGATTCCTGCTGTCCTCTGCTTCCATTGCCCAAAACTTTAGGGTGTGGGCTCTAGGGTCATGCCACTGTTTTTGGATTTCCCCTCTACTTATTTCTAATTCTTTGGCCAAGACCCTAAACCTCTCTAAGCCTGTATTCCTCATCTATAAAATTGTTAGACTTATAGAACTATGCCACAGGGCTTTTACAGAATTAACTTAGATGGTGCATGTAAAACTTTCAGCACCGAGCCCAACCCCTAAAGCATTTGGTAAATGTTTTTGCAATAGTTGTTATTGTTGTTATCACTGTTACCTGGCAGTGGACTGTTTTAAGAAAGACACTAGGAGTTCCCACAGTGGCGCAGTGGTTAACAAATCTGACTAGGAACCATGAGGTGTTGGTTCGATCCCTGGCCTTGCTCAGTGGGTTAAGGATCCGGCGTTGCCATGAGCTATGGTGTAGGTTGCAGACGTGGCTCAGATCCCGCGTTGCTGTGGCTGTGGCATAGGCCGGCGGCTACAGCTCCAATTGGACCCCTAGCCTGGGAACTTCCATATGCCACGGGAGTGGCCCTAGAAAAGGCAAAAAGACCAAAAAACAAAAAACCACACACACACAAAAACAAAACAAAAAAAAGTCAGCATCTGTCCTGAGGTAAAAAGTTTACAGATTTTCTCAGTTCAAGAGCATTTATAGGAATTAAAAAAAAAAAAAAAAAGAGCATTTATAGGAATTAGAGTGTGTGTAGTTATCTATTGGTATGTAACAAATTACCCCCAAATTTAGCAGCTTAAATCAGTAAAATTTATCTCACACAAGTTCTGGGAGTCAGGAATTCAGAAGCAGCTTCACTAGGAGGTTCTGGCTCAGAGTCTTTTATGGAGGATGCTGTCATCTGACGGCTTGACTGGGGCCAGGATAATGGCTCATCCCATAACTCTTGGCTGGAGAGCTCAGTTTCTTGCCACATGGACCACTCCATTGCATGTCCTGATGACATGATGACAGGGCAGCTAGCTTCCTCCAGGTTAAATGACCCAGGAGAAGAAGAGGCAAACATTACAATGCCTCTTCTGACCTAGCCTCTGAAGTCACATACCATCTGTATTCTCTCAGTCACACAGCCCAACCCTGAGACAGAGTGGGAGGCAGATCCACAAGGCCCCAGACGCCAGGACCTGGGGATCCCTGGGAGCCGTCTTGGAGGTTGGCTGTTGCTGGAAATTTATCACCACAAAGTATCAGAGATTTGGAAACTGACTGCAGATACACAAAAGGACTGTTTTCTGGAAGAGGGAGACTTATTCTGTGTGGCTTCCAAGGACAGAGTCAAACTAATATGCAGAGAGGTTTCAGGGAGGCATATGTCAACTTGCCTTAAGGAAGAACTTCCTTGCAATAAACTGTTCCAAATAGAAGGAATTGTCTTGGGGGTAGTGAGCCCCTATGTACAAGAAGAGTGGAGCACAGGCGGGGAGCCCCCTCAGGGACACCAGAGGGAGAGAAGGGCTCTGGGCTGGCTAGAGTTAAACTTGAGCACCACCATCTCTGTAATATTTTTTTTTTGTCTTTTGTCTTTTGTCTGTTGTTGTTGTTGCTGTTGTTGCTATTTCTTGGGCTGCTCCCGCGGCATATGGAGGTTCCCAGGCTAGGGGTTGAATCGGAGCTGTAGCCACTGGCCTACGCCAGACCCACAGCAACTCGGGATCTGAGCCGCGTCTGCAACCTACACCACAGCTCATGGCAACGCCGGATCGTTAACCCACTGAGCAAGGGCAGGGACCGAACCCGAAACCTCATGGTTCCTAGTCGGATTCGTTAACCACTGCGCCACGACGGGAACTCCTGTAATATTTTTTTTATTGTTATTTCCCCAACACAATTTTTTTTTCCACTGTACAGCGTGGGGACCCAGTGACACATACGTGTGTACATACTTTTTCTCCCATTATCATGCTCCATCGTAAGTAACTAAACAGTTCTGAGTGCTACACAGCAAGATCTCATTGTTAATCCATTCCAGAAGCAATAGTTTGCATCCGTTAACCCCAAGCTCCCAATTCATCCCACTCGCCCACCACCACCCCCAGGCAACCACAAGTCTATTCTCCAAGTCCATGATTTTCTTTTCTGTGGAAAGGTTCATTTGTGCTGTATATTAGATACCAGATGTAAGTGATATCATATGGTATTTGTCTTTCTCTTTCTGACTTACTTCACTCAGTATGAGAGTCTCTAGTTCCATCCATGTAGCTGCAAATGGCATTATTTTGTTCTTTTTTATGGCTATCATTAATAAGTCCACAAATAACAAGTGCTGGAGTGCATGTGGAGAAAAGGGAACCCTCCTGCACTGTTGGTGGGAATGTAAGCTGGTACAGCCACTATGGAGAACAGTACAGAGGTATCTTAGAAATCTATACATAGAACTACCATGCAACCCAGCAATCCCACTCTTGGGCATATATCCAGACAAAACTTTCCTTAAAAAAGACACATGCACCCACGTATTCATTGCAGCACTATTCACAATAGCCAAGACATGGAAACAACCCAATGTTCACCGACATCTCTGTAATATTTCATTTCTGGGTTAGGGAAGGATTTGGGGAGATGGGACTCTTTAGGGATTTATTTCTATTACTTCACTTTCTTTTTTTAACTTTTTTTCCTGCTACTTTACTTTTGATGGAAAAGACATATTTCATCAAAATGTAAGATCTTGGAGTTCTCTTGTGGCACAGCAGGTTAAGGATCTGGCATTGTCACTGCAGCGGCCCAAGTTGCTGCTGTGGTGCAGTTTCCATCCCCAGCCCAGCAATTTCTTTATGCCACAGGCACAGCAAAATAAACAAGTACATATTTTTAATTAAAATTTTTTTAAAAGAATCAAAATGTAAGATCTTCATTTCTGAACCAATGTGACTTGGAGAAACTATTAAAAGATAAAATGACCTTGGGGTTTCTGGAATTCCCTCATGTTTCTCTTTTTAAGAACAAAGTTCTGATGTAGTTGGTTTAACCTGTGGGGTTTAAACAGGAATATCTAACTTTTTACCAGAAAAAGCCTTTAGTTCGTGGAAGGGGCAGAACCATTGGCCATGAGTTTTCTCTTTGGGAATCCCAGCAGACCTTGGAGGAAGGGGTGAGGATGCAGCTCTGGGGGACGCTGGCCCGGTGAGGCTCACACATCTGCCATAGTGAGAAAGCAGTCCACCCTTTGAGCACACAAAAGCACTTGCTGAGACTTCGCTGGGGATTCTACAGGGAGAACTGAGAATGCACTCATGTTTAAAATCGCTTCCTGATAAATAGCAAGGTCCTACTATAGAGCACAGGAAACTATATTCAACATCCAGTGATAAACCATAATGGAAAAGGATATGAAAAAGAATATATGGAGTTCCCGTTCTGGCTCAGTGGTTAACGAATCCAACTAGAAACTATGAGGCTTCAGGTTCAATCCCTGGCCTTGCTCAGTGGGTTAAGGATCCGACATTGCCATGAACTCTGATGTAGGTTGCAGACGCAGCTCGGTTCCCACATTGCTGTGGCTCTGGCTTAGGCTTGGCAGCTACAGCTCCTATTAGACCCCTAGCCTGGGAACCTCCATACGCCGTGGGTGCGGCCCTAGAAAAGACAAAAAAATATATATATATACACATATATACATCTATATTATCTATATATATATATATATCTGAGTCACTTTGCTGTACAGCAGAAATTAACACAACGCTGTAAATCAACTATACTTCAATAAAATTTTTAAAGAATTATACAGTCAAAAAATTAAATAAAATAGTTCCCTGGAGAAACATCAGTGCCTGGTGGAGAGGCAGTATTGCTTTCATCACTTTGTGTGCACATAATGTAGCAAACGTCTATAGGCAAATGAAGGGGGACTTGAGCATCCCACCTTCACTCCTGCTTTCTCCCATCTGCCCTTAGCATCTCATTGAAATGAGTGAGTGATCAATGGAACATGGAACTGTTTCTAAACAAGTATCAGTACCAGCAGCTCTGAAGATTTTCCGCCAGGGCGTGTGCAGATGGGACCCTCCCTGCCCCCCCGAGCAGCATCCACTTCTCAAGGAGGGCAGGGGATTGTCAGGAGCAGAGTCACACCAACAGTCCAACCTTGGAAGGCCAGGGTATGGGGGTGAGAGCTGGCCATGTGGCAGTGGGGCTAGGGGTGGTCTGTCTGGGTCCCGTCTACACCTCAAGAGAGGACACCAGTCAGGGCCACACTGAGTGCTGTACTTGGTCAGCTCTTACTCCTACGGCATGGTTGCGTGGCAGACAAGGGAAGAGAAAACCTTCTGGCCCAAAGATAAAACCCTCTTCGGCACTTTCTGTGCCTTCTTCTTCTACCAAACAGATACCCAGATATTTAAAGCCAGTATTTAGACTTTCCCTTTTCTCTCTATCTGGGCCCCCCAAAATTGGACAAGGCCACACTCTCTCTCATGGAAGCTCTCTTAACTCTCTCTCATACTCGACAAAGTAGATCTGTGTCTGTAAAGATGATGATGCAAGAAATTACTGGCCACATGAAAAGATATATTATATGAGAAGAATATTCTTAAGGAATTTCAATGACTATCTCTCCTTCTAAAAAAAATGAGAGGAGCTCCCATCGTGGTACCGTGGAAACGAATCCGACTAGGAACGATGAGGTTGCAGGTTTGATCCCTGGCCTCGCTCAGTGGATTAAGGATCTGGGGTTGCCATGAGCTGTGGTGTAGGTCACAGACACGGCTCGGATCTGGTGTTGCTACTATGGCTGTGGCTGTAGCCTCAGCAGCAACAGCTCCAATTAGATCCCTAGCCTGGGGAACCTCCATATGCTGCAGGTGCGGCCCTAAAAGGACAAAAGACAAAAATAAATAAATAAATAAAAATGGAAGAAGATGTTGAATAACCTCTGATTCGTGTCTTCAAGCTGACATTGCATCTGTGAAACTGCAGTAGGGAGCTCTTTATAAAAAACAGCTGCAAGGAGGTGAAAAAATACGGCAACCAATTTTGAATTCACAATGGACCAGTGAGTAACAGATTGGATATTACAGCAAATCAAATCAGTGAATTTTTTTTAAATGACCTGGGAAATATCTCTTAGAGCTCAGAAGGTCACAAAGATAATAATACTGAGGAGAAAAATCTGAAAAACAGAATTAAATGATCCAATAAGCAGATAATAATTATTCCAACAAAAGAAGGAAGAAAGCAAACTCAGGTTGACACAGTCATGGATGAAATCAAGAGAACTCTCTTTAGCTGAAAACTATGTGTCCTTAAGATTGAAAGCATTGGGAGTTCCCCTTGCGGCTCAGCAGAACGAATCTGACTAGCATCCATGAGGATGCAGATTCGATCCCTGGCCTTGCTCAGTGGGTTTATGATCCAGTGTTGCTGTGAGATGTGGTATAGGTCACAGGCATGGCTCGGATCTGGCATTGCTGTGGCTGTGGTATAGGCTGGCAGCTGTAGCTCTGATTCGACCCCTAACCCTGGAACTTCCATATGCCTAGGGTGCGGCCCCAAAAAGCACACAAAAAAATAAGACTGAAAGCATTAAGTTTCAACGTAACTCAGTAAGTTTTCATTACAAAGAAAAAAATCTCATAAGCAATCCAGGTGAAAATAAGCAGAATTCTTACAAAAGAATAGAAGAAAGCGAGCTTCAGGCTTCTCATCCACTACAAGCCACAAGTCAGTCGTGGGAAGTCTCTGGGTCTACAGATTGTGACCCAAGTTGTCATTTACATGCAAAGCCATGAATGTGGATGAGAACACGGGAGGATGTTTTCAGATGCATAGGATTTCATGATGTAGACAATACCCCTCACCTGCCCGTCCTGGAAAAAATATTCAGTTTCAAAGATCCTCTGCAGCTGGATAACAATTGTACCAAGATAAAAAGCCCCAAAATGGGACAGATGTGATGTAGAAAAAAGAGTGATAATATATGTACAAGTAACTGTTGTTGATGTAGTTAGTACAGGTGTCAAAACTGTCAAAATTACACAATAATAATGTAAAAGGGGGAGGTCCTGTTGTGGCTCAGAAGTCACAAACCCAATTAATATCCACGAGGATGTGGGTTCGATCCCTGGCCTCGCTCAGTGGGTCAGGGATAAGGCATTGCCGTGAGCTGTGGTGTAGGTTGCAGACATGACTTGGATCCCGCGTTGCTGTGGCTGTGGCGTAGGGTGGCATCTGCAGCTCTGATTCGACCCCTAGCCTAGGAACTTCCATATGCCGCAGGTACGGCCCTAAAAAGCAAAATAATAATAAAAATGTAAAAGAGATAGAAAATCAGACTGTAGTAAGTGGGAACTGGAAACAAGAGGAAGGAGGAAGTCAAAATACACTAAATTTCTCATCTAATGAAACATCCAACTTCTTTCTTAACATAGTAATTAGACAAAATAAGTTAAATATTTTTAATCTAAAGATAACCACAGTAGATTAAAAAGAGAATACATGTATGCTAAATCATTATAAGGGAAAAGAAGTCAAAGAAACATAGTCCTTTATGTAAAGGACAACAGCAAAAAGGGAAAACTGCTAGAAATAATCAGCATTTGTAAAGTGTTCTGTAAAAGCCGTGGTTGTTTCTCAGTTATGGCAAGTAATTTTCTTAGGATGTTTGTATTTCCTAAAATTCCTACCGTGAACATGTGTTACTTTTTAAATAAATTCTACAGCTCTTTCTTAGGCTGTTGTAAAAAGTTGTTTTATATGTAACCCACTACCAATAAAACAAAGGCTGGATGGAAAGCCCCCAGTGATATTGACGAGATATTATCAAGATAGTCTGAGCTAGATTGCTGTATATTTTTTTCTCCTGGTGACTTAAGTTTTTGTAACTGGTGAGATGCAAGATGTGGCAATTTGAAGAAACTAAAGGGCACTACTTTCTATATTAGGAAGACTGAAGATAAGGCAGACACAGTTCTGTCCTACCTTGGTGATTTCTTTGTCCAGAGGATTTTGATAATCTAGTAAATTGACATCAACTGTGTCATTTCAAGACAGCTGGGTCCTCCAGTTGTGGTAGAGGTGCTTTATATTTTGTTGTGTTCTCAGACTTACACTCAAAGAAGTAGCTTTTGCCCCATCCATATGCTTTGCTCAATTACTAATACTGACCTCATAAACATTCAGCAAGGACCTGTCACTCCTGGCCCCCAAAAGGTTATTACCAACTGCCAGCCTACACCACAGCCACAGCAACATGGGATCCGAACCTCGTCTGTAACCAACAACACAGCTCACGGCAACACCGGGTCCTTAATGCACTGAGCAAGGCCAGGGATCGAACCCACATCTTCATGGATAATAGTCAGATTCATTTCTGCTGAGCCCCGATGGGAACTCCCCTCACCACTCTTTCGACATCTCAGTGTTTTCCTTCTGGAATATCATCTTGATTAAAGGACTTTCATATAAGGGAAGCCAAAAATCATCAATATAACACCTTGAAAAGGAAGAGTCACGTATTTGTCACGAGACAAAGTCCTAGCCCCAAAATTGCGTTTATGTTTTTAAGGCTGCTGAGCTTTGCATGAAATCTACCCCTGGATGCCTCTGTTTCCTCATTTAACATGAGGAGCCCCCTTCATCAACCCAGACTGTATCTGCAGACGGTAAATGAAAAAGGCATCTGTCACAAGTTCTGAGGGCCTAGAATGTCCTAGAAAAACAGTCATCCCAGTAGTGCTTCCATGTACTCCATGAAGGGTTTGAAGGGATTATGGTTCAAAGACTCAACAAGAGGAAGCATTTTTTTCCTAAGGGGAGATTGAGGGTTTCTTGCCAACCCCTTTACCTAACAATTTTATAGAAATAAAGAGGAGAACAGAGACACACAGAGACTGCAAACCTAGGTAGCCCCAGGCTCCAACGGGGCTGTTCCTCTAACAAAGCCCAAACAGAATTCCCCGTCCAGCAGGACTCAGCTCTAGTTCCCAGAGCTGTTCACATTTTGACTCAAAGCTGGCCAATGAGAGCCGAACATAGATGTCCTTGTGTACTTTGTAAATGGAAATCTGAGGTGAAGTAGTTTCAAAATGCCGGTTGACACCTAAGAGGATGTAATTAGAAAAAGGGACTTTCTGGTTTGAAGAGTGAAAGAAAGAGATGATCCGTCTCTTTGAAATCCCACTATTAAATATTGAGAGAGAGGGGAGGCTTGGCTTTCAGTCTTCAAAGCGCAATCATGACTGGCAATTTTCTTAATTGCTTTTTTGCTTCCCATCACCAAGGCCAAGGTAGAGCGAGAAGGGGCTGGAGAACAGGGTTGTGGGGAAGAGAAAGAAGAGCTGACTGGGGAGGGGGTGATCTTCTGAGTCTGGTGCCTTTCCCTTCTGTTTCCCTCTTGTTTTAACTGTCTGTGGGTTTAAAATGCAGGGTGGGGGCCTTGGGGGGCATGTCTCACGCATGCCTGTCCCTCATGCGCTTTGGCGGGGAGGAGGCGGTGTTGCAGGTGGACACAGGTAAGAGGTCAAATTGAAATCTGTATGCTGTGCATCTTTGCTTCCCTTGATTTCACTGAGATTTTATTTTAGATTCCTAAAGCTTCTTTGCTAATTAAAACCATTTTGCCTTGGGACTTGTAGTTCTTTTAATTCTAAAATAGCCCTGAGAATTTCATGGTAATTCCTGATTTGTTTACACTCCAAATGAAAGAGTTGTCTGAACTACACGAAGTGCCCATGAGAATTTAACCCTCAACTCATCCATTCTCTCTTTCTCCCTCTCCCCACCTCTTTCTCTCTCTCTCTCTCCCTCGCTTTCTCTGTCTCTCTCTCACACACACACACCCTCCAAAGTGACAAGATGAGACTGCCAGTGTGACAGTTGAGAGGCTGCCAACCATGAGTTCTCATTTCAACTCTGCCATTTGCTAACCTAGCCACATTGAACAAACGTAACCTCCCTCAGCTTTTTTTTTTATTTGAAAAAAAAATTAATTTTATCTGTCCTAAGAGAAATTCAATTAAAACTGCATTAAGGTACCGTTTCTCTTTCATCAGCTTTAAACTTTCCTCATCGGTAAGCCTGGGATAGTGATGAGTAGCTCACAGGATTTTTGTGAGGCTTAAACAGAATTCTCTGTATAAAATGCTGGGCATGGCACTTGTATGTAGGAGGTATTATTAATAGTAATAGTCATCATTATTGTAGTCCAACCTCAGAAAATCCACCTTGGGGAAATCTCCAAGTCCAGGTACTTTAGATAGGAGGGGAACCTAGCCCAGGATTTGTTCTGTTCATGTTATCTGGGCCTCTTCTGTTGGATTAGAAAAAGGCATCAAAATAATGTCGAGTCTGCTCTTGCCTTAGAAAGAAGCACACTCAGGATGAACCGGGATTGGGGTCAAGTACTACCGGTGACTCTAGCTCTGAATGTGTGTGTGTGTGTGTGTGTGTGTCTCTCTCTCTCACAGAGGTGTTGTTAAAAACCAGCATCTTTTTTTTTTTTTTTTTGGTCTTTTTGCCATTTCTTGGGCCACTCCCTAGGCATATGGAGGTTCCCAGGCTAGGAGTCAAATCGGAATTGTAGCCACCGGCCTACACCACAGCCACAACAACACTGGATCTGAGCTACATCTGCGACCCATACCACAGCTCATGGCAACGTCCAATCCTTAACCCACTGAGCAAGGGCAGGGATCAAACCCTCAACCTCATGGTTCCTAGTCAGATTTGTTAACCACTGCGCCACAACGGGAACTCCCAAAACCAGCATCTTTGGAGGAAAGTAGGAAATACGTTATCTATGTTGTCTGCATCTTCACTGAGACCTTTCTTTGAATTTGCTTCCATCTCATCTGATTCCCCTGGGGTTTTACCTGAAGAGAGAAATGCTCAGAGGGAGTTAAATTAGCTCAGATGTCCCTTAGGTCCCTCCCGCCCTCACCCAGCATTTGATTTAAAGCTGCAAAAGCCATTCAGAGTCCATGTGAGCCCTGCTCTGAGCCAGAAGCTCCCGATCTCTTGGTCATGAGCCTGTGCAGCCCAGAGGTTGGGGCTGGGGGAGGGCATGCTTTGGGAGAGCACTGAGTCCTGTCCCCCAAGGACCAGCTCCCACCCTGCTTCCAGGCACTCCTCAGTTAACCTTCATCTGCGGGTGGCGAGAATCTCTTTTGCATCTATGTTTTTCAGCCACTGCTCCCTTGTGGGAATAATAAGTTCCATCTGTGTAGTTCCCCACTCCTCCCCCAGATAAAGTAATACTTCCTCTTGCTTCTCCTAAAAGTACCCTTTTTGATTACTAGAAAGTAATCTAGTTTCCTAACTGCCTACCAAGCTAAATGTTCCCCTTCCTCTTGGCCACGTGATTTATAGATTTTTGATTCTGTGCCTTCCCAGCATTTGTCTTCCTGGACTTGAATAGCATTCTCTGTTTCTATACCTCTTGATGCTGTTAGAATCAGAGGGAATGGATTAAATTCCAATTCTAGTACTTTCTAGCTACGTGCAGTGGTAAGGTTATCAAAGCTTTAGTTTCCTTGCCTCATCTGAAAAAGAGAATACTAAGGCTTATCCCACAGGATGATTTGAGGTTTTAGGAGATAATATGATGTGAAGTTCCTGTCATGGCTCAGTGATTAGCAAATCTGACTAGGAACCATGAGGTGGCAGGTTCAATCCCTGGCCGCGCTCAGCAGGTTGAGGATCCAGTGTTGCTGTGGCTGTTGTGTAGGCTGGCAGCTACAGCTCCAATTCAACCCCTAGCCCAGGAACTTCCATTTGTCACATGTGTGGCCCTAAAAAGTCAAAAAATATAATAATAACAATTAAAATAAAATAAATTTAATAAGTGTGTTCAGGGATCATGTTATAGGGAAAATATGTATATATCTTTCAAGTATAAGATTTACTCATAAAATTGAGAATTTGGGGGTGGGGGATGGTAGTTGAAAACAAAACCTGCCACCCTCCCCACCAGCCCCCACCTCATCAGTAGGATGGCAGGAGGAAGTGCAAGGCTCCTGAGAGTTACCTTTCTCTCATTCCTTAATTAAAACAAATGACCCTTCTTTCTTATTGTGAAGCAGAATGCTTTCAAATTGCTTTATACTTACTGTTTTTCAGGTATTCACTGTTGTTGGTTTTAATTGGGTTTGAGTTGAGTGATTATATTTATTTCATCCCACCAGCATTCTCACATCCCCATATTAGCAAAATAGAGTTCCCCTTGTCAGTAGCCCTTAAGAATAAGATGCATTTTCCAACTGCTAGAAAGTAGCTGGGATTCCTCTTCTGTACTCTGCCAGCTTCCGATGCCTTTTTTTTTTTTTTGTCTTTTTTAGGGCCACACACTCAGCATGTGGAAGTTCCCAGGCTAGGAGTCGAATCAGAGCTACGGCTTCCGGCCTGCGTAATACCCACAGCAAAGCAGGATCCAGGCCACATCTGTGACCTACGCCACAGCTTGCAGCAACACCAGATCCTTAACCCACTGAGCAAGGCCAGGGATCGAACCTGAGTCCTCATGGATCCTAGTCAGTTTGTTACCGCTGAGCCACAATGGTTACTCCTTTTTTTCCCCCACTGCATAATTGAAAACTGCCCCCAAGTTCTTCTGCCTCCTCACACAGCCTCAGGAAATGCCCTTAGAGATTGTCTTCCTTGACCAGCCGTTCCTCCCTGTGGTAAAGGGCGGGCAGGGTTGCTCTTCCTCTTCAGGATCATTTCTAAAACTCCGAAGAGTTCTTATTCTCACCCCAAAATGCCCAGGGGGACCGGCCCCCGCTCACTGATCTTCATCTGGAGAGGTGCCTGTGTTCTGTACCACCCATCTCTCTAAGCCCTGGCACTTAGGAACTGGTAGCACTCCGCCACCAGGTATAAGCCTCTGTACCAGCCTTTCCTTCATACACCGGCTAGCTTTGCAGGATCATGCACTGCCTCCTCCGGGCTTGAGCTCCATCCCTGTAAAATGGGCCTGCTGGGGGCCTAAAGTGAGCCTTCTCCGTCCCGGACCTGAGCCCAGAACAGTCTGTGTCTTAAGCTCAGCCCTGGGGTGGATGGAGGCCTTGGCACTTGGGAGCTTCCGAGTGTGGATGTCAGATGCCGTCCGGTCCATACGCTCCCCTAGTTTCACAGGGACCGCTGACCAGCTCCCATCTTCATTCAGCTCATCGACTGTCTTTTCTCCTAGACATTCCGGAAGCATTCATTGGCTTTCCCATTGTTGTGTTCCAAGAGAAAATACTTAGCCCAGGGTCAAAAACCTGGCTGAAATTTCCAACTAAAAAGCCAGGTGGTGTTCTTAAATCATCAGAAAGTTAGGCATGACATTCAAGGAAGCAATGAAATGGCTATAAATGATGTAAGCTTTGCAACAGGCAAATGCGTTCACAACTTCTGACATCTGGAGAAGGGAGTGAGGAGCTGGCTCCCAGCGACCAGCCCAGCAGAACATCCAATTAGGGATGCTTTTCACGGGGGTGACCGTCCTTGGTGGTGTGGACACTACTCCCCAGGGAACCGGGCTGTCGGAAGGTGCTGTCCAGATGGCTGCCTCCTGGCGCTTCTGAACTGGGGAGATCGCTTCTGTGAATTGAATCCTTGGTTTCCGCGCCCCTCGAGTGCTATTCCAGACTTTCCTCCCATGAGCAGGGCAAGGCTCCAGCCCCTATTAGCGGGTCTGTGGTCTCTGGGCAGAGCTTTTCACAGCTTCTCCGGAGAACAGTGGCGTCTGCAAGATAGGCATTGGCTTAACAAGCGGAGGGGCCGCTCATAAATTTCAGAGCCACAGGAACTGAGGAGCTTTGAAACTCCAGCTGTGGACGGGCTTGGTATGAGGTCTGTTCCGCAAACCAGAGCGTTTGATTTTCCAAGCAGCCCGAGTGCTCATCAGACCCGGTGCCTGGAGGAGAAAAGGGCAGAGTCCGGGGCCCGGGAGAGTGGGGAGCCCACCCCCTCATCCCTGGGGAACCCACCCACCCACCCCCGCCGGACATCCCTGGGCCTCCTTGGAGTTTTCCTGTCGGCTTCACTGCCATCCTTTCCTAAGTAAGGTGGGTTAGGGTTTTTTTTGTTTGTTTGTTTGTTTTTCCATTTTGAGTGTCTAGGGCTTTCCTTCTTTGGCATGCTATTTCCTTGAGTTTTGAGAAAGAAAAGAAAGAAAAATTAAAAGGGGAAGACAGTCGAGGAGGGTAGAGAGGAGAGAGAAGGAGGAAAGGAGAAAGGGACAGAGAGAGGCTGTGAGACATTTGTAGGAAGATGGGGAATTGGGAGGTTTCCCTTTTTTGTAAGATTTTTATTTTTTTCTATTATAGTTGATTTACAGTGTTCTGTCCATTTCTGCTGTACAGCAAAGGGACCCAGTAATATATATAAATACATTTGGTGGGGGGGGGGGGTCCTTGTAAAGCTTTTTGTTTAGTATTAAAGTTACTGGTGGCGTTCCCATTGTGGCTCAGCGGTAACAAACCCGACTAGTATCCATGAGGAACTGGGTTGGATCCCTGGCCTTGTCCAGTGGGTCAAGGATCTGGCATTGCTGTGAGCTATGGTGTAGGTTGCAGATATGGCTTGGATCCCCCGTTACTGCAACTGTAGCTCCAATTCGACCCCTAGCCCGGGAACTTCCATATGCCCTGGTGCAGCCCAAAAAAAGACAAAAAAAAAAAGTTACTGGCAAATCCTCTGCCTGTTGCAACCACCTGCCTGCCTCAATGTAGTGACAGTACCTGACATGAAACTCAAACTTAGAAAGTGGTGACCGGAGTTCCCGTCGTGGCGCAGTGGTTAACGAATCCGACTAGGAACCATGAGGTTGCGGGTTCGGTCCCTGCCCTTGCTCAGTGGGTTAACAATCCGGCGTTGCCGTGAGCTGTGGTGTAGGTTGCAGACGCGGCTCGGATCCTGCGTTGCTGTGGCTCTGGCATAGGCCGGTGGCTACAGCTCCGATTGGACCCCTAGCCTGGGAACCTCCATATGCCTCGGAAGTGGCCCAAAGAAATAGCAAAAAGACAAAAAAAAGAAAAAAAAAGGAAAGTGGTGACCTTTTTCCTCTTTGTTCCTTGTCCCTTTCCTCCAGAACGTCCCTGAAGCTTCTGGGAACATCAGTAGGACCTGTCTTGTCTGTATGGGCTGACCATGCAGTAGTGTGGGCGTGTTCATTGCTGATTCTGGTGGGATCTGCAACAAACACCTTTAAAAGCCCCAACACAAGAACAGTGCCTCCCCTTGACCCATGGGGAGCTTCACAGTCTGGGCAGGGCTTTTAGATCCCTTAGTCCATGAGGCTTGCCCAGCACATCCAGGCACATGGGCCTACGCCTCCCTCTAAGGCTGCAGCAAGCGGGGAGGGCCAGTGTTTGGTCCTCTCCTCCCCACCCACTTCCTTGGTGCAAACCACATCCTCTGTTCCCCTACCTGCTGAATGTGCTGTTGGAAACAGGACCCACTGAGCTGCTCGGAGTTAGGGGTCAGTTCGGCACCTATGCAGAGTCTCGCACTAAACGCTGACTTTTAAGATAATTTGGAATTACATCAGGAAGATAAGCTCAAGTAACAGAATAAAACAGAAAGTTAACATGGATGTGTATGTGTGTGTATTTGTGTGGGTGTGTGCGTGTGGGTGTGGGTGTGTGTGTGTGTTACAGCACACAGCATGTGGTTACATAGTTCTCCCTAAGTGGTGGATTAAAGATGGGTTTTGTCTTCTAAGATGCTTTTTATTTGTTGGCATTTACAAAACGTTTCTACAGTGATGTATCACTCTCGTAAGCAGAAAAAAAAATTTTTTTAAATAATCTTCTAGAGATGCATCATGGTCATTGACTAGCATCAGGGTCCCCCGAGCCCCTTGGGTCAAGTTGGAACAGTGGGATTGTGGAGGACCAGGAGCCTGCATTCTAAACATCTGACTCCCCATCTCGCCCTGTCTTGACTGCAGGGAGCAAATCAGTGAGTGTTCACTGCTGTCACTATGACCAGGGCAGGGTGTTTCCTCATCACCCAGGTTCTTTGGCTCTAGTGAGCTGTTAAAGGACAAACGGTTTACACTGGCGGATGCTCCTGCATTGTCTTCCCGAAGGACAGACATAATACAGGACGTCCCCTTCAAAAGTAGCTGCAAAAGAGAGGTTTCTTTTTTTTTTTTTTTGGTCCTTTTGCCATTTCTTGGACTGCTCCCGCCGCATATGGAGGTTCCCAGGCTAGGGGTCTAATCGGAGCTGTAGCCACCGGCCTACACCAGGGCCACAGCAATGCAGGATCATCAACCCACTGAGCAAGGTCAGGGATTGAACCCGCATCATCATGGTTCCTAATCAGATTCGCTAACCACTGAGCCACAACGGGAACTCCAATAGAGGTTGCTTTCTAACCTTAGACTTGGGCAAAGCTAAGCCCGTTCTGCATGTGCAAAACAGTCTTCTGCCTCACGAGCAGTGTGCATCCTTGCTTAGACAGCCAGGAGGCTTGGAGCTTCAGCACGTGCATGTGACTTTCTGACGTGTGTCTCGGTGGGTTAGCAACCTGATCCCTGACTTCTTCACTCTTTTTGACCCCTTCCTTTATCATCCTTTGCTCTGCTCTGTCCTTCCCTTTCTCACTGCCTGTCTCTGTCGCTCTCTCCCTGTTTCTTCCTCTCTCCCCAACTCCCCTTCTCTGCCCCCACTCCATTTCTCTATCTCTGTCTCTCCCTTCTTCCATCTCCATATATGTGTGTGTCTGTCACACACACACACACACACACACACACACACACACACGTCTTACTCATTTGCATCTCCTTTTTATGCTACCTATTTTTTTAGTCCTTTTTTTCTTTTGGCCTCACCCATGGCATGTGGAAGTTCCCAGGCTGGGGATCAAACCCGAGCCACAGCAGTGACAATGCCAAGTCCTTAACCACTGCCTCGAGGGGACTCCTTTATGGTACCTATTTTTATAAAGCCTCCACAAGTCATTTATGAGATGAGGCAAAATATCCATGAATACAGATTAAACGAGATTGTGGCATTGAGTCAGCCCCTCCCGCATCAGTTTTGGAGAGTGGGGTTCCCAAAGCCAGATCCGGAGTTTTTCCTTTTAATGCATTTCTATTGACCTGACCCTCTACTACAAAAAACCTTAGCAGGTTCCAGGCTTTAGTGTCAATCACACTGGAGTCTGAAGAGCTGGAAGATGATCAGCTCCAACAAGGATCTCCTTTCAGGATCCCCAGGTTTGACTTTTCTGAGAGGCCTTTTGTCTCTGTCCTTTGTTTCCTGTGGGACAAGCCTGTCTCTCAAACATGAGTGCACGCCAGCATCACCTAGAGGGCAAACAGTACTGTGTATCAATTCTATCCAGTAAACCTGGCTTTTGAAAAATCACCTGGAGGGAGTTCCATTGTAGGTCTGTGGTAACGAACCCGACTAGACGTGGGTTCCATCCCTGGCCTCATGAGTGGGTTAAGGATCTGGCATTGCTGTGAGCTGTGGTTTAGTTCGCAGACGCAGCTTAAGTCCCACATTGGCTGTAGCTGTGGTGTAGGCCAGGAGCTATAGCTCCCATTCGACCCCTAGCCTGGGAATTTCCATATGCTGCACATGTGGCCCTTAAAAAAAAAAGTAAAAAATAAAAATAAAAAAATAAAAAATTGGAGTTCCCATCGTGGTGCAATGGAAACAAATCTGACTAGGAATCATGAGGTTTCGAGTTCGATCCCTGGCCTTGCTCAGTGGGTTAAGGATCCGGCGTTGCCATGAACTGTGGTGTAGGTCACAGATGCGGTTTGGATCTGGCGTTGCTGTGGCTGTGGTGTAGGCCTGGGAACCTCTATATGTCACAGTTGTGGCCCAAAAAAGGACAAGGATAAAAATAAAAATAAAACATCGCTGTGGTGTAGGTCTCAGATACATCTCGGATCACTTTTGTGCTGTGGCTGTGGTGTAGGCCGGCAGCTGGCGCTCCAATTTGACCCCTAGCCTGGGATCTTCCATATGCTACGGGTGTGGCCCTAAAAAGCAAATTAATTAATTAATTAATTAATTACCTTAAAAATCCCCTGGAGAGCTTGTCACACAGATTCCTGGGCCCCACTCCAAAGATCCTAATTCCACAGTCCAGGGTAGGACCCAGGGACTTGGCTTCCTGACAAGCTCCCAGGGATGTGAAACTGCTGGGCCACAGACCACACTTTGAGGAGCCCGGCTCTCAGCCCTGACAAGGGGCTGCCACTAGCTGCTTGGAGGTGGTTGTCTAAATGGCTTTTTGTGGAGCTTATCAAAAGCCTTTTTCAATGTCTAAATCAAATTAGATCCACTCGTCTCCATCATACTTACTCCTTGATGAGTTGAGTGAGCACAGAGAAGCCAGTTGTGTGAACCACAGCAGACCCTTCCAGCCTCATTTACCATCCCAGTGTCTGCTGTCAGCGGGTGGCAAGCCATTTATCAGCCCCCCAGGCCTGGGGCTCACAGGTAACTCTAACCAGCCAAGGCAATCTGACCCGGTGTCCTGGGGGCTCTGCTGGGCAGGGATGTGGTGCAGCCAGGTGCCGCCAGCAGAGCCCTGGATCTCCAGCTCCACCTGACTTTAGGCTTCTCTGCTTGTCCTCACATGTGAAAGTCACTCTCATTAGGGGCTGATGGGCACACTGGACATTTAGATGCACTGCACCGAATTTATGGCCAGAGGGGGAGGTTATATGCTAAAGAAGGGACTCAGCCTTGGGGGACTGTCAGTGACGATAATAGAAGAGCACAGAGCTGAGCAGGATGTACCAGTTTGCTGAGAATGGTACTTAACAAGCTTGGCCTCGTTCAGCCTCAGAGCCAGCACAAAGCGGTGGACTCCCCATCTCATCCAGGTGGCAGCTCAGGTACTTCATCCAGGTGGCAGAGACAGACTCAGATGCATGTCTCCTAAGCCCACATTCATAACCTCTAAGTGCCTTCTCGCCTTCTGCATCAGAGATTCTGCTATATTTTTTTTTCTTTTACAGCCACACCCATAGCCTATGGAAGATCCCTCGGCCAGGGATTGAATCTGAGCAACAGCTGCAGCAATGCCAGATCCTTTAACCTACTGCCTTGACCTGGGGATAGTACCCGCACCTCTGCAGTGACCCAAGCGGATGCAGTCAGATTCTTAACCCACTGCACTACAGCAGGAACTCTTCTGCTGTATTTTTAGCCTTTGCTTTTTCCACTGGCATTATGAAACTTACAAAATTATGATTCTCCTAGAAGCAATTTATGAATAAAGAGACAGCAATGTGGTTGGTCTAAAATCCCATGAATGGGCATGAAATGGGTATTAATTCACTCAAAGAGGAAGAGCTCCAAGCACATATTTCTTTTCCCCAAAAAAATACATGAGAAAGACTCACTCCTCAAATGCTCAAAACACAAAAATAAGAGGACTCTTTGAAAGACGCAACAGGTGGAGTTCCCCTTGTGGCACAGCGGAAACAAATCTGACTAGTAACCGTGAGGTTGCTGGTTCAATCCCTGGCCTAACTCAATGGATTAAGGATCCAACATTGCTGTGAGCTGTGGTGTAAGTCGCAGACACGGCTCAGAGCCTGTGTTGCTGTGGTTGTGGCATAGGCCAGCAGCAGTAGCTCTGATTCAGTCCCTAGCCTGGGAACCTCCGTATGTTAGTGTGGCCACAAAAAGCAAAAAAAAAAACAAAGATGCAACAGAACTATCTATTGTGCCATCTTGAAACAGCTACCTACTGTGTTTCAAGGGTTATTTGGACAGAACAAGGCTATTGAAGTCTAATAAAATAAATCCAAATAAATCCAGAACAGCACCCTTTGGGCTGGCCAGCAGGCCTCTCCATGTGTGGTTCTTTACGGTGCTTCTGGCTGGCCAAGAAAGGAAAACTCTGAGAGGGGTGGTGATGCCCCAAGCTCTTGAGAGTTACAGGTGCCGGGGCTGTGAGTGGAATCGCCTCTGTTGCCTCATCTTTCCCATCTTGGCTTTCCCAGTATTACCTGTGCCACTTCCATGTGGACTTCTGTGCATTGTGTCCTTCGTGGTGTCATCATGCCTACTCCCACCACCCCAGAGAGGACTGGTACCATTTGCATGTGCATCCTTCCCAGATTTTTTTGCATCTATGTTTCTGTGTTGGTTTATATACAGTCATGCTACGCAGATTACATTGCAATGTACTAGTTCACTTACAATCATATGTCCTGAACATTTTTTTCCATCATTATTCTGCCTCATCATCAATTTAATGGCTATAGAGTATTCTTTTGTAACTTTCTTGCCTTTAAAACAGATTTTTATGAAAACTATCTTTTTTTTTTTTTTGGCAGCACCAAAAGCATGTGGAAGTTCCCAAGCCAGGGATGGAACCCGAACCATAGTAACACCAGATTCTTACTCTGCTGTGTCCCATGGGCACTTCAGAAGGCTTTCTTTTAAAAATGATCACAATTGGGAGTTCCCATCATGGCTCAATGGGTTAAGAACCCAACATAGTGACCATAAGGATGCAGGCTCAATCCTTGTTCTTACTCAGTGGGTTAAGGATCCGGCATTGCTTCGAGCTGCGGCTCAGATACCAAGTTGCTGTGGCGGTGGCATAAGCCTCAGCTGCAGCTCTGATACCACCCCTTGCCCAGGAACTTCCATAAGCTGTGAATGCAGCCTTTAAAAAAAAAAATCGCTATCCCTTTGCAGAAGTAAAAGTAGGTCGTTCTGGGGGAGGGCTTTAAATAGTAAAATTGCTCTGGTTGCTCTGAATGGCACTGAGTCCTTTGGAGAGATTTTTATTTTCTACAAAGTCAAGTAAATACACGCCACTGGAAAGCTCACAGTGCAGCATTTCTGGTCCTGGACTAGCAGTTAGAAAGTTAGAGCTGAGGAGGAGATGCTGGTAGGGACAAGAAACCCCAGCCATCCAGGCTCCCTGGGGGGTTAGGTCCTCTGGGATGTCTTGGATCTGAACCAAATGTCTTTTCTCTCCCAGCAGACCCGCCCATAGCTGCAGCTGTGGTGTCCCATTTTAATGACTGCCCAGATTCCCACAGTCAGTTCTGCTTCCATGGAACCTGCAGGTTTTTGGTGCAGGAGGACAAGCCAGCATGTGTGTAAGTGTCCCCTGGGGTTCTGGGGTTTGGGGGCTTCAGGCATCCCAGCAACCAATTAAAAGAGCATTTAGCTCCACAGGCCATGCCAGCTTATGCTCAAGCCATCCCTGAGAGCCCTGGAGCTGGATCTGTTAGAGAATCAGAACAGTAGGCTGAGCAACACCTGCTTCAAACCCAGCTGGTTAAAACCCAGGTACCAGAGCCCCAGTCCAGAGCCACTGAGGCAGCAGAACTCCTAGGGATTGGAGCCTGGGGATCTGTATTTTTAACAAGCACCTCACGTGACTCCTGAGTTCAACAAAGCCTGAAAATTCCTGCATTCAAGTTTTTTTTTCTTTTTTTAAAAAAGTATAGTTGGTTTACAATGTTGTATTAGTTTCTGGTATACAGCAAAGTGATTCAGTTACACATCTATATTCTTTTTCAGATTCTTTTCCATTATAAGTTATGACAAGGTATTGAATATAATTCCCTGTGCTATGCTGTAGGTCCTTATTGTTTATCTATTTTATATATAGTAGGGTGTATCTGTTAACCCCAAACTCCTAATTTTGGATTCAAGTTTAATTCACTACTTAGAATTTCTAAAGGACAAGGCACTGGGTTGGATCCCTTTGAATAGCTAGAGTCTCTTAAGATGAGGTCTCCAGCATCTTTACAGTTCAACTAATAAAATAGTCTGGAAGTGCATGCAAAGGGTTGGTATGCATGAGTGGTTAACAGAACAAAACAATTGGAAATAAAGATGCATGTCAAGACCATGTCTGTGGCATGCCAAAGTTCACAGGCCAGGGATCAAACCTAAGCCACAGCAGTGACAACACCGGATCCTTAACTGCTAGGCCACCAGGGAACTCTGGGGACTGCTCCTGAAAATATAGCTAAGGCCCATCCCAACCCAGTGAATCAGAATTGCCAGGAATGGGACCCAGGGGTCACATTAGTTAAGAACCACCAGTGATTGCAACAGTCAACCATCCCAGGCAAGAAAGGCACATAAGGAAAGCCCCTGGAGCAGGTGTCTATGTTTGGTTGGTGGGGAGAGCAAAGAGGTTACTCAAAGCCTGGAGTGTCAGGGGACCTGCTGTTTTAGGTCAGTGTGGCCACAGCAGGGAGGAGACAAGATTGGTGACAAATTGGAGGCCAGAGCCTATTGGAAGTGGGCCTTTATTCTCTAGGCAGTCGGAGCCATATCAGTTTTGAAAGGGATGTTTTAAGAAAATTAATCTCAAAAAAATAAAATAAAAATAAAAAAGGAGTTCCCGTCGTGGCGCAGTAGAAACCATGAGTAGGAACCATGAGGTTGCGGGTTCGATCCCTGGCCTCACTCAATGAGTTAAGGATCCAGCATTGCCGTGAGCTGTGGTATAAGTCACAGATGTGGCTTGGATCTGGCGTTGCTGTGGCTGTGATGTAGGCCGGTGGCTACAGCTCTGATTTGACCCCTAGCCTGGGAACCTCCATATGCCGCAGGTACAGCCGTAAAAAGACAAAAAGACAAAAATAAATAAAGAAAAAAATTAATCTGTGCATTGTAGAATACTATTAGGTGGCCTTATACTCGCCCTCTGCACTGTTGACATTTGGCGCTGGATAATCCGTGTTGTTGGGGCTTTCCTGTGGACTAAAGGATTAGCATCCCCGGCCTCTACCCACCCCCACAGTCATGACAATCAAAAATATCTCCAGACATTGCCATATGTCCCCCAGGATTGGGGCGGCATGAGGGAAGAGGCAAAATTAAAAATCACTTATAAAGTTGCTATTTTTATAGGTGGAAAATGGTTAAAAGTCAGCATTTCATATGGTCCTACCTAATACCAGTAAATAATAGTAAATGTTAGTAAAAACTAGCATTTACTGAGCTTTGCTTCATGCCAGGCACTGATCTAAGCAGCATCCACATGTTAGGTCCCCCGAATGACCCCATGAGGTAGGCGAAGAGCTCGCATTCAGACCTGGCCTGTCTAGCATCCGCAGCTGTGTTTTTAACTAGGATGCGTGAGGGTATCAGACGAGGAGCCCAGGAGGGACTGGGGACCGGGAGAGCCTACCACCAGCAGTGGGGGAGGGCTTTCCTCTTCCCGAGGTGCAGCCGTGTGGGCCTGGGCAGGCTCCTCGGGGTGCCTCTCAGCCTCACCTGGAGAGGCAGCCTGGCCACCTTCCTCCTGGGAGGACTGGGTGGGGCCCCCAGGTCGCATCTGCAGAGCTCAGAGCCCTTTCCACCCCATAAATCCAAAGCACAAGGATGAGAGGAGTCACCGCCACCATCATTCATGATTATCATTCTTATTAAAATACACGTAGGAGCCTCCGAGGGAGGAATGGGAGTATTTTTCTTAGTAGCCTGGTCATCGTGGAAAAACACTGGCCCTGCCAGAAATGTTGCCCTTGACCCAGATCTCAGGAGGCCTCCCAGTGCAGCAAGTGGAAGGCCGTCTCCCCTCCAGCAGTGCCCAGTGCCAAGCCCTGCGCTACCCCAGACTGTGCCATGGGAGGTTCTTCTTTGGAGAGAGAGGGAGTTCTGGCCAGAAGAGTATCAGAAGCTCAGTTTTTCCACCAGAAATTTTGAGAGCTGGCAGCCTGGAGCCTGGATCTGCAGATGACCCCAGGCAATAAGCTTTCCCATGGCCCAGCACGCATTGCCTGGCAGAAGTCTTCTGAGAGCAGGGGGCAGGTGGCTCTCTTGTTCTCCTTAGTCTGGGACCCAAGCGCCGCTAGTGGCACAGGGAGATAATTGTCCACCACATTTACTCAGCATTACCTGTTGGGGATCAGGACGACCGCCTGTCCCTCTCCCCACTCACACTGTGACTATCACTGACAATAATAATAGGAAGCGCTCAGTAAAAGCTGCAGCGCTGCAGCAGGCCCGGCTCCCAGCAGTCCGCATGCCGTGACTCACAGAGTCCCCCTAGCCTCCCTCTCAAGTGGAGATCCTCGCCCTTAGTGTGCAAATCAGAAAACGGAGGCTCAGAGAACTTAAGGCAATTCACCCAGGGTCCCAGAGCCAGCACATGGCAAAGCTGGGATCCATTCCCACGGATTCCAACCCCCAAACCCAGGTTCTCAGCTGCTGCCCCAGAGGGCACGCAGCCTCGTCTTCACAAAGTTCTCCTCAAACAGCTAAGCTCTTGTTTCCAGGAAGGGTGCTGGCACCTTCCCCCTGCAGGTAAACGTCCCTGCAGAGGAGGGTCAGGGTCATTCCCCAGCTCATTGCCCAGAGCACAGACTCTTAAGGAATCCGTCCTGTGGGCCACAGGCAGGGTCTATGGAATCAGCTGAGATACTTTTGCAGTTTGAAAAAGCTGACCATTCCAAAGGCAATAGTTTGCAGCTATTGACCCCAAATTCCCAATCCATCCCACTGGGGTTAGTAGGTACAAACTGTTGCCTTTGGAATGGATAAGTAATGAGATCCTGCTGTGTAGCACTGGGAACTATGTCTAGTCACTTATGATGGAGCATGATAATGTGAGAAAAAAGATTTTACACATGTATGTGTGACTGAGTAACCTTGCTGTACAGTAGAACATTGACAGAACACTGTAAACCAGCTAAAATGGAAAAAATTAAAATCATCATTAAGAAAAAAAAAGAAAAAGCTGACCGTCCATGGGGAGGCATGGCCACGCAAGCCTCTACCACCTCTTTGCCTCAGTTTCCCCAGTAGATCTTGGCCCGGGGCAGTATTCACTCCACAGACATGTTTCACCTGCCGTGGAGAGTGGTCCATATTGTTCTTTGGTGGTTTGAATTAGCTGTCAGCATTCTGGAAGTCAGGGTTCACATCTCTAAGCAAATGCCCAGCTTCCCTAGAACACGGCCTGCCCCCTCCAATTCTCCAGTTTCCACCTCTCCCTGATGCTCCCCAACACTAAAGCCATCGTCAGCCCCTCAGTATCTGTTGTCCCCTCTGCTTGGCTCACACCAGCCTGCCTTGCTCACTTCCACCACCGCATGAGCTTATAAGCTCAGTGCGGCAGGACCATGCCTCGTACCTTTTTGTACTTATAGTGCCTAGAAGAGGGTTCTCATTCATTAATTCTCATTAGTCCAGAAACTCAGAGTCTATGCAGAGAAAGCAAAATATGTTGTCCTCACTCTTAAGAACCACCCCAACTTTGGGGAGCTGACACACTCCTAGTCGATAAAACTGACAGACCTTGAGGTAAGGCCACGTTAGAGCCTTACAAGGACAAACCCACAGGGGCCCAAGATTAGAGTCTGAAAAGAGGGAGCGCTTCTAAAATATTGTCATTCTTAAGCTTTGTTTCCCTGAAAACAATAGTCCTCAGGTTTCCAGAGAATGAAAATGACATCTCACGCTAAAATATGAAATAAAGGGAAAGAAAAAAAAAAAAAACTTAAAACAACTAGTCAAGGAGATCCTGCTGAATAGCATTGAGAACTTTGTCTAGATACTCATGTTGCAACAGAAGAAAGGGTGGGGGAAAAATGTAATTGTAATGTATACATGTAAGGATAACCTGACCCCCTTGCTGTACAGTGGGAAAATAAAATAAATAAATAAATAAATAATAAAATATATAAATTAATTAAAAAAAAACAACTAGTCAGAAATCACCAAAGGTAGTGAACATTATCCTTAAACATTTATGCTGCAGATGACCCCTAGATTGTATTGTTGGTCTCCCTTTAATAAATCCCCACTAGTAGCCAACTACTTCAGAAGACAAATAGGCAAAGAATTTCCAAAGGCAGTAAGTAAAACCATAGAAGTGCAAGGTCAGGACTCAGACACCAGTTTTTCCCTGAGGCAGATTCTGCAAACAGTTGGTCTGCTGCCTGCAGAAACCTTCAAACAAAGGAAAACAGTTGAAGGAAGCCACCCAGGTGACACATTTTAAGGGTTCCAGTGTTGGCAGCTAGTGGCAACTGGTTGAAGTGTCTGAATGTTCCTCAGTGACTGACTTCCTGACAACTTTCCCACAGCAAAGTGGGAAAACACACTGCTGTCAGCCAAAAAAAACATTCCACATGGCTCTGGCCACGGTACCTTCCAGGGGGAATCAGAACAGACACCCAGAGAGGAGTGACCACCATCCCCTCGGGAGCCTGTGTGACAGAGAACTCGGCCTCCCAAGAGATCAGGATTGGGGAGTGGTTTTCTTGTGGGTGTTTGAGCCACTTTATGTAGATCTGCTGTCATCTCATCAGCCAGCAGATGGTGGGGTATAGGGATTAAGTTAGGGCATCACCCAACCACAAGCCTGGAAAAAGTGCCCGCCCTCTCGCTATCCCACCAGAAGCAGATGCTGAGGGTTGCACAGCAGGCAGGATAATGCAGCAGGTTAAAGGCATGGATTTGGAGGCCAGACAGACCTGAGTCTCTTATACAAGTGACTTGGCGCCAGTAAGCCTCTGTTTCCTGATGTATAAAATGGGGCTATTAGTACTTCTTAGGATGGTAATGAGGACCCAGTGACCACAAGGCAGGTGGAGCTTTTGCTGTCCAAGACAGAAGCCACTAGCCATGTGTGGCTACTTTTTTTTTTTTTAATAGTTGATTTACAGTGCATTTCTTTCTTCTTGATTCTTATTTTGGGGAAACAGCCTGCATGTAATTCCAGAGCCTCTTTTTAAGAATTAGGAAGACATAATCAGAATTCCAGAGCCGGGTGTTTGGCCATATCCAGTCTAAACAGATGAAATGGAATGGTCCAAGGATATAAGAAAATGGTCAGGGAATTCCCGTCGTGGTGCAGTGGTTAATGAATCCGACTAGGAACCATGAGGTTGCGGGTTCGATCCCTGCCCTTGCTCAGTAGGTTGACGATCCGGCATTGCCATGAGCTGTGGTGTGGGTCGCAGACGCGGCTCAGATCCCACGTTGCTGTGGCTCTGGCGTAGGCCGGCAGCTATAGCTCTGATTGGACCCCTAGCCTGGGAACCTCCATATGCCACGGGAGTGGCCCAAGAAATGGCAAAAAGACAAAAAAGAAAAAAGAAAAAAGAAAATGGTCAGGCTTTCACATATGCCATTCCTCTTCATGATAAAAATAACTCCTATTCTGTTTTGATTCCTTTCTTAAACAAGGGTGCTACATCCCCCATCTCTCCTGCACCCGAACCAGAGGGCCTGGGGTTCAGCTCCCACCTTGGGGAAATGCCCAGAATGAGACTGGAAAGTGGGGAAGGGGAGAGGGGCAGATTTTGAATGGTTAGTTCTCGATTCGGTGTCCTTCAGGTTCTACCTCCATGGTGATCAGGCATAGCACACATTAGGGGCACTTGGGGGCCCCCACCAAGTGGATGGGCATCTCCAGGGATGTGACCATGGCCCTGGCATTTTCCAAAGCTTGCTAGGTGATTCTAAAGTGCATCTAGGTGGGAGCTAGCTGAGTCAAGCATGATTCATTTGTGACCAGTGAGGTGACTCTGCCCCTCCTTGTGTGACTTGTGCTAAAATAATCTGCGTGATTAAGTCTAATATTAGTAGAGGCTTTGGAAATTTAAAAAAAAAAGTATGTCACCAGACTTTTTCTTGCCCCCCCCCCCCAATAAAGAGCAACAACACTGTAAATCAAGTATATTCTTGAAAGGAAGGAAGACTAACTTTAAATAAGGTACATAACAATTGGGCTTTGGGATAAAGAGACATTTCCATTAAGCAGCCTTAAGGACAGAAGCTATATGCCAGAATCACAGGTGATAGCCATAGTAGCAATTTTTGCAGTATCCCTTGTTTGCCATCATCTGAAGCCCATACAGTACCTGTTCCTTTAACATTAAAATGATTAAGTTTGGTTAACATTGAGAAAAATCTATGTTCCAGGAAAATATACTGTATTTATCCTCTGACTCCTTCTGGCATCTGAACTGGGGTCTGGCAGCTCAGGAGACCAGCTTTAAGGGAATCATAAATGTCGACATCCCTGGAGCCAGCCCTAGTACAATAGCACACACACCAGGACCCTTAATCCACCTTCATTTTCCTTGTTCTTCAAAGGTCTTTTAATCTGAAAGTGAAGGTGACAAGCAGGTTACTTCATCAAAAGATAGACTCTTAAAAAAAAGTTTAACTGTCATTGTCATGTCTGGAGGGTAGAACAAAACCTTTAAATCCCATGTGTGATGTTTGGTGCAAGACCGCTCCTTGGGGAAGTCCCGTGTGGGAAGAAAGCCACCCCACCTGAGAAGGGAGTGGTGATCAAACATTTTTATTACAATAAGAAAGTCACCCTAGACAAAGGAACCTTGTGTAAGCTAAGTATTTTCTACTGAGAAGAATCATATGCTTGGAGGAGAAAAAGAAAGTGTCTGCAGCAGAAAATGACTGTCACTTCCTTATAACTAGAACATGTCCTGAGGAATCATCATGCAAGAATCACTGCAGTTCCCACCCCAGAATCTGGGTGGGGGGAGTTTGACATAAGTGAGAACTACATGGAAGAAGCAGTATTAGCCTTCAGTACATCAGAGGGGGCTGTTACTGAAAAGATTGATGCCAAAGAGTCTCCAAATAGTAGCAACACCAGTGATACTATCACCTTGTGTTGGTATGGCCCTTTACAGGCTGCATGCACGTTCACAATAATTATTCTGTGCCCTTACTAATCCTCTAGTGGAGAGAGGGCACCTTGTGGGAAATGAGGACCAGGATTCCTAAGAGACTACTGGCTTTTCAAGTCCTACAATTACCAGATAGTGTTGCTAGCCCCTAGTCCAGTACCCCATGCACTGGACCACCTAGTAAATGCTTGCAAAACTAATTAAACTTAACGAAGAAGACAAAAAAGCAAACCACAGTCTGTCTCCTGCTGGTTTAGCATGTTTTCTTTCTCTCATCACTAGAAATTCTGAATACACATGCTGAGTTTAAAAATAACCTGGATTTTTATGAACTACCAAAATGAACTTCATGTCATAAACACATTTTCTGCCTTCCTCACTCCCCCAGGATTTGGCATGGTAACAATAATAATGAAGGGTTTCAGCAGCATCTTTCTCCCTCAGATGATAAGCTAATGCATTACTCCTGTTCTCCAAGCAAGAGGTGCCTGTGCAGGGGAGTAGAAATGATTTTGCTGAAGCCTTTACCTCCAAGAGCAAAGGCTGGAGGAGCCCCTTTGGGTTTGGGTGCCTCCAGCCCAGCCTTCCTGGGGAGTGGGGAGAATGAGACTTCTGCCTGGAGAGTGTGCTGACATCCCTGTCTTTCTCAGCTGCCACTCTGGGTACGTCGGCGCACGCTGTGAACACGCAGACCTCCTGGCGGTGGTGGCCGCCAGCCAGAAGAAGCAGGCCATTACTGCCTTGGTGGTGGTCTCCATAGTGGCCCTGGCTGTCCTCATCATCACATGTGTGCTGATACAGTGAGTCTTTGCTGCCCCTGAGGCTAGGACCCCACCTGCCCTCCTGGGGCCATCTGCAGGGAGCCTGGATAACAGGGCCACGTCGCCACTTTACTGCTCTGTTATCTGATTGGTGTTAGCAAAACAGAGAGGAACTTTGGTGACACCATTGTGATGAGGGTGTGCAGGGATGCCAGAGGGCACTAGAAATGGCTCCCGGTCTCCTATGCACAGCAATAGCCACGCTTCCTCTCTGCAGAAGGCACTTTGCAAATCCTAGAGCCACTGTTGCTATTACATTAGGTCTTCCCCTTTCCCTATTTCTCTGCCTTCCTCCTCTTCATCCTCCAAAACTCAGTCTCTGCCTGGCATCTTGCAGGAAGCCTTCCTGAGCCCTAGACCAATTGAACTCCTTTTTGGATATTCCTTAGCCCCATTTGCTTGCCCCCATCTCCCAACTATTCTGCAAAGGGAGAGACCCTAGGGTGGTATTTCCAGCATCTGGCCAGATTTATTCCCTGGAACTCTCTGGAGATCTCTAAGTCACAGAGCAAGCCCTCAGAGTATGTTACCTCATTGGACACATGCAAGGGACTGACACAATAGCCCAAGGCTGCGATTGGCTCAGCATAGAGTAATTTGTGGTGGAGACAATAAGTAGACAGGCCCTTCTGTCAGCATGTTCCTGCAGGAAGCCACACTTGAGCCCTCTGAGGTTGCCTAGGGTTTGGGGCAAGTAAATAAGAATCTCCATCCTGTTTGTTTATTGGTTTGTTGCTATTGAGGCATCTAAAGCACACACTCCTGGTTCTAGTAATGAACTGAGTGCCCCCAGCTTGTTGACGGCAGCCACGGCCCACTCACATCCTCCTCCCGGATCAAGCCAGCTTTAAGAGGAGCGGGTTGAGGTCTGCACTGGGCTGGCCTTTCCTTCCTCCACAAGCAGGACGGTCTACTCCCCTGTGTCTTGAGAAACATGTTGGCAGGTGGCGAATGTATTTTCAGGCTGGGACATGGCTCAGCTTCTGCCACTCATGAGGACAGCCCCCCCGCCCCCCGGGAGCAACCTAATGACCCCTGACCTCAAGTCTCATGCCCAGCTGGCTAAGTGTGCACATCCATTATTCCCATAGCCCTGCTTCTGTGGCCAGGAGGGCCCAAGACTAGGTGCCCTCGTGGGCCTCCCCAGAGGAACTGAAAAGAGACTTGTGCCATACTCTCTGATGACACGAACAACCCAGGATAGCCAGGCAGCCTCTAGTCCCAGGGAGGCAGCCTTCTCATCTCTCCTCTGTCCTTTAGAAAAGTCCATCCTTGCCAGAGATCAAGTTCAAAATCACAAAGGCAGCATCTAAGCCCTCACTCCCTCCAGGCTGCTGTTTTTGCCCAGGCACCAAGTCCCTTCTGAGTGGCAGAGGTGGTTGGGACCAGTTCATCCCATGCCGGAGGGATCTAGAGGCCTGGATCTCACTGTCTGGGAAGTGCCTGCGGCTGGCACCCCTGGCTGGGTAACTGCAAGACAGCGGTCACTGGCCATCTAGGATCAAGGCCTAGATCCCCTCTTGCATGGGGTAAGCTGGTCCCAACCTAGACTGTGTTCCTCAGGAGGCACCTGGGCACACTGCTCTGGCCACCCATGGCAGATTGGGCGGAAACGTCACAGGGTCCCTTCTCAGCTCTGCTGCCCAAAGTTTCAGCAGCTCCAGTAACCTTTCAGGGCAGTGCAGAGAGAGTTGGGGCGGGGGTAGTGCCTCTCATTTCCTCCTCTGTTTCCAGGCTCATGTCAGTCAGGAGACCCGCCCAGCCCTCGTCAGTGGATGTGTAGGTTGTATATACAGTGTCAGATTGAGCAGAAACAAAGTCCTCCAAGGTGTCCCAGGGGAGCAGGCATCAGTGTCTGTAGCTGATTAAGGTCATAGTGCTTTCTTCTCTGCTCTTCTCTCGGGTCCTCTGGCTCTTTTTTCAAGCTGACTCTGCAGACCATTCATTCATTCCTGCCTGCAGAGAAAGGCCGGAGCGTTCATGGCCCTGACGCTTCGGGACTCCAGGCAGCAGGTGCACTGAGAAGATGAGTCTTCCCCGGCCTCAGAAAAAGCCTTGAAGCCATGGGGATGCATGACTCATTTTTTCATTCCTTCCATGGGTCCACACAGCCCACACCTGCAGTCCCTGCTTCGCTGCTCGCACTTCCCAATGGATGACCCCCCTTCCCAGCTCTCACAGCCCTGCCAGCCTGAAGCGGCCACTGCTGATCCTGACAGCAGTTCTGAGATTGTTACTTCATTTCTGGGGTTCCCCAACTGCTGCTTTGCGGAGCAAGCAGCCAGGGAGTGACAGGTCCCCTCTGACAACTGGAGCCAGGTTGCCCTGCCAACCCAGAGCAGAAGGGCCACATGGAACTGGTCCTTCCGGGTGGCCAACAGATGCTTCCTTGGGTGTCCAGCTCCCACCCCAGAGGCCACTGCCCTGCAAAGTCCTCAGCCCCCTGCTCGGTCTGTCCCTCCATAGGCCTCACGGGAAGGCTGGGTTCAAGCCCAGAGCTGCTCAGCAGGCCCCTCGGGCAGACGCTGTGCCAGCCAGGCACTCATGCCAGGCTCCTCCCCAAACCGTGTTCTCTGCATCTTTGCAGCTGCTGCCAGGTCCGAAAACACTGTGAGTGGTGCCGGGCCCTCATCTGCCGGCACGAGAAGCCCAGTGCCCTCCTGAAGGGAAGGACCGCTTGCTGCCACTCAGAAACAGGTGAGGGTCTGTGTTGAGGAAGGGCCTTTTCCCCTTGGGAGAAGGACCAGCTCCTCCGGGTCAGGGCAGAAGTTCTTGGAGGATGAAGCAGAAAGAAGGGAGAAAAAGAAGAGGCTGTTTATCCCACCAAGTCAGCTTTAGTTTATTCGAATGTTTATTTTACTCAGAAGGGACCGCTTTTATCTCTGCTGGTGACTGTGTGACCTTTAACGAATAACTTAACCTCCCTGAGCCTCTGTTTGCATTTTTTTTTTGTCTTTTTGCTATTTCTTTGGGCCGCTCCCAAGGCATATGGAGGTTCCCAGGCTAGGGGTCAAATCGAAGCTGTAGCCACTGGCCTACACCAGAGCCACAGCAACGCAGGATCCAAGCCCTGTCTGCAGCCTACACCACAGCTCATGGCAATGCCGGATCCTTAACCCACTGAGCAAGGGCAGGGATCGAACCCGCAACCTCATGGTTCCTAGTCGGATTCGTTAACCACTGCGCCACGACGGGAACTCCTCTGTTTGCTTATTTAAAAAATTTGCAAATTGAGTAAGTATTGATATAAAGTACCTGGTATATTGTCTCACAGGCTGCAGACATGCAACAGATGTTCATTCTCTTGAGAAATCATCTTTCCCATCAGGGAAATGAGGGAGTTGGCCTCTCTTGAAGCTCTCGAAGGACGCAAAAGTCTTAGAATCCTGTGATCTTCATTCAGTTGACCATTGTTTCATGAGTGTTTTCTCCAACATTCACAAAAAATATTGGATGTCTGCACATGAGGCCAAATCCACGTCGCAGGAGCCTTCATCTGAGCATCGCTTGGCTCAGGGCTCCTGGAATCCAATAGCAAATTTATCCAGACCAGCTCTGAAAAGTCTGACTCCCACCAGTATTTCTGGAACCCTGGTTTGTCCAATAGTGCCCAGCATAAATTCCTTGTTAGGAAGTGGGGGGTCAGGAGACAGTCACCACAGGCTTGTCCACCTGGGGGCGTCCTTTTCTAGTTAACAGTCTGCATTCCAGAGGCTCAAGGTTGCCTGGCGAGGGCAGGAAGAAAAGCCATTGAGAGAGTTCCCATTGTGGCTTAGCGGTAACAAACCCGACTAGTGTCCATGAGGGCTTGGGTTCAATCCCAGGCCTAACTCAGTGGGTTAAGGATCCGGCATTGCTGTGAGCTGTGGTGTAGGTCGCAGATGCAGCTCGGATCCCAAATTGCTCTGTGGTGTAGGCCAGGGGCTGCAGCTCCATTTCAACCCCTAGCCTGGGAACTGCCTATGCCTCGGGTGCGACCCTTAAAAAAAAGACCAAAAAAAAGAAAAGCCACTGGGAAGCTGCATCACTGCCGTGTTCATTAGGCCTCCTGGTGACCTGACCTGGAAGGAACTGAAGGCCCAGAAGCGCCCTTTACTTAGTCTTCATTTCAAGAATCATAGTCATTGTGCATAAGCGGTCTTGCGATTCAGGAAGGTGCTGATTCATCAATCCTCACAATAGCCTTAAGGAGGAGGGCATGTGTAAACTAAGTCTGTCCAAGGCCTGCGTGGGTCCCACCCTGAGGCCCTGGGGTGCTAGGATGAGACCAAGGGCCTCTGAAGGCCCCACTCATATCTCCTCTACACTGGGGGACCATCCATGGAGCTAATGAGGGCAAACGTTCTTATTTTGTCTTTTAGCAGCAATAGAAAAAGGGTGTATGCCTTTTAAGAAAATTTAGAGTAGACGTGCCCGTTGTGGCTCAGTGGTTACACCCAACTAGTATCCATGAGGATGCGGGTTCGATCCCTGGCCTTGCTCAGTGGGTTAAGGGCCCAGCGTTGCCATGAACTGCAGTGTAGGTCGCAGCCTCAGCTCGGATCCTGAGTTGCTGTGGCTCTGGTATAGGCTGGCAGCTGCAGTTCCAATTCTACCCCTAGCTTGGGGACTTCCATACGCCACACATCAGCTCTAAAAAGCAAAAAAAAAAGAGTAGATTTTGTACCATCAGTCTGCTCCTCGCTAGAGTCCTTTAGGGTAAAGTAAATTTCTTATTCATGTCACTTCTGCTCCACCCACATCTAAGAGTAGGTTAGCTTTGAACCTGGGATGGGTCTGACCTTCCAGAGATGGTCACCAAGGCTGAAGCCCCTCTCCTGAGATAACAGGTACCTCTCCACCTCCAGAGAAACCATGGGACGGACCAGGGCAGGAAGATGTTCAGACTGGGCTGGATTCAGGGGCTGCTGGGACTGGGGACATGCTGCCCCCCCATGACAGAGCCAGGATGCCTTCAGGGCCCAGCCCTGAGAAGCAAGGGGGTCTATGTCTGAAGGGCCTTAAGGGAAGCCATTTTGTGGCCAGAGCCCCCGACCAGCTCATGAGCTGCCCACTAAGCCACCCCTGTCACCTCCCTTTGGAGAAGGCCCTCACCCCAGCATGCGCCCCTGTCCTCTTCGGCCATAGCCCGTTTCCCTTTCGGTCCGCTTTGCCTTGGGCGCTGAAAGCACAGTGCCAGGAGCTGCCGCCCCTGAGGAGGGACCTCAGAATGTGGCCTGGACGGCCCAAGAGAAGCTGGTGACTTTGGCTGGGGCCTCCCCAGGTATCTGTCCCAAGCCTGTTTGCCCAGCCTGGCTGGGGTCTGGCCCGCAGAGCTTAACCTGTTTTTCCTTCCGTCCAGTGGTCTGAGGAGCCCAGAGGAGGAGTCCTGCCAGGTGGCCCGCGGCAGCCTGAGGAAGAAAGGACTTCTTGAGGTCGGGACAGCAAGGGCGGCCTGGGACGTGCCCACAGACCTTCCCGACTCTGCCTGCAACCGCCTATGCGGCCTTTGTGTCTCTTGTGGGCCTTTCTTCCAAACTCTGTCAAGAACTCTGTCTGCTTGGGTTTATTCAGTGTGACCTGGAGAAGAAATCAGTGCACCACAGCTTAACAACTGGTCCAAAAGGACCAGCACGGGGCGGACCTCCCATTTACCTAGTGAGGTGTGTGCGTCCCATCTGCTTCCAGGGCTGTGTGGGTGTGTTCTGCCATCACGGATGCCAGGCTGTGTTTCTCTTTAATGGGCCTATCTTCCCACAAGGCTCCATCCTACCCGACACCAGAGAGTCCCACAGTTGGTACAGTTTTTTTCTTATCCGCTCATGGGGGAAGAAAGTAGAAAAGGCATAACTGCTTTTTGCTACGTGAAGACACCACGTAGACATCTGCTCTCTGTCCACGAAACCCTTAACCAGCCTGAAGTCTTCCATCGACGCATGAGGTTGAAGACCTTCCCAAGCCATCACCACCCTCAGAGATGAGTTCTTATTTAGTAGATGGAGAATGGTTTTATTTTTAATCTCCTAAGTCAATGTCAAAAATGTAAAACCAGGAGTTCCCACTGTGGCTCAGTAGTAATGAACCTGACTAGTATCCATGAGGACACATGTTCAATCCCTGGCCTCGCTCAGTGGTTTAAGGATCCAGCATTGCTATGAGCTGCAGTGTAGGTCATAGACGAGGCTTGGATCTGGCTTGTCTGTGACTGTGGCGTAGGCCTGCGGCTGTGGCTCCAATTCAACCCCTAGCCTTCGAATTTTCATATGCCTTGCGTATGGCCCTAAAAAGACAAAAAAGAAAAAAAAGTAAAACCCTTTCAGACATGTGCAGTAATGATGTATGTATTGCTGGCTGGAAAGTTACACTGATTAGAAATGCCTGGGAGTTCCCATCGTGTCTCAGCGGTGACAAACCCAACTAGTATCTATGAGGATGCTGGTTCAATCCCTGGCCTCCCTCAGTGGGTTAAGGATCCGGCATTGCCGTGAGCTGTGGTGTAGGTCGCAGATGCGGCTCGGATCTGGTGTGGCTGTGGCTGTGGTGTACACGAATGGCTACAGCTCCAATTCACCCGCTAGCCTGGGAACTTCCATATGCCACAGGTGTGGCCCTAAAAACATAAAAAAAAAAAGGAAAAGAAAAGAAATGTCTGGTCTTTGGGAGACAGCTGAAGCTTGAGAAAAGCCACCCAAGATGGGTGGAGATGGAAGCAGATGAATTGCTGATGGGAGCAAAGATCAGTGTTCAGAGGTCATGCCATTTAATATCTGAAGCAGGTAAATGCCCCAGGATACATTCCTGTTGAAAAGTTAGTGGATCTGTCAGTGGAGATCTGGCACCTTGTCGAGGAAGGGAGTGTGTGTGTGCGCGCCTCTGCCTGGGGAAACACAAGAGTGACTGCACGGCTCTCTTCTTAAACATGTTCCCCTTCTAGTGGGCCCTCCAAGAATCTGTTTGGAAACAGAGCATTAGCAGAGAGCCACAGGCATTTGGGGCTGCGTCCATGGAAGCAGGACCAGTCACTTATTTTCCATGTTATGACTTGGTGGATTTGATGCTTTATTTTTAAAAAAGAGAAATTGAACTTTCCTGTTTATTTTCAAGCATTAGAAGAAATATCCAAGTGATTTTTTTTTTTTCTTTTCCAGTCAGGATACTGGTTTTATTAACAAAAACCCTAACAAGCCGCCTCAACAGTGTGGGTCTCGCTTTTCCCTCAGAGAAGGAAAAATTATTCTTTGGGTCCTTTTCAACGCAGTGGGCCTGCCTTTGCGAAGCGCTGGTTTCCTTCAACTGCACACAGGAGCTCCTCCCTAGGAACTGTCATTAAAATCTGAACCAGGGAGTTCCCGTCGTGGCTCAGCAGTTAACGAATCTGACTAGCATCCATGAGGACGAAGGTTCAATCTCTGGCCTCGCTCAGTGAGTTAAGGATCCGGTGTTGCCGTGAGCTGTGGTGCAGGTCACAGACTCGGCTCATATCTGGCATTGGTGTGGCTGTCTTATAGGCCGGCAGCTGTAGCTCTGATTCGACGCCTAGCCTGGGGGAACCTCCATATGCTGAGAGTGCGGCCCTAAAAAAAAAAAAAAAAAAAAGGCTTAATTTAAAAAATCTGAAACAGGAGGAGTTCTCTTGTGATGCAGTGGGTTAAAGATTTGGCATCGTCACTGCGGCAGCTTGGGTCACTGCTGTAGCGCAAGTTTGATCCTGGGCCCAGGAACTTGCACACACTGCAGGTACAGCTAAAAAAGAAAAATAAAATAAGCAAAATAAAATTTGGAAACAGAATAACAATGAAATAATATATAAACTCCTCATGTCAGGGAACTCTTCATTCACTAATAGTGGAAAAATGGAAGATTTCTACCTATTAACCCTCCAGTGCATCTAGCTCCTCACAGTGAGAAAGTGATCTGTAAACTCTGCCAAGTTGGCTTGAAATTTCTACCAACTCATTTTGTCCTCCCCACATTCTTCTGCCCCAGTCTGTCTATCTCAATGAATTCTCTCTGTATTCCTTACAACCGAGACAATGATATGACCTATGTCTTAATTCTGGCACTTTCATTGAATGATGCTGCACCTGAGGCACCAAGAGCAGAAATGGGATCTGTTCACCCGCTGGCCCTCGACAGTGTCACTGACACAGCTCCTGGGTTTCGGTCATAAAAGAACATAGGCTCAGGTGTGCATTCCTTAGGCCGGTCCTACAGCAGCAGATCTGCGGGCTGAGGCTTGACCATAGGAGACCATCGCAGTTGACACTGGTTTGCAGACCCCAGTTTGTATTCCCTCTTCTCATCAGGCTCTCCTAAAAGTCTGATTGCCGTTCAGAGAGACTCGTGAAAGTGGAGTATCATGATGTGTTTTTAATGTGAGATCCCGCTTGTACTTTGGGACAATCTGCCTCAGTCTTTTAGAAACTCTTTGAGGTCTGGTTGCCTTGAAAGAATATGAACTGAGGTTGAGAACATCCTGTGGGGTTTTCTTCCCCTCATGGATGGAAGGATCAGTGTAAGTCCAAGAGCCTTTGCAGAAGGATGAGAAGATGAGGGTGGAAGCAGAGGCAACCTTCTCAGTTCGCTGGGGGGACTTCACTTGCAGTGTCTGTAAATGCTCCAGTCCAGCAAGTGCCAGCTGCCAGTGCTTCCTTTCTTGTGCCTGTACCACCACAGCGGGCACGGGCACAAACGTGTGCCTCCCCAGAAGTGCCTCTCAGAGCAGCAGGTCTGAAAAGCGTTGGAAGCAGAAACTGGGGTGAAGGCAGGCCGGGTCGGCCCTTTGTCCATGCTCCAAGAGATGAGAACCTCGCTTCTTTACTGATTTCTCTTTCAGAAATCAGATGGCCAACAATCATTAGATTTTTGTGCCATTCATAGTATTGGGACTTCTTGGGTTAGCTATAAAAATGCCCCCCTTTCAGGTTAAAAATCATCTTCTAATCCATCTCTGTAGGCACTGTGTGTTTCCTTGCCTTTTAGAAAGCCCAGTTCAGCGTTTCCATTGTGGCTCAGCAGGTTAAGAGGATGCGGGTTCAATCCCTGGCCTCGCTCAGTGGGCTAAGGATTCAGCATTGCCACAAGCTATGGCATAGTTCACAGATTTGGCTCGGATCTGGTGTTGCTGTGGCTGTGGTGTAGGCCAGCAGCTGCAGCTCCAATTGGGACCCCTAGCCCAGGAACTTCCAGATGCCTCAGGTGCCACAGTAAAAAGGGGAAAAAAAAAAGCCAAGTTCATTATGATTAGGGAGTCATTCCCAAGAGCTGACCTGGTAAGCAGCCACACACCTGAGGGTGGGGAACAAAGCTGTTTCCAGTGTGTCTCAGGAGAAATGAAAACCCCCTCGCTTAAAAAGGGGGGGTGGGGGGAGTGCTTCCGCATCTTTTATGGAGCCTGGATTCTCCCACTGCTCCATGGGCTGTGACTTCCTTAAGCATACTGGCAGGAAACGTCGTCTTCTAGATGGAAGGTTATATAGCAGCCTGTTGTATCTGGGAGACACTTCGGGACCCACGTCACGTGTAAGCAAGCCAGATAGGAGCTTGCCATAGTGGCCAGCAGAGGACAGGGGCGGAATGTCCCCAGAATCTATTTTCCCGTGGGAGGAGAAGGTGGAATTGACATTCCCCCACACACACTGGGGAAGGAGGAGGTGTGGTTCTAGAGTTTCTTGGGAGCCTGTTGTTTGCAGGCAGAGAAAGCATCTGGCATCTTCAGGTTTCTGAGGTCCAGCGTGCCTCTGTGCGCACGAACCCCTGTCCGCCCTTCCAGGCAGTTTTGGCAGCAACTGTTCAATGAGGCTCCAACCCTGCTCAGGAGACCCCAGCCCTGTAGTAGGACCTGGGCCTTGATTTCTCCCAACCTGCTCAGTGGAGGAGGGGACAGGGGGATGATTCAAAAGCCCAGGACCGAGGGGGACATCCCAGAAACAGGACCAACACATACGTTTGTTCTTACTGTTCTAACATAAGACCTGTTCTCTCTAGCCACTGATTTTACCAGGCTTTCTAAAAGATCTCGTGGTAAACACACACATGGTACTGAAAACAACCCCTCTACCCAGTGTAATAATTTACTGAAGTATTCAACTTTTCATTACTTTTATGATAGCAAACCAGATGCTTTTTTTTTTAAGAACTTGTTACTCTGACTTCTGTATATGTTGCACTGAAAAGGTTAATATTTAATGTTTAATTTATTTTGTGTGGTAAGTTAATTTTGATTTCTGTAATGCCTTAATGTGATTAGCCATTCTTTTCCTTAATATCTGAATTATAGTTATTTAAAGAGTAGTGAGCGATATAAAATGCAGTTGCGTTTTTCAGTAATATGTATTGTTGTTCAGTTGTACTGTACCTTGTTTGAAAGGATGAAGGAATGAACTCTTTTTTTTTTCCTAAATCGAGACTGGAGCTTTTCTTTCATGAGATTGGGATATGGCTGAAGCATATTAAGATTTTTCTCTGTACATGTCAGTGATGAGGGGGGAAAAAATAGATGCTCTTTTGCAAAATGTGGGACTCCTAAAATTAACTATAGTTGATCCCTGTCTGCTTGTAAAAACCAAGTTCTCTGAAGTTCTTCTCAATACATAAGTACTTCATTTACTAAGTGTCCAACAATATGCTAATTAGTGTGGAAGGAAAAAATTGAAATAATCTCTGCCGCCAAAGGAATCAAAATCTGGCTGAGAAGGTCAACGGACCTGCAGAAAGGAATTCCACACTAATTCCAGACAAAATGAAAATAAAGCCCAACATTGTAAGATAGAGAGTGTGTGTTCACAGCTATAGTTCTCCAGGCATGGTCCCCAGATCAGTACCTTGGGAGCCTGAGTACTTTTAGGAATGCAAATTTCCAGGCCCCACCCCACACCTATTAAACTCTGGAGATGTCCCAAGGCCCCTCCACCTTCCAGACGATTCTGATACATGCTCAAGTGTGAGAACCACTGTGCTTTGGGTCTCGGTGAAGGGCAAATTCATGTGGGGCTGCAGTTTTTAGGAAAAGCTTTCTAGAGCTTTTCAGAGGAGGTGAAACAAAACACAGTTTACCCCTTAGTGTTCAAAGTTAATATCCATCAGGAGTTCCTGTTGTGGCTCAGTGGTAACAGATCCAACTAGTATCCATGAGGACCCAGGTTCAGTCCCTGGCCTCACACAGTGGGTTAAGGATCCGGTGTTGCTATGAGCTGTGACGCAGGTCGCAGACGCAGCTCCGATCTGGTGTTGCTGTGGCTGTGGTGTAGGCTGGCGGCTGCAGCTCTGATTGGACCCCTAGCCTGGGAACCTCCATATGCCGTGGGTGCGGCCCTAACCAGAAAAAGAAAAAGAGTTAATACCCATCAGACAGTATGATCTCGAAGGAAGGCCTGCACTCATTTGGCTCTTCTCTGCTCAGACTAGTTGAAGGAAAAAAACAGCCTGGCCCTCTCCCTCCATAACTCACTCACACCCCCGTTCCCACCGCCCCGTTTCTGACCATAAGGAACTCTTCTAAAAGAGTTACAAGCACGGCTGCGCTCGAGTTCCCTTGGTTAAGCCTCTGCTCCTCTGACCCACCTGTGGACTCTGCATGTGCAGCATAAGAGAAGCTCAGGGAGAAGCGGTGGAAAGTGAAGCAGTTGCTGTGTGATGCACGGTCTGGGTCCTAAGGAAGGTTCCGCTCTGTGTATGAGGGATGAGCAGGTGCAGCTCGTGGTCCAGGCCAAAGAGGGCTTGGGATTGGCCTAACTTACAGGGAGACAGCAGCCCGGCTACTGCCTTTTCCAAGTGCCTTGGCCTGGTATCTGTCCCTCGGCAGAGCCTTTACCACCTCGGAGGAGAGAGAGGGAGAGACCTCTGCCCATACTCAGTGTCTCCCTGGTGGCACTAGTCAGTCTTCAGGGACATCCCCAGGCCCGATTTTTTTTTCCCCTTTTTCTTTTTAGGGCCACACCCATGGCATATGGAGGTTCCCTGGCGAGGTGATGAATCAGAGCTGCAGCTGCCAACCTACACCACAGCCACAACAACGTGGGATCCAAGCCACGTCTGCAACCACAGCTCACAGCAACGCCGGACCCTTAACCCACTGAGCAAGACCAGGAATTGAACCCCTGTCTTCAAGGATACTAGTTGGGTTCGTTTCCACTACACCACAACGGGAAGTCCCCAATTTCTAAATCATTGGATTTTCTACTTAGCCCCTTCCTTCTCCTCCTCTCTGATTTCCAAGCCCTCCTGCCAACACTGGCTCTGCCACTACCAGTGTCTGGTGGCCATGCAGGTGCACTGCACTGAGGGGCTGGAAAAAGCCCCCATGAACTTGGAATCATCCAGACCTTCCCTCATGTATCCAGGTGATTTTGCTATTGCCAACTTGAATCCGTGACCTGACCTAGTCCTGTTACAGCCTAGTCTTTGGGCTGCTATTGGCCCAAACATCAGACCCCTCTTTTGCCTGGTTTCTGTATGTCCTGATTCCTGCCTGGCCCAGAGTGAGGGTGCTGGAGTGTGACCTAGTCTTGCCTCCACTCTGGCTTCTTGCCCAGCAGCAGCCTGGAATTCTAGCACCAGCATTCTTTCCCAGTCTCCTGAAACTCCCTCTTCCTCTGCCACGTTTGCTCTCAGCAAGACTTGCTCTGTACCTAGCCCCTGAGCTTTCTGTCTCGGCCTTTTATCTCTAGACGTAGGAAGTCACGTGCCTGTGATCACATAAACTGGGTCTAGCAATGTCTTTTCCACTAGGAAAACCCAGATGAGTTGAATTCTAGAATCTGCAGGGGTGAAGCTGGGGTATCTTTTTTATTTTTATTATTTTTTTATTTTTTGTCTTTTCTAGGGCCACACCCGTGGTATATGGAGGTTCCCAGGCTAGGGGTCTAATCCGAGCTACACCTGCTGGCCTACACCGCAGCCACAGCAATGCAGGATCCGAGCCGCACCTGCTACCTACATCACAGCTCACAGCAATGCAGGATCCTTAACCCACTGAGCAAGGCCAGGGATGGAACCTGCAACCTCATGGTTCCTAGTCGGATCCGTTAACCACTGAGCCACGACGGAAACTCCTGGGGTATCTTTTTTAAATCTTTCCCCCTGATTCTAGTCCAATCCCTACTGCCCTCTGGAATACACCAAGCCCCAGGGAGCTCATGGCACAGGAGAGGTTTGATGTCTGGGACTGAAATACCCACCGCCTGGTCCATGCTTAAGTATCCCTTAATATCCAGCAGGTTAGACCTGGGGAAGCATGGAGGCTTGGACCTCATTTCAAGTGGGATCATCTAAAACAAAGAAGTGAGGAGTTCCCGTCATGGCGCAGTGGTTAACAAATCCGACTAGGAACCATGAGGTTGTGGGTTCGATCCCTGGCCTTGCTCCTTGGGTTAAGGATCTGGAGTTGCCGTGAGCTGCGATGTAGGCCACAGATCCAGCTCGGGTCTGGTGTTGCTGTGGCTCTGGCGTAGGCCGGTGGCTACAGCTCCGATTAGACCCCTAGCCTAGGAACCTCCATGTGCTGCGGGAGCGGCCCTAGAATTGGAAAAAAGACCCCCCCAAAATTAAAAATAAATAAATAAATAAAGCAAAGAAGTGAGATAACACCTATGGGAAGAGGGGCCCCTAAGGAGTACCACATGGCTGGGGTTTGAGGTCACGCACAACCGGGTGATGGATTTTTGGAACCAAATTTTGATATTAGGAATAAAAATATGGTGACATTTATACTGAAAAGTAAACAAGAGAGGAAAAAAATCCTCTCTCCAGGGACATTTACTCCAATAAAAACCTCAGGCTCTGACAAACAGCCACACAGGTGCCCTAGGGCAGGAAGAGCCCCTACCACCATGAAGTCCTCCAGGGCAAATTCAAGTCCAGGGCAGGGAGCCCCTCTCAGGAGGTCAGGGGAGTAGAGTGGCAGACGGGGCAAGGGAACAGCTCCACTCAGTGGGCTGGTCTACCCTGCATGTTCTAGGGAAGGACCCCTCAGGTCTAGAAATGTGACAACGCAGAAGGACAGTGCTGTAAAGAGCTGGTGTATTTAAACCCTGTCCCACCAGAACAGAATAAGCGCCAGTGCCCCTCTCCTGCAGCACAGCTCTCCCACTTGCCTCTGTAAAAGAAGCCCCCTAAACAGAGCCCCTGTGATGGAAGGTGTTCCAGAAGTAAAGATGGGATTGGCTGCAGCCCTGCTTCTTGGCTGTCACCCTGGGGTGTCACTGACACTTGCTGAGCCTTCCATGTCTGTCTGTTTAGCTCCTGCCTCTTGAGCTCAGGGAGCTGTTGAGATAAAACTTATAAACTACCACTTGCCCAGCCTGATTCTCAGGATTATAAAAAAAACCTGGTGCCATCCTAAATGCCATCATTGACATGTTGGCCAACTCAAGGGAATCCTTGCTCCACCTCCTCCAATGACATTCAGTTCCCAATAAAAGAAGACACGGGGAGGGGTGAGTGTATAAGGACTATTTCCAGAGAGCCAGTGATAAAGGAGGCCAATCCAGAGGGTTGTGGTTCCAGGATGCCACCTTTGAAGTGGTAAAGGACCCAAAGGAGTGAGGAAAATGGTCCTTGGATGTGGGAAGGTGTTCAGTGTGGCTTCAAGGAGCAGGGCCAGAGGCAACGAGGTTGACCTCAGCTCAGTAGAGGGTCTTTCTCATCATCCAAGCCGCCTCCTGGGCTAGTGCATGTCCCAATATGGAAGTGACTAAGCAGAGAGACTGGGTGATCAGCAGAAACACAGGGGTAGCCTGATAAACTAGAGCATGAGCCAGGAAGACCTCCAGGGGCCGGTCTGCCTCCAGCATCCTGTCCACCATCTCCTGGCCATGGGTCTGTGTTTCCCCAGTGCTCCAGACCTCCAGTTCCCACAGCATCCTTCTGGAATAGTCTTTGTGAGCCCAGACTTAAACTTCTGTCCCTCCTCTTGTCCTTCTGTGGCTCTTTTGGCCTCCCAGGGCTTCCTGGTGATTGATGGGCATCTCAGGCCCTGCCCAGCCCCCTTCTCTCCCACCTGCTGGCATTAGAGCCTATGGCTTAACCCTGCTCAGGTAGATACCCAGGGACCACAGCCTCAGTGACTGTTAGGAGAGGGCCTTTCCTGGCTCTTTCTCGATCCCCAAGTACCAAGATATACCCTTCCAGAGCCACTCTCCACCATCCTCTGCCCCGTGCCCCACTGTCAACAGCCTCTGTAGGGCTCTCTTGCCCTCTGGCTTCTGGTTCAGTTACTGGAAGGCCCTGGAGGAGAGACCAAGGTTTTTTTTGTTTATTTGGGCCACTCCCATGGTATGCAGAAGTTCCTGGGCCAGGGATCAAACCCACGCCACAGCAGCGACCAGGGCCACAGCAGTAACAATGTTGAATCCCCACCCCACTGAACCACCAGGGAACTCCTGTTTGTTTTTATGGTGCAATTCTTTTCTGTTACTTTTTTAACTTATGTGTAGTTGACCAATAATATTATATTAGTTACAGGTGTACAGCCTAGCGATTCAATGTTTTTATATACTATTCTCCATTTAAAGTTACTACAAAATAATGGTTATATTTCCCTGGGCTGTGCAATATCTCCTTGGAGCTTATCTGAGACCGAGGTATTTTATCCTCACTCCCTTCCTGCTCCAGTGCTGTATCTCCAGTAATTACACCTCCAGGTCTAGGCTCTTCAGGTCCCTCCTCCCCTCTCCTCACTTCTTTTTTTTTTTTTTAAGGGCTGCACCCGCAGCATGTGGAGGTTCCCAGGCTAGGGGTCTAATCAGAGCTGTTGCTGCCAGCCTATGCCAGAGCCACAGCAACACCAGATCCAAGCCGTGTCTGTAACCTACACCACAGCTCACGGCAACGCCAGATCCTTGACCCACTGAGTGAGGCCAGGGATTGAACCCGCAACCTCGTGGTTCCTAGTCGGATTCATTTCCACTGCGCCACAATGGGAACTCCTCTCATCACTTCATCTACACCACTTCCTCCACTTGTTCTTTTTGCCCTGGGGTGGTAAATGGCTTCCCACATTTGCTAGTTTTAACTCTGCCAATCTCACCTCCAGCCCCACCCCCTCCACCTTCCTCTCTAATTTCCAGGAATGCTTAACCAGAGGCTAAACATGCAAAAACTTCCAAGTGAAGCTGACAATCTGAAGTAGTACAGTTGCTGGATGGGAGCATAAATGCCTATGAGTAGTTTGAATCTGGAGTGGGAGGTGGACATGGTGATGCAATGGGATGCACCGACCTCTTCTGAAGGGGGCTATTACTTCTCAGTTCCCATTCGCAATGGATATCCTGTAGGTGGCCGGATTTTCCATACTTTCAAGAGTAGCAGAAAATCTAGACTTTTTCATGAAATAGCTCCATATCTAAATGTGGTTCAAATTTATAAGCCACTCTGTGGCCCCACTGAAATCTGTCTGCAGGTCACGTCCGATTGCAGCCTTCACTCTCAAGCTGTTCTCTTATCGCCAGCTCTGCCAGACATTTTCACGCCTCTCTGCATTCACAGTTTTCTTTGCTGAGAATGTTTTTTCCTGCTTCTTGTCCTGAGAAACCTCTGTTCCTTCCAGAGCAGGCTCATACGTCTCTTTATCTCTGGAGCCTCCATGCAGAACTTTCCCAGCACCCAGGGCACTTGGTACATAATCTGTTAAGAGACTCATCTCATGGTGCTGTTACTGTTCAGTGTCAAGCTTTTATGGGTTCTCCTCTGCCTGGGAGTATCTTGTGCCCTGGGTGATGATAGGCTTCCAGGAGGATGGAGAAAGACCCCACCCCTCAAATGTGGCTGTTCACCTTGGAGACCTGAGGAGGCCAGGGGTAGGGTCCAGCACAAGATCTAAACCCTTTCCCAGAAGGTCGAGCATAGATTAACCACCTGCAAGGATTAACTGCCCTCTGTCCCAGGACTCAACCTCCTACCCCTCCCTTGACCTTCCCCTCCTCCTTCTTCATCGTTCCTTCCACATGTTTCCACCGTGAACTCCAGCCACAGATTCCCACCACAGATCCTTTTTAAGCTCAGCTCCTCCTCACAGTCAGGGCTGGCGCCATCTTGAGCTCAGCCCTGGTCCCTCCCCAATGCCTTAATAAATCTCTTTTGCTTTATCAACTAGGCCTTGCACGTTCCTCCCTCAGCAAACCTAACAGGTGATGAGCTTCTCAAGGTCAAAATCTTCTGTCCTATACATCTTTGTAGCCTAAACATTTAGCCTGATGACTGAAGCATGGAAGGTGATGCCATAACTTTTTGTTGAACAGAATCTTCAGCCACACTGGCCTTTGGCTGGACCAGTGTCCATCTCTGGAGGCAGGAGAGCAATGTCATGTGGGATCACTGGTTCCTGCGGGGCTGCCTTATCCAGACTCGGTATTGGATGCTACCTTCAGGCATCTCACAGGTCAAATAGATCTTTGGGACTCTCCCTGGTACCCTATCTGTAGTGAGACTTTTTTTCCTGTTTTCTTCTAAAAGTTTTACTGTTTCAGATCTTACAGTGACGCTGTTAATCCATTTCAAGTTAATTTTTGTGAGTGTTGTAAGAGAGGGGTCCAGTTTCCCTCTTCTGAATGGAGTTATCCAGTTTTCCCAAAACCATTTATTGAAGAGACTATCCTTTCCCCATTGATTAGTCTTAGCTCCCTTGTCAAATATTAGTTGACCATATAAAATTAGTTGATACAAATAAAAGTTTATTTCTGAGCTTTAAATTCTGTTCCATCACTCTATGTGTCTGTCTACTTTGTTGTTTGTTTGTTTGTTTATTGTCTTTTTAGGGCCGCACCTGCAGCATACGAAGGTTCCCAGGGTAGGGGTCGAATCAGAGCTGTAGTCGCCAGCCTACACCACAGCCACAGCAATGTGGGATCTGAGCCACTTCTTCAACCTACACTACAGCTCACAGCAATGCCAGACCCTTAATCCACTGAGTGAGGCCAGGGATCGAACCTGCATCCTCCTGGATACTAGTCAGATTCGTTTCCACTGAGCCACAACAGGAATTCCAGTGTGTCTACTTTAAAGGACAGGAATTTTTAAATCCTTAACCATTCTACCCTCTAGGTTTGTCCCATAGAAAAGAGCAGATTCTTTGGACAATATGCACTGTTTTCGTGGCTCTATTTATTTTCTCTCTGATAATCCATACCCAGTAGTCTTCCTCCAGAAAACTAGTGGGTCCTAACCACTGTGAGCTGCTTCTGACTGGTAAGGAGAAGGTTATATAGGGAGAGAGATGAGAGGTGAAGATGGGAGGGTTTTCTCCTAAGCCTTTAGTCTACATGATTTCCTCCTTGAGGTTGGTTCCTACGAATTTTAATATGTTCTCTCAGGAGGCCTCCAATCAAAACAGGTAATTATGTGAATTGTAGTCCTATTTCAACTGAAAGAGGACAATTTTTCAGTGTTGGAAATAGGCAGTACAGCAAGTATAGGAGCAATCTAGCCACTGACTTTGCTGCAAAATTACATCCGTCCTCCATAATGCCAAACTTCAAATTTTGTCTACTTTAAAATGTGCGTTCCAGAGTTCCCATTGTAGCTCAGTGGTAACAAACCCGACTAGTATCCATAAGGACTCGGGTTCAATCCCTGGCCTCGCTCAGTGGGTTAAGGATTCAGCGTTGTCACAAGCTGAGGTGTAAGTTGCAGACACGGCTCGGATCTGGCATTGCTGTGGCTGTGGTGTGGGATGGCAGCTACAGCCCTGATTCAACCCCTAGCCTGGGAACCTCCATATGCCACGGGTGTGGCCCTAAAAAAAAGACAAAAAAATAAAATAAATAAAATGTGAGTTCCCCCCAAAGTCGTATCTGAGATAACAACTTGAAGATAGAGCGTTTATTTTGGAGATGATCCCAGGAAATTGGAGTGAGGAACCAAAAAGTAACCAGACAAAGAATGAGGCAAAGCCAATGACAGGTATTTTGAGCTGGTTACCACTATGTGAAATGGGGGCCCAGTTCTACTGGGCACTCACTGAATGTCACTCTCAAACTGAGCCTCTGAAGGTCCGAAGGCTGGGGCATTTATCTATAATCCACTGGTTAGGCATTGCCACTGGGTCATTAATTTCCACCCTCCACCCACCCACCCCCAACACAAACACACTGATCTTAGGGATCTCTGTGTGACACTAGCAGTAGAACCATCTTTCAAAGCTTCAGCTGAAATTAAATGGTCCAAGAGCATGTGATGCAACAAAAAAATCATCTGCTGTAGTTATTAAATGTTTAATTAAAAATTGTAATAAAAATCAACTTTTTTCATGAAATCTGGATTTTTTTTCTTGTAAGCCAGAAGTTTTTTTGAAGATGGAGCTATCCCAGTTTAGTAGGATACTGAGCTAACTAAAACAAAGTAAAATAATATACAATTAATAAGCTAATGGGGGGGGGAGGCTTAAAACATAAAAAAGTAGGAGTTCCTGTCATGGCTCAGCAGTAACGAACCCAACCAGGATCCGTGAAGATTGGGGTTCAATCCATGGCCTCACTCAATGGGTTAAGGATCCAGTGTTGCCATGAGCTGTGGTGTAAGTTGCAGACTCGGCTCGGACCCTGAGTTGATGCAGCTGCGGTGTAGGCTGGCAGCTAAATCTCTGATTCGAGCCCTAGCCTGGGAACTTCCATATGCCGTGGGTGTGGCCCTAAAAAGCAAAAAAAAAAAAAGAAAGAAAGAAAGAAAGAAAAGAAAAAGAAAGGAAAAGAAAAGAAAAAGCTAATTGATTCAAAATAAGACAAGAGAAGAAAAAATATTAAAAAGTGAGACAAATGATAGGATTAAACACAAGTAGATTCATAATTTGTTAAATGTAAATGGACTAAATGTTCCAATTACAATTCAAAGACTGGGTATTTTTAAAACATAGCTATAGAGGGAGGAGATCAAGATGGCAGAGCAAGAGGACACAGAACTTAACTCTCCCATAATCACATCAAAAATACCTCTACATGTGGAAAAATTCTCACTGAAAGCTAACTGGAGACTGGCAGAAAGACTCCTGCACAACCAAGTCTTTAAGAAAGATCCACGCAGGGAGTTCCCGTTGTGGCTCAGTGGTTAATGAATCCGACTAGGAACCATGAGGTTGTGGGTTCGATCCCTGGTCTTGCTCAATGGGTTGAGGATCCGGCACTGCCATGAGCTGCATCTGAGTCGCAGACGCGGCTCAGATCCCATGTTGCTGTGGCTAGGCCAGCAGCTACAGCTCTGATTCAATCCCTAGCCTCCATATGCCGTGGGAGCAGCTCAAGAAATGGCAAAAAGACCAAAAAAAAAAAAAAAGATCCATGCAGAATCAGGTAGGAAGGAGAGAGAAGTGATCACATCAGGCCCTATACCCCTGGGAGGGGACTCGCAGGAGCAGAGAAATTACATGGACGGAAATCCTTCCTGAGGAGTTAGAGCCACATATCAGATGCCTGAGCCCTAAGGCCTGGCACCGGGAAGACAAGACACCTTGGCTGTTTAGAGGGTTGATGGGACTAATGGGAGGGGTGTGGGAAGCCTAGGTTCTGCCCATGAAGAGCATGTGCACATGTGTTTTCTCCAGAAGCAGAGTGGAGAGAGAAGATCTTAATCTTCTGCACAAGTGGGAGTTCCCGTCATGGCGCAGCAGAAGTGAATCCAACTAGGAACCATGAGGTTGCGGGTTCTTCAGTCTCTTCAGTCTCTTCATTCTCTTCAGCAAATGGGTTGAAAAAGTTGGAGAGCAACATGCAAATCAATAAAGACTTAAATATAAGACATGACACTTTAAAACTCCTAGAAGAGAATATAGGTACAACATTCTCTGACGTAAACCATATAAATGTTTTCTTAGGTCAATCTCCTAAGGCAACAGCAATAAAAACAAAAATAAACAAATGGGAACTAACCAAACTTATAAGTTTTTGCACAGTAAAGAAAACCATAAACAAAATTTAAAAACCTACAGATGGGGGGAAAATATATGCAAATGAGGTGACCAACGAGGGTGTAATTTCCAAAATATATAAACAGCTTGTACAACTCAATAACAACAACAACAAAAACAACCCAATCAAAGAAATGGGCAGAAGACCTAAACAGCCATTTCTCCAAAGAAGATATATGGATGGCCAATAGGTACATGAAAAGATGCTCATCATTGCCAATTATTAGAAAAATGCACATCAAGACTACAATAAGTTACCACCTCACACAGTCAGAATGGCAAGAAGTCTACAAGTAATAAATGTTAAGAGAGGATTGGAGAAAAGGGAAATTTTTCACACTGCTGGTGGGAATTTAAATGGGTGTAGCCACTACAGAAAACAGTACGGAAGTTTTGCAAAAAACCAAAACTAGAGGTGTGATATGATCTAGCAATCCCATATATGCAGACAAAACTATAATTCAAATAGATATGTGTACCCCTATGCTCATAGCAGCCCTAGTTACAACAGCCAAGATATGGAAACAACCTATATGTCCATCAACAGATGAACAGAAAAAGAAGATGTGTTTCATATATATTTATAAAACGGAAGATGTGTTTTATACATATATAAAACGGAATATTACTCAGCCATAAAAAGAATGAAATAATGCCATTTGCAGAACATGGATCATCTTAGAGATTATCATTCTAAGTGAAGTAAGTCAGAAAGAGAAAGATGAGTACCATATTATTTCACTTATATGTGGAATCTAAGATATGGCACAAATGACCTTATTGACAAAACAGAAACAGATACAGACATAGAGAGCAAACTTGTGGTTGCCAAGGGGGAGGAGGGTTAAGGGAGGAAAAGATTAGGAGTTTGGAATTAGTAGATGCAAACTAGAATATAGAGATGAATAAACAACAAGGTTCAGAGTTCCCATTGTAGCGCAGAGGAAGCAAATCAGACTAGTATCCATGAGGATGTGGGTTAGATCCCTGGCCTTGCTCAGTGGTTCAGGAATCCAGCGTTTTAGTGAACTTTGGTGTAGGTCACAGATGCGGCTTGAATCCCACATTGCTGTGGCTGTGGTGTAGGCCGGCAGCTACAGCTGTGATTCGACTCCTAGCCTGGGAACCTCCATATGCCATGGGTGCGGCCCTAAAAAGACAAAAAAATAAAATAAAATAAAATTCATATGTAATTGCAAATGATCCGGAGTAGCTAAAACAAAGAACAAAACAGAAGGACTCATAGTTCCTGATTTCAAAACTTAAAACGATGGGAATCAAGGTAGTGTGGCATTGGCACAAGGATGGACAAAATTGATCTAAGACTTGATTAGTAGAATAGAATTGAAAGTCCATAAATAAAGCCATACATCTATGGCTAACTGATCTTTGACAAGGGTGCCAAGACAACACAATGGAGAAAAACAGTCTTTTCAACAAACAGTACTAGGACAAATAGATGTCCAGCCCAGCAAATGAATGAAGTTGGACCCCTATCTCACACTATAGATAACAATTAACTCAAAATAGATCATAGACTTAACTATAAAACTCTTAGCAGGGGAGTTCCCGTCGTGGCGCAGTGGTTAACGAATCCGACTAGGAACCATGAGGTCGCGGGTTCGGTCCCTGCCCTTGCTCAGTGGGTTAACGATCCGGCGTTGCCGTGAGCTGTGGTGTAGGTTGCAGACACGGCTCGGATCCCGCGTTGCTGTGGCTCTGGCATAGGCCGGCGGCTACAGCTCCGATTCAACCCCTAGCCTGGGAACCTCCATATGCCGCGGGAGCGGCCCAAGAAATAGCAACAACAACAACAAAAAAGACAAAAAAAAAAAACCTCTTAGCAGAAAACACAGGAGTAAATCTTTGACCTTGTGCTAAGCAACAGTCTATGCTAAGACAATAAAATTACAAGCAACAAAACAAAAATTAGATAAATTGGATTTCATCATAATTAAAATCTTTTCTGCTTAAAAGAACACCATCAAGAGAGTGAAAAGACAATCCACAAAATGAATTTTTTTTTGGCTTTTTAGGGCCACACCCTTGGCATATGGAGGTTCCCAGGCTAGGAATCCAACTGCAGTTACAGCTGCTAGCCGGTACCACAGCCCCTCAACACCAGATCCAAGCCATGTCTCCGACCTACACCACAGTTCACGGCAATGCCAGATCCTTGACCCACTGGGCAAGGCCAGGGATCGAACTCTCAACTTCATGGTTCCTAGTCAGATACATTTCCGCTGCACAATGCCAAGAACTCCTAAAATACTTTCAAATTATATATCCAGTAAGAGTCAAATATCTGGAATATATGAACTCATAAAACAACAAAAACACAAATAGCCCAAGTTTAAAATTAAAAGGGGCAAAGAATTTGCATAAACATCTCTCCAAAGCTATACAAATGGCCAACACACATGTGAAAAGATGCTCAGCACTATTAATCATCAGAAAAATGCAAATCAAAACCACGAGATACTACTTCATGCTCACTAGAACAGCCAGAATCAAAAGGCAGATAATAACAAGTGTTGGCGAGGATGTAGAAGTATTAAAATCTGCATGCATAGCTGGTGGGAATATAAAATGATGCAACTGGGAGTTCCTGCCATGGCTCAGCGAAAATGAATCTGACTAGCATCCATGAGGTCACTTGTTCAATCCCTGTCCTTGCTCAGAGGGTTAAGGATCGGGGCATTGTGGTGAGCCGTGGAGTAGTTCACAGATGTGCCTCGGATCCCTCATTGCTGTGGCTCTGGCATAGGGCAGTGGCTACAGCTACAATTCAACCCCTACCCTGGGAACCTGCTTATGACGAGGGTGCAGCCCTAAAAAGACAAAAAATAAAAAATAAATGATGCAACTACTTTGGAAACAGCTTAGCAGTTTCTCAATTGATCATGGAAATAATGACTCAGAAATTCTGCTCCTAGGTATAAACACAAGAGAAACGAAAATATATGTCAGCATCAAAACTCATGCTATTTATGTTCGTAGCAGCATTATGCATAATAGCTAAAAAATAGAAAAATTCAAATGTCCACCAACCAATGAAGAGATTTTTTTAAGGTGGCATATCTATACCATGGAATATTACTTGGCAAAAAAAAAAGGAGTAGGGTACTGACCATACTATAACATAAATGAATCTTGAAAAGATCCTACTAAGTGAAAGAAGTCCGTCAGAATAGACCACATACTGGCATAATTCCTATTAACATGAAATGTCTAATATGACAAATAGGTAAATCTGTTGATTAGGGGTTATCATGTGCTGGGGAAGAGAGCGTGTCTGCTAATGGATATAGGGGTTTTTGGGGGAGTATTGAAAATTCTAAAATTAAGCAGTAGTGATGGTTACACAATTTTGTGAGTATACTAAAACCTGCTAATTGCATTCTTAAAGTGGGTAAAATTTATGGTATAGCAAATACATGTCAATAAAACTATTACTAAAACAAAAAGATAACTAAAAAACAGTCAGATGGGAAAAAAAAATCACCCAACTAAAGAAATGGACCATTTCAATCATTTTTGTCTCAACACGAATACACATTTACCAGAAATACTGTTGCTCCACATGATGAAGATAGTGTTTAAAACATTCAGGGCAAGTTAGGCAGAAAAGACTAGGTAATTTGCAATTTTTTTCTTGTAATTGATGAGAACATAGTTATAAAAAATATCATACAGCTAACTAAACTTATTCATGGAATCCAATAAGTATTTTTGGTTTTGGTTTTGGTTTTTAGGGGGACTAGAGGTTAACACGAGCGAAGAATCTTCAGACACATGCCCATATCATACATAATATGGAGGACTAAATTATTTTGCATTGAGAACATTATGAAAAGCTAATATGCACAGATGAAAAATTAGTCAGCCTAGGGAAGTTCCCTGGTGGTCTAGTGGCTAGGATTTTGTGCTTTCATCGCTGTGCTCTGTGTTCAGTCTCTGATCTGGGAAATGAGATCCCACATCAAGCCACTGCATGCTGCAACCAAAAAAAAAAGTTTGTTTGTTTTTTTTTAGTTAGCATAGCTTCAAACAGTGCTATGGTGATGTTGTGTTAACCTGGGACTTCGTATGAAATTTAATTCCACGATGGCCTCATTCTGCATGGAAACAGAATTTAAATTCATTGTGTCATTCACCAGGAACCTCTTTGCTGCTAAAACATTACAAAGAGAACACATGGTGAATGGAATAATTAACTCTGTATACTAGATCCCCTCCCTGGCTTGACCCAGACCTTAGGAGGCACAACAGATTGGCTGCACAGTGTGGCGGGCTGCTGTGCCACACAGAAGTTTGGTGACTAACTAGTGTCTTAATGCGAAGGCAATTTTTCTAACTTGTGAGTGAAAGTTGTGTGGCTCGTGTCATCCGAGGAAAAGTCTCTACCTCAACCCATGGATTAAAATTGGATTAATTCCCAGCATTTTTCTTTGTCAAGACAATACCTCCAAAATGACTTTGAAGGGCCTTCACAAATGGTTCCTCAAATATATGATTTGAAACGGGTGGCTTATTCATTCTAGAGAACTTGTGTCTGTGGGAAACTTATCCAAGAAAAAATAACCTGGCTCACTTTCCCACACAAAAGTCAGTTTTCCAGTAATGAAGGTGATGATCTGAAGTTCGTTCTTAATTTGAGGGAGTGAAAACTGAATTCCGTAAATCTGTTGCTAAAATTATGAAAATAAATTAACATTACTCAGCGGCTTTTCTCAATTAATATAGATGGTGTGAATGAGGAACTATAAAGAGGTTTTTTTGTTTTTAATGTGCAAATATTTGGGGGGTGGGGGGATGTGCTTGGGTTGTGGGATGGAAATCCTGTGAAACTGGATTGTTATGATCATTACACAACTACAGATGTGATAAATTCATTTGAGTAATAAAAAAAATGTGCAAATATTCTATCTCTGTTTAGGAGTACGACTTTTTTTTTTTTGCTTTTTGCTTTTTGGCTGCACCTGTGGCATGTGGAAATTCTCAGGCCAGGGACTGAACCCTGAACCCGTGCCATGGCCGTGGCAATGCCAGATCCTTAACCCACTGCAACATGAGAAAACTCCAGGAGCACCACACTTTTAAATGGGTATTTTTCATTCTGAAAATTAAGTATAGCCACTGCAGAAGGGATTTCAGGCTAAATTGTACCTTCACATCTATTTAAAGGAAAATAATACCAATCTTGGAATTCTTTGTACAAGGGTAAATAAAATTGGAATTCATGTTCTACAAAAAAAGAATAAGAAATCATGAGAAAACGAAAAGTAACCCTTAAAAAAATTCTTTTAACTCCATATTTAAAAGATAATTGCCAATATCATGTGTATTTGCATCACATTGGATGTTTTTCTTCGCAATTCAATAAAAGTAGTTTGATAATACTTGAGGCAGATTGTTTTTTCTACCAGGCTTGTTTTGCTCAATTATATTAGATCCATCATTCCTGCAGGCATTTTTATCCCTCTCTTCCATGCTTGGTAGACACGTACAAATCTTTATACCCTTACGGAGGTTTTTTTTCCACAAATAATAGATTATACTATAAATGCTAACTATTTAATTTGCTATTTTTCACATAAACTTTTCATGAACTTCCCTCAAGGTCAATAGACATCAATCCAAATCTTTCTTTCTAATAGTTATATAACATTTTACTATATGAATATATACTACATTTTATTGAACCCTATGGCTATTGATAGGCATTCCATTTGTTCTCAGTTGTTTGCTTCCAAAAATCAATATTATACATAAATTCTACATAAATTCCTATATACTGGTAATTTCAATTCTTTAGGATGGGTTCACACATGGGAATGGCTGTGTTAAAAGTTATACATGTGTCTGACTAGAGGTATATTTGACTATCAGTAACCAAAACCCTACCACCAGAGGTTTAAAAAAAATAAGGATTGGTTTTTCTCACATAACAAAGATCTGGAGGTAAGTAGTGGGTATTGGTTGAGAAAGCCAAGCTCTTGTATGTTTTTCTGCTCTGATATCTTTAGTGTGAACAAAAAGAACAGTGTTAGTCATCATCCAGTTGCACAAAGTGTTAAGTCGAAACCCACTGCAGTCACCCACCTACAGTGAGCCCTGGGGGGAATTCAGGAGAGAAAAAACCAGGATAAAGCATTCTGTGCTTTGGATAAGTGGGCCCCTAGAATGTTAAGATGCGTATCTCAAGAAGAATTTCAATAACCACAGATTCTTGCATCTTCAGATACCTAAAAAAGTACTAAAATCATTAACTTGAGACGTCTGCTCTGTGTGATTGGCAGTAGTCCTCAATCTATATGCTTGACTATAGGTATTTCCTAGCCAAAAAATTTGTACCTATACTGGCTCCTCCCCTACCTCTCAAATGGCCTCTTTGGAGCCATTCCTCAGAGCTATCTAAGAGGCTCTTTCCTGCCTTATAGGCCTCAGTAAGGCTCCTCGATAAAATCAACACGCACAACATTAGCATTTTGGCATTTTGTTGTCATGCTTGCCTCCTCAGGACTGCATGATGGCTGCCCCAATCATGTTCACATTCAAGGTAAAGGCAAAAAGATAGCAGCAGCTACACGGATACCTTACATCAGCAAGGCAGCAGCCTCCCTGGAGATCTTTCAGCAGTCTTTCCCTTACATTCTGTTGACCAAAACTGGGTTATGGGATCACTACCAAGTGCAAGGGAATTTAAGAAGTTGAATAACTAGGAAAAAGCAGGATTGTCATGATGGCTTAAATCAATGACAATTTACCACCTTGCTTCCATAAACAAAATTAGGATTCTACTGCAAGGAAGAGAAAGCTATGGGTATTGGATAGACAACTAATGGTGTCTACCATAGCATTTGTTTGATTTTAATAGATATTGCTAGGACGGTCTGCAAATAAATTGTAATAATTCACATATCTGTCAGAGGAAGACTGCCTATTTTTTGTATCCTTACCAACCCTGTGTGTAGTAAGAAGCCATTTTCGTTTTTACTGGTCTGATATGTGGAAAAGTACGTCAATGATATTTTAATTTACATTTCATAACAATTAATGAGATTGAATGTCTTGTTATATGATAATTGGCCATTTGGATTTCCTCTTCTCTGAATTATTATTCAGATTCTTTCTATCTACCTTTCTTTCTTTCTTTTTTGCCTTTTTAGGGCTACTCCCACAGCATATGAAGGTTCCCAGGCTAGGGGTCAAATCAGAGCTGTAGCCGCTGGCCTATACCAGAGCCACAGCAACGCCAGATCTGAGCTGCGTCTATGACCTACACCACAGCTCACGGCAATGCCAGATCTTTAACCCACTGAGCGAGGCCAGGGATCGAACCTGCATCTTCATGGATGCTAGTCTGATTCATTTCCACTGAGCTACAACAAGAACTCCTCTCTATTTTTAATCTGCTTGTTTTTCTTTTCCATATAACTTGTAGAATCTGTCTGTGTGATAGTAATTATTTTTGTCGTCTTTTAAAAATACTTTCATAAAGTATATTTTGTCTTTCGACTTTATGATGTATTTTGCCATGTTAAAAAGTGTTATGTACATGATCAATTTTGTCTATTTCTTTTTCTTAATTTATTCTGGGTTTCCTGTCTTGCTTAGGAAAGTCTTTCTTTTCTCCCTCAATGAATTAAAATCATTCCAGAGCTTAGAAAGCTGTCATTTCAAATTCAAAGCAAATATGACTGGTGTCCAATCAACTTAGGGTGAGAGAGAGAGAGAGACAGAGAGTGAGAGAAAACTCAGTCTCACTTATAAATGGATATTGAGAAATTCTAATAAAATTTTAGATTTTTTCCATTTGAAGTCTATTTAAATAAAAAGTATCACAACCAAGAGGGCTATCCATAGAAGAACAAAATTTGCCACCCCCAATATGTCTCCTTGGCATGCAGATTACTTCAAGCTGAAAGCAATCAAAGCCCCCCAAAAAAACTCAAGAAGGAACTGTGACCATCTCAATTAACTGCCTAAAGAATGTAGGTAAAGGAGTTCCTTTGTGGCTTAGTGAGTTAAGAACCCGACATAGTGTCTGTTAGGATGTGGGTTTGATTCCTGGCCTTGCTCAGTGGGTTAAGGATCCAGCATTGCTGTTGCTGTGGTGTAGGCTGGCAGCTGCCGCTCCAGTTCAACCCCTAGCCCGGGAACTTCCATATGCTGCAGATGTGGCCCTAAAAAGAAAGAAAGAGAAAAGAATGTAGATAGAGAACCTGTTCCAGGATGGGACCCATCACCACAGGTCACTGTAATTTGAACTGGCTGTGTAGACAGGGCGGAATCTAGCAAAGTCTTCACATTAAAATTCTGTCCCATTGTCTCTGCAAGGCCTGCCAATTATTTATTTACCAAACATTTGCTTTTTCATCTCCACGTGAAGTCCCAAACCACTACACCCATCATCCTCTTTTGTCTTTAGCTGAAGATGGTATTTATGGGGAGGCTTCGGCCAGTGTGGTGAGTTACTCAGTTTTCCTGGTCTCTCCCATGTATACACGTTATCAGACTTTGTGGGATTTTCTTTTGTCCATCTGTTCCCGACACACAGCCCCTGTCCATCTTTGCTGAATAGAAACGTGGAGACAGAGTTTGGGGTGAAGGAGAAAAAGAGAGCTTTATTGCTTTGCCAGGCAAAGGGGGCCACAGCAAGGCTAATGCCTTAAAGACTGTGTCCCCCTTGGGAGAGATTAGGAGGTGATTTTATAGTTTGGGGAGTGGAAAATAGGGCCATAGACAAGGTTTGGGGTAGAGGCAAGTTTGCATTGTTTCTCAAAGCTGGAGTTTATTAGCCCCAGGCCGGTTCTGGTAGTCCTCCTTCTTCATTAAGCAGTTCCTCAATTTGCTTCGGGTTTTAGTTCTATAGGAAGGCTCAAAGATACTGTTATGGGAGTTCCCGTCGTGGCACAGTGGTTAACGAATCTGACTAGGAACCATGAGGTTGTGGGTTCGATCCCTGACCTTGCTCAGTGGGTTAAGGATCTGGCGTTGCCGTGGGTGTAGGTCACAGACACGGCTCGGATCCAGTGTTGCTGTGGCTCTGGCGTAGGCAGGCGACTACAGCCTGGAAACCTCCATATGCCGCGGGAGAAGCCCTAGAAAAGGTGAAAAAGACAAAAAAAAAAAGAAATATAAATATATGTTGAAAAAATAAAATGTTATGGTGATTTAATTGTACACTTAGAAAACCCTGGCAAAGTGAACTGAAAAATACATTGCAATTAATTTAAAGAGTCCCATTCATACACCAATTGAAATATAAGCTTTACAAAAATTGGTAATATTCCAGCGTTCCAATCGTGCAGTTCCCATGCGGTGATAACGAATCTGACCAGCATCCATGAGGACAGACGTTCAATCCCTGGCCTCACTCAGTGGGTTAAGGATCCAGCATTGCCCTGGTATAGGTCGCAGACATGGCTCTGATCCCACTTGCTGTGGCTAAGGAGCAGGCTGGCAGCTACAACTCCGATTTGACCCCTATCCTGGGAACTTCCATATGCCATGGGTGAGGCCCTAAAAATCTAAAAAAAAAAAAAAATTGGTAACATTCCAGCTCTCATGTGATTTTCTTAGGAAGCTCTCCTTCACCCCTCCTGGCCAACCTGGAAGTGTTTTGTTTTTCTGTTTGTAATATGTTCTCATGGGCCTCAGTTTCCTCATTATTAAAATGAAGATATTAACTGTACCTAAGTCAGGGAGGTTTTGTGAAGCTTAAATGAGTTAACACCTAAAAGCTCTTAGTCCAAAGACTGGCATATAACAAATGCTCGATAAATAGCTATTGTGTTATTATTAGCACTACAAACAATCTGCATTGCACATCCGTTTGTTTTGTTGGTTTCACCCTCATTGATCCCTGGGAATCATGTTACGCATTACGGACACACAAAGCAGGTGTGTTGTGAATGATCTTTGAAGCCGGTTCCCACTACCATGTCAGGTGTCTGTTAAGGGAACACTGTGTTGCTGAGGGGAGCCAAGTCCTCGCAGGGGAGCTGGGCCAGCCAGGTTTCATCATGCCAGCTGCCTGGAAAACACATGCAGACCTGTGCCTGGCGACTCAGCCGTCATTGCACAAGGTGCGGGAACACGCCCTAGGGAAGGCACACGTAGTCACAAGGCAGGCATAGTGTGTCTGCCAGGGCCCCCCACCTGTAAACCAGAGGGCAGTGAGAGGTGACAGACACAAAGATGAGACTCAGAAGCCATGGGGCAGCCTCATGCCTGAGGGACTCCTGTAGGCCCTCCTCACTCACACCCCTTCCAGCCGGCCCTGGGGACACCTGCCCCACAGGGGCCTCATATGCTGACTGAATAACTGTTGAAAATTGCTGCTTAGTGAGTGCTTTTTTAAAAAAACATGTTTTTAAATTGATGTGTAGTCGATTTACAATGTTGTGTTAGTTTCAGTCGAACAGCACAGTGATTCAGTTTTATATATATATATATATATATGCAATAATATATATTCTCTTCAGATTCTTTTCCATTATAGGCTATTGTAAGATATTGAATATAGTTTCTTGTGCCATAGGGTTGGTCTTTGTTGTTTCTCTATTTTATACACAATAGTGTGTATAAATAATGATAAACTCCTAATTTCTCTCTCCCCTACCCCCGCTACCAACTTTGGTAACCACAAGTTTATTTTCTATGTCTGTGAGTCTATTTCTGTTTTGTAAACAAGTTCATTTGTATCATTTTTTTTTTAGATGCCCATCTCAGCATGTTGGCAATATTTCCCTCACAGCTGCAAGTTGGCTGCTGTGGTTTCAGGAAGCACTTGCATGGATGGTAACATCTGTGAACAAGAAGGGCCTTTTCTTCCCAAATACATTTACTGTCACAAGGGCAAAAAACCTAACCAGAAGGCTTCCCCTAAGGTCCTGTTGGCCTAAGCTAATCACTGAAACAGGAATCATTGTGGTTTGTTCCAACCAGTCAGGATTCTCTATCTGTGGCTAAAGTCAGAAGCAGCTTCCCAGAGCATATTGAGAATGGAAACAAATGGCCCCACCGTGGCAAAAAAAGAATGAGGAATGACTGAAGTTCCCTGGTGGCGCAGCAGGTGAAGGATCTGGCATTATCACTGTGGCGGCCTGGGTAACTGCTGTGGCATGGGTTTGATCCCTGGCCCAGGAACTTCCATATGAAGTTTTTTGGCAGGTGCAGCCAAAAAAAAAAAAAAAAAAAGAATGGGGAGTGACTGTTGGATGGATGACTCATGGCACTGCCTACCTAGGAACACTTCAAGGTCCACCTTAAGTTCATCTGCCTCTGGAACCCCATCCCAGAAAGCCCCTCAAATCCTTTGAACCAAGGGGTCTGATTTCCTGGATGTTTTCATTGTAATTAATAACTCACAGTCCTAGGGCACTTAATGAATGGGTTCAGCACAAATACAAGTCAGTTCTCACAGAATGGCAGGTGAGTGAATGCATGAATGAATGAATGAGTAAATGAATGAATGGTATATGATTAAATGGTCTGGGGGATGTGATTGGAGGAAGCAGGTCAAATGCATGCATTCAGCAAAGGGAGAAAGGACTTAGACTAGATCATATTTTCGAGTTATTTGATAAGATCTCGTCACTGGTGGAACAGATGGTAGGGGAGGGTTTGGGAGGACTTGGGGAAGACTGGGTTTTCTAGCTTGGACTCCAATTCTATTCACAGGAAAGGAAAGCTAGAGGCTCCTGGGGCCTTGACTGTGCCCTCCTCTTTCTGCGCTGCTCACTAATGCTCTGGGCACAAAAAGAAACCTGGGGAAGAGGAAAGAGCCCAGTCAAGAGACTGGAGCCAAGACTGTGGCACTGGGGCAGAGGCAGACAGACAGCAGGGCGAAGGCTGACATCTGGGTGGTTACCTGATAGCTGGAAACTTCCTGAGTGCAAAACCCTTGCTCAAGTCCCATGGCAAGAGGGGAAGCCTCAGCTGCAGAGCAGGGCTGCTGTCATATGAACGCTGCTGCCAGTCAGCATCCAGGCAGAGGATGTAACATTACGGCAGAGCCACTGTAAGCACGGCAGGCCCAGGCTTCTGGGGAGGAAGGGGGACGGTTCCAATCACCACAGCAGAAGGTGGGGTGGAAAGAGCCTCAAACTTTTAACTACACAAAATCACATTGACCAGACCAATTTCTCTAACTTAATTTAAAAAAAAGGAACACAGAGCTATTTGGAAGCTCATGCTCCATGATTTGAAGTGTAGGACGAATGGCACCAGAATGATCTCCAATTGAGCTGAAATGTCTCTAAGAATAGAAATGTAGGCTAGAACTGGCCCATATAATCAGAAAGCCCTTCCTTACACTGAATAAAGCCCACCTGGGAGAACTGAAGTAGGTTGCTGGTCAAAGGAATACACATCAGCCACCATTCTCCAACGACTCACCATTCTGAAATGTGAGGCTTGGAGTTTCCATTGTGGCTCAGCAGGTTAAGGATGGGATGTTGTCTCTGTGAGGATGCGGGTTCGATCCCTAGCCTCTCCTAGAGGGTTAAGGATCTGACATTGCCTCAAGCTGTGGCATAGGTCACAGATGCATCTAGAATCCAGTGGTGCTCTGGCTGTGGTGCAGGCCAACAACTGCAGCTCTGATTCGAACTCTAGGCTGCAGGTATGGCCATGAAAAGACCAAAAAAGAAAAGAAAAGAAAAGAATTCCTTTTCTCCTCCACACTGCCCCTTCACTTTTTTATTCTCTGGCCTCGAAAAATCTTGCTTCATTTTGCTTTTCTAAACTTACTCCTTTAATCACGTCCGCTCATTTCTGTGGCTTGTCTCCTGTTCCTCTTCTGTGACACTTTCTAATGGCTTCAGCAGGATGTCAGGAGCCCAAGCTGTGCCCAACACAGTGAGGAAGCTGCCATGCATTTTTCTGCCATTCTGAACTTCTTTTCCCTGAAAAACAGGCAAAGGCTATAAGTAGGCATATAAGTGACCAGTAACATATGCCCAACTACACACATAAAGACATGCGAAGCAAAATAACAATAGAGCACTTTTTACCTATGAGATAAGCAAAGATAAACATGATTCTTTTTCTAAATTTTTTATTAGAATATAATTGATTTACAATGTTGTGCCAATTTCTGCTGTACAGCAAAGTGACCCGTCGTACACATATACATATACATTCCTTTTATTATATTATTTTCCATCAAAGTGACTGGATACAGTTCCCTGTGCTATACAGTAGGTCTTCTAAAAATGATTCTTTTTTTTTTTTTGTCTTTTTGCCTTTTCTAGGGCCACTCCCTCAGCATATGGAGGGTCCCAGGCTAGGGGTCTAATGGGAGCTGTAGCCACTGGCGTACACCAGAGCCACAGCAATGTGGGATCCAAGCCAAGTCTGCGACCTACACCACAGCTCATGGCAACACCAGATCCTTAACCCACTGAGCAAGGCCAGGGGTCCAACCCGCAACCTCATGGTTCCTAGTCGGATTCACTAACCACTGAGCCACGATAGGAACTCCTAATAATGATTCTTAACATTCAGTGTTGATGAGGGGGATTTTCAAATTCTAATGATAGAAATATAATTTGAAACAAATTTTATGAGGGTAGGGCATAACTTGACAGTTGTATTTAATTTTAAGACGTAATCACTATCATCCATCCAAGTTTCTCTAGTATAGATTAATCCTTCAGTTATGTTAGCACAAATGTGCAAAGATATATGAAAAAAGCAGTTCGTGGTAGGAAAAAAATGGAAAAGAATCTGAACATCCGGTAATAGAGACTGGGCAAATAAACAACGGCACAGACACACAGTGGATTCCTACACAACCATTAAAAAGAATGACGCAGGGATGGACTGGGAGTTTGGAATTAGCAGGTGCGAACTATTATACGTAACATGCATAAACAAGAGGCTCCTATAGTACAGGACAGGGAAATATGTTCGATATCCTGTGATAAACCATAATGAAAAGAATATGAAAAAGAATGTATATATATGTAGATATACATATATAGGTAAAGCTGAATCACTTTGCTGCACAGCAGAAATTAGCATAACATTATAAATCAACTATACTTCAAGAAAATTAATTTTTTTAAAAAGAATGATGCAGATCCTAATCTACAGATTGGAATGATGTCTTATTTTATTAAATGAAAACAAACTTTAAAATTATAAGGAGGAGTTCCCATCACAGTGCAGTGGAAACAATCCAACTAGGAACCATGAGGTTGCGGGTTCGACCCCTGGCCTCACTCAGTGGGTTAAGGATCCGGCATTGCTGTGGCTGTGGTATAGGCCGGCAGCTGTAGCTCCAATTTGACGCCTAGCCTGGGAACCTCCATGTGCCTTGGGTAGGGCCCTAAAAATCATAAATAAATAAATAAATAAATAAAATTACAAGTAAATCATGGGTCTACACCTAACAATCTGTGTGTATACATGCACTTGTACATGCACAGGCAAAAAAAAAAAATGCAAAACAGTGGGGTTTAAAATGAGGTCCACATACCAGCAGCCTCAGCACCATTAGGGAATTTTTTGGCAGTGCAAGTTCTCAGGACCCCACCCTAGACCAGCTGAATCAGAATCCCAAGGGATGATGCCCATCAATCTGATTTACAAGCCCTCCAGGTAATTCTGATGCTCCCTACAATCTGAGAATCACTGTTCCTGAAGGAGCATTTATCCAGAGGTGGAGAGAGAAGAGACATAGCTCAGGGGGTGTTTTCGACTTGTTTATTCATTTCTGCACAATTGAAAACCATTTAATTATGTTAATGAAGAATACTTCTCAAAGTCATGTACACATCTTCTTAGGTTGTGCTAATTTATCAGTTGAATCAACATCTGTGCACACTGAAGAAAATCAAATGTGTAAAAATTCAGATTCATGACACCAATGACATCGGGGAAATATAATACTGAATGGTTTACTTTACAGAGTAAAGTAAATGAACACACACACATTGGGAACTGAACTTGGTTCTGCTGTGTGAGCTGAGGAAAGGGAACTGAGCCTCTGAGTCTTGGTGGCTGAGGATGCCACCAGCCAGCTTGTCTCCTCATAGGTCACAGGAAGCACAGGTGACACACGGAAAGCCTGCTACAAATTGTCATATATTAGCACCAAGGTTTCTTTTTGTTTCTTTCTTAAAATTTTTATTACTGTTATTTTTTATTGATATCTAGTTCATTTACAAGGTTGTGTTAGTTTCAGGTGTACAGCAAAGTGATTCAGTTTTACATACGTATGTTGTATTTTTTTTTTTCAGATTCTTTCCGTATAAGTTATTACAAAATATTGAGTATAGTTCCCAGTACCAAGGTTCCTTAAACATCAAAATGTCCTCAACCACTTGATCAACTCACTCATTTTTACAGACACAGTATCATTGCATAAAATCACCCTGGAATGATCCTCCTGGTAGAAAGGGCTCTGCCAGAAAGCTTCGACACATACCTGTCCAGATCACTTTTACTACTGAAACATGTGAAACTTTGATGAGCCAGTGAATGCATGCAAATGATTTCTGCTCCAGCCATTCCCAAGCCCTCCCACCCATCCCATCTGCCCCGAGCCCGCTTTGTGTGCTGTGTCTCTTTTATGGTCTGTGAAAGGCGTCTCTCTCACCTCCCTGTCCTCAGACAACAAAACCGGCTTTTCTGTTGGCACACAGTGCTTGTTGCTCTCTTGAGCCATGAGAAAACGTGGAGCAGAAGAACAATAATGTACTGCTTCTTTCTGCTCCAATAAAAAGAGTTATGAAACAGAAGCTCGGGGCCAAAGCAGGCTTGCTGTCATGTGTTTTGACAAAGAAATCATTTCTGTAAGCACAGTCCCCAGGCAGACAGCAATAAACTAGTCTGTGCAGCACAGATCATGCAATTGGGAGGCTCCTGTCCTGTCCACAGGACCTGGTCTCTGGACCCAGCAGGCGGGACCCCCCCTGGCCTTCCACTCAGAAGCCCCTCCTGCTGCCCCAGGGAGGAGGGGGGTGCAGGGGGCTCCCCGCAGCTGCTTGGGATTGAGCCCCTGGGGGTAGCCCCAGCTCCCAGCCCCTCAGAGGTCTCCACCCGGCCCCAGGGAAGCTGTTGGAACAAATACAGGTGTATTCTCAGTTTTCCCCACTGAGATACTGATTTAGGTCCGGGGCGGAGTCTAGCAAATGACCTTTTGTTGTTGTTGTTGTTGTTGTTGTTGTTGTTGTTGTTGTTGTTAACTTGTC